>NC_143385.1:91200817-91556650 GCF_980474605.1 Leiobunum rupestre
TATTTGAGGCGGATCTTAAAATTTAATTAACTGAATAATCCCAGCGCCAAGAATTCACCTTTTCTTTCGCGAAAGCTTATTGTGAAATAAATTTTAATATCCTTTGTTTAAAATACTTTTTCCTTATTTATTTAAATACGGCTGTAAATTAATAATGTATCCAAAACAGTCTAACAATTAGTAGTGCTTCCAGAGGTCAACTGCTCAGGTTATTCAGATGATAGCTATCAGATAACTGAAGAAAATTAGCTTGTCCGATCTCAAATTGCATATGATTCTTTATCATAAGTAGCAGATCTGAACTAATCTGCATTGATTATTTTTCTGGAGCAACAAACATAAGGAGAACGCAGCTAGCCTTTAAACACGTTAACGCAGTGTTGTGTACAAATTTCATTGGACGAGCCTTTACGCTGGAATTTTTACGGAAAGGGCGAAGAAAATTTCCGAATTTTCTCCTTTCGACGGCAGCAGGCGCTAAAGCGTCTCACCAATGATAAATGTACGCAAGAAAATGCAGGACTTTTGACGGTTGCGTTCTCCTTGCGTTGGTTGCTGTGTTTGTTGATCCTAGCTGAAACGAAATGTGAAGCATCGGAAATCGGCTCGCCTTCAGTTTGTCGGTTTACAATTAATTCAGTTTTGTTTCTGGTTTAGACTATTTGTTTCGCTTTTTATCCATGTCAATTGATCTGATAATATTTGAACGTAAATGCGAATGATATAATATCGAATTTATCCCAATTATTTTCTCGGTTCAGATGAGAATCGGCTGGAAGCATTAATTTATTAGCTCGTCTTAAACATTACAAAATCTACTACAGTCTCTGTTGATTTTTCAGAATTATTTTCTCAGTTAAACATCGGAACTGCTACCTGAGAGTCGGTTATAAGCACTACTAACATTAACCACTGAATGTACGTTAAAATGTCAAGTAATTTTGGGTTAGCTATTTTAAACCTGGTCCAAATTTGTTATCTATTGACTTAGTTTCCGTTAATGCTATACATAATAATACTTTTCAATTTCGTTTCAATAAGTCAACAGAATTAATCTTTGTCTAATCGAAAAGACTGATGCTTATTTTTAGTAAAGGATATTTTAGTATCAAAGTTTATTTCATACTTAAAAACAGGGTGCCTCTTTTAATTGATACACGTCATCGATACGTCACCCGTTTTAATTAACAAATAAGTGTGACCACAGAAGTAACAAATAAGTATAAGTGCAAATAAGTATGGCCGTGGATATATATTGGTTATGTCACCGGCGTTGCAAGTTGCTGTGTATAGCTCAAACAAACTTAACACATCAGGAGGATTGTGTGTATTATTGTTAATACGTAGTGCGCCTGCACGGTTTTTCTTCAAACAATATTATTAAGTTTTGGTTTTGGTTTGGGGTGTCACTTCACGAATTCGTATGTCGGCTGGCGTTGGAACTCAGGAGTTTTAACTTCCGAAGCAATATACGAACAGACGGTACCTTAATAATTAAAAAAAATGAATATGGTATTGTTTTTTACTATTATTTACTACAATTAGGCTAGTAGGCTAGTATACTAGACTTTTATATCCCACTAGTCACTATAATTTTAATAAAGTTGGGGAAACTGTTTTTCATTTAAAGCAACTGTCGTCTATCATTGCCACCCGTATTATTAAAAGGCCTCTGTTATTAGAGATGGCCATGAATCTATCCGAATCTTCGAAAAAAATTACTTTCGTGGAGAGCGTGGAGCCATCTATTAATGGGAACGGAAGCTAATATTCAAAATAGCGAAACAATAACGTCGTCAGCGAGCCATTATAGATCATCATATTTAGACCACTTTTACTCTACTTAGTGAACTTTAACCTAAATTATAAATCACAAATAAAATATATTGTAAACAATTACTATAATTGAAGTTATTGACAAATTTACAAACGAGCCAATCAACGCGAAGCATACTTTTATGTCCCGCCTTTTGGGTCAAAATGTAGCTTCAGCATCTTGTTTTGATTTCGACGCTAGCGACATCTGTTGAAAAAAGAGCTACTTCACCTAGAGCCGGCACTGGCTTTAAATCAAAGGAATATTTTTCAACATTGAAAGTTAGTTTATACTCATTTTAAATATAATTTCCTAATTATTCAAATAAAACCAGCTCCGAATCAAGTATACTCAATAACCAATATTACCCGAATTACTTGACTCAAATAAGAGAAAATTTCCCCTCAATCAAATACTCGATTACTCGACTCAACTTCAATAATACTCGACTCGAATACTCGATACCCGACTCGATTGCCTAAAAGCACTACTCGCACAGCCCTAACTTCATTTTCACATTATCTACATGATAATCCGGCTTAGAGATAATAGCGTTTACTTTATTTAAAAAGGGGACCCTTTAAGGTAGTATTTTTGGAAATGATCTAGCGGTAAAGAGGCGCACCCTGTCAATGACGCATTAAGTCCTACTTAAAAGTAAAAGCTGAAAAGAGCGAAACCCAATAAAGCATATAACGGCCGTAAATTGGGGCCTCCAACAGTCAACAACCTTTTCCGAAAGAGAATGGAGATTATCGAGATGCAAATCGAGGGGGCTCTATTTTGGAAGCCGCTCCGTTAAAAAAAGGACTTTTAAATTCCTCGATCCTAAAACGTTCCGCTTCTATCGAGAGAGTAACGGTAATTCTTACCATAATAAAATTTCTGGGGCTATCTTATTTTTCGAATATTTCGCGACCCTTTTTAAAAGTGGGTGAAGAAAAAAAAGTTCCCTCGTCGGCGCCAAAAATGGCTCATTGGTCCATGCTGTAAAGAGAGAGGGCAGCACCAGACGCCGATCCGAAACGCGCGCGCGTTTCTCGAGTCTAGCCTGGCGTATGGGCGCATTAGGCGAAGCGAGTCCGGTAGGGGCAAACGATCAAGATTTACGACGAGTCATCAGCTTTTTAAATAGCGCATAGCCATGCAGAAAAGCGAACCGGAATGAGAGACGGGGGGGAGGGAAGCGGGTGGAATTCGAACCCTCCTTTTTGATAGATCGCGCCTGTGCTCCAGCGCAGTTTCTTTTCTTCGAGCCAACCGTAATTTATCAACGTTATAAGAGCGCCATCTATGAAGTCGGGAGGGCTCATAGATTCCCCGAGCGGTGTCTCTCGTACGTCCGCGTTCTACCCCCGTCTCTCTTAGGTCCGCGCTCCACCCCGCTCTTGGACTTTATGGATAGATTGGCTCATTATACTTACGCCTCGAAAGAAGAACTCGTAAAAGGGGCGCTGCTCTAGAAGAAGAAGAAGCGTAGATAGGGGCGCCTAACGCGCTGAATGCCATCTAATGGTCGTTCTGGTTTTACAAAACATCGAGAAAGGAAACATTAAAATAATATAAGTTGCCTCGATATCGTAGCCGGCTCACCTCGCAACTCTTTCGAGTCAAAAAAGCGTATAATCGTTGTCGTTCCTTTAAAAGACTTTACGACCTTACCTACGATAAAAAAGAGACTTTTCCTTCCGGTTTGAACCTTAGGCGTCTCTCTGGCGTACCTGATGAGCAACGGTGACTCCTCCCTAATAGCGACGATGTCCTAAGAATGACCGAGTTAAAAAAAACTATCGCCATAATGAGAGGTTGAACACGCAAGTCACTAAACCAAACTTGTCTGGCACGAACAGACGACCAACTACGGTGGTTTCAATTAAATGAAATCCTAATTCAATTCGTTGCAACTAGGAGCAAGAAACACAAGGAGAACGCAGCTAGCCTTTAAACACGCTAACCCAGTGTTGTGTTTAAATTGCATTGGACGAACCTTTACGCTGCACGTTTTACGGAAAGGGGGAAGACAATTTCCGAATTTTCCCCTTCCGACGGCAGCAGGCGCTAAAGTGTCTAACCAATGAAAAATGTATACGAGAAAATGCACGACTTTAACTGGTTGCGTTCTCCTTGTGTGGGGTGCTGTGTTTGTTGCTCCTATGTTGCAAAAACTATTTAATTCCCTGACAGTTATTAGCGTCGTGAGTTTTAGTAAATTTATAGGAGTATCTTGAAGAATGATCTGCTTAAGAAATCCTTTTACACGAAGTTACCAGTTTACACGTAAACGGATAGCATAATTAAGGTTTCGTGTAACAAGCATAAGGTCTTTTTTCCTAGAGACAGCCAAATACCAGAATCACTCGTTTCATACATCATCTAGAAAATGGAACGTATAAATGGAGACTAGCATTCTTCTAATGTCGTCAAATCCGATAGAGGGCATCAGGGGTCCCCTAAATTCCTTTCAAATAATATGCTAGATACCGACTAAAACCCAGAAAAGAGTTTCGCGGTGGAGGGTAGGTTGTCTTAGCTACGCCACCCGGGGAACCCAAACTATTGACCAGATCTTACTAATTGAAGAAATCTCGGTCCCGGCCTTAGTGATAAATCATGTTTGTTATTAGGAATAATTACGTTTATATATCACATCAACGGCTCAACGCCTAATAAAGGGGTCCACAAAAAACGAAAAATGATAAATAATTGAAAAATGGACATTTACTAGTGTATAATTGAATGACCTTGAACCATGTCTTCAAGGTCATTCAAAGACTATCTCGAGAACCGTCGGGTTAACGGATTTGGTTCCAATTAGAAAGTTGTTGCTCGCCATATTATTAGTTCAAACAACTTTGATTTGACCAATGAAAAAACGAAAAATTGAAGGTTAATGATTTGAACCTGATTTCATTTCAGTAAGATTGGTTGTCATAACAACAATAAAGAATAATTAATGCCTTCCGTGACATTTCATTTGAATAGTTGAACAACACTATTAATTCCGTCGTTAAACGAGCTCAAGCATGTATTGTAGCCGACGGTGGCTTAATTGTACCGTTGTAAACTATTCACAATTTTTATGTGATTTAGTCAGATTAAAACTAAACAAATTATTTTATTATAAAGCACTTAATTCATTAACCTTCAATTTATCGGCTTCTGATTGGTCAAATTTGGTCAAATCAAAGTTATTTGAAATAATAATATGGCGAGCAAGAACTTGAAGACATGGTTCAAGGTCATTAAGTTTTACACTAGTAAATGTCGTCCTTCACGAGGACTGTTCCAAAAATTAAAAAAAAAAAAACGTTTTTTAGTTATTTATAATTTTTTGTTTGTTAGTGGACCCCCTGCATATAAAAATAATAATAATCAACTAGACTTACACCCTTGGCACCACCCAAGGCCCAAGTCATCTAGCATTTTGTATTGCTTTTAATTCAGGTAGTTTGAGAGAAACAGATATACAGATACAGCAATCAACTTTCATTGTAAAGCTACGTTACATCGTTATCATTCACAATATTAAGTATAGATTCCTGGCATTATTTAATATGTAATACATGCTAAATTAAAAACCTAATACTAGAAAAATATGATCATGGTTGGGTAGGTGTTAGTGGAGTCTGCGAAGAATGCAACTAATTTGAATATGAATGACGAACCCTGGAAGGCACTTCTCTTATGATGATGATTTTCTAGCATATGTTTCTCAGCAAATCGATTTTTGCGTTAAGGATTTCGCTAAACGTACCATATATTTCGTCTGTTCGAGCTAAGACTTTGGAAATTATGGAGAGGAAATTATGGGATAGACTGGGTAGGTAGGCTTGGCAACGTTAAACCATTGAACTTAATACCATATAGACATCTAGCGGAAATAGTTGGAACTTAAGAAAATATTTCCGTATGATAGTTGTTAAATTGAACGCTTTTCCTAGTTTCATTGTAAAAACAATAAAACCAGGAAAAGCGTTCAATTTAATTTTCCAAGATCACAACTAATCTGTTTTTTCCAAAAGTTACAAAAAATACCATATATTTTGTTTAACTTCATCCACTAATTAAAATCAGTTTCCACTAATCCACTCATAACATTCAGTTTCCACTACTAAGCTAAAAAAAACCCGTTACTACTTCTTATTTCGAACGTCTAGCAGACGAAATTATATGTACACGGGTTATTTTTTTTTTTTTTCAAAAATAAGAAAGACTTTATTGGTGTATATGGCAGCGGAGGCCTTCACACCATGTGCATCATACAGAATTAGACTACAAATTTAAAGTATATACAAACAGCGATAAGAAGATAAATACACAAACCATAACATCACCATTTGGAAGTTATTATGGAAAGGGGAAACCGAAAAGTTTGGGCTAAAACTAAATTGAGATAAGCAAATATTTTTTAATATAAAATGTTTAATTTAAAAGTAAAAGTAAAGGTAAAGTCGACCTTTTAAGGGCGAGGTAATTTGGGCCTCCACTCCTGTACATGAGAAAACAAAATCCATGAGAATCTTTAGAAATAGGGAAAATAATTGACCATTTTGAAATAATTGGTCAATTGAGTAAAATATACATGGAAGTATTTTTAATAATTAGGTTAGGCCTTCTCAATATGAGACGACTTGGAAATAAAGAACTGTGGCGCTCAGTAGTCTCTAAAAATTAAAATTATAAAACCACTAAGAGTATCTTTGATTAAATAATAAGAATTTTAATCATGATCAATCATTTTGATCAAAATTTAATCATAACGATCACAATTTTATCATTTGATCACCATTTAATCATTTTATCACCATTTAATCATTTTATCACCATTTAATAATTTTGATAAAAATTTAATCATTTCGATCACAATTTAATCATTTCGATCACAATTTAATCATTTCGATCACAATTTAATCATTTCGATCACAATTTAATCATTTCGATCACAATTTTATAATTTTTTTTAAATAGAGCTAATACCCAAGGCACCACCTTCGACCACATAAGCAATGTTGCTTGTGCGTGATCAAGTAACAGGTGGCCGGGTTACAATGCGTAGGAGGGTGGTGGCAAGCCCTTCATGCCACGCGAGCCGACAGCTCCCTACACTAACTATTACCGTTAACCTCAGCAAGTTTTTATGGGAAGGGGAAACCGAAGATCTCGGTGGAAAACCCCTTTAACCCGTGGGGAGAGATCATACAAACTCTACGCAGAAGGAGTGGTTCCGGATTTTCACCCAGTGCCACTAGCTGGGATCGAACCCGGCTCCTCTTGCTGCGAGGCTAAAGTGCTAACCACTCAGCCACCCCACCTTATTTCATCCATTTAATAATGATTTCATCCAATTTTATATCTGAGGGTGTCCACCATAATCGTGATAGCTACCTTTGACCGTATAAAACTACTAAACTTGAAACAACTAAACTTAAAGCTCATGTATAAGAAGGAATGAATCCCAGTGGTCTACTTATCCAAAGAATTTATCCAGTTATTTAATTTCTAACATTTTAATACTTCTTATATTCGTGCGAATAAAAGATAAAAGTTCCTTTAAAACACTCAATCATGATATCAAATCCGAGCATCCTTTTGGTTCGTATTAAACTCCTCATATTAAATAATACTGTCTTTACTGCCGTTATGAAGAATTCCTGTTCATCACGCCCCGCTGAAAACACGAGATCTTTTGAAATTCAATCCTTCCTTTAAAATTTGTCCCGCAGGGTTCAGCGTTCCTAAAAATATGCGAATCTTATTCGGCCCTATCCCTATTTCCTTACTCGCGCAAATTCTTTTAAGAAAGGGCCCTGTACGGTATGCATATATCTCGAAGGTGACGCTCGAGTAGAAAATCCTTTTGGTGGCAGTGGCGAGGGGCAAAAATCCAATTGCAAAATCAATTTCTCCTATTATATTTTAAAAGACTATTTTCTATATCCGGCAATCTGTAAAAATGAAAAATGACGGATGACGGCATCTGAGGGAATAAACAGGCCTAAGGTTTCTTAACGTCTAATTCATCTTATCCCTCCAATGAACACCCTTGATTCCCGCCCCACCGTCCCACCAAAAAGATGAAGGAGAAATCCTTTATGCGAAGGTGATTTTTAGAGTAAACATATTTGAAAAAATGAGCGGATAAAAGAAATTGGACGTCGGCGGCGATCCGAGACACTATAAGCCGCGTTCACACCTACCCTCGGAAACGTTTTGCCTCGCGTTTGGAAAACTCTACGTTCACACGTCCGATTTGATGAAAATTGGGCGATTAGGAGTTCAACTGCCCGTGCGTTTTCTAAGTACCCATTCAAAACATAATCATACGCTCTTAAAAAAAGGTTTATTTCTCAACGTTTAAGGTTTTTGCTTGTATCATATTCAACACCTAACAGGTTTATAAAGGATGTTATTCCACACCGAAAATAGCATTTTTCCTTTTGGGGTGTTTATTTACACTGTTTCGGGTGCTTATGTCCTTCGTTTTGGTCCTTTTATTACACCGTTTGTGGTATGAAACTACTACCTTGAGGGTTCTTAGCTACTCCTTTTAGTGTACAAGACTACTCTTTTTAGGGTACCTAACGACTCCCTCCAGGGTGTTACACAACTGCCTAAAGGGACTACAATACTCCCTTTGAAGTGTTAAACTACACCCTTTAAAGTGTTAAACTACTCCCTTTAAAGTGTTAAACTACTCCCTTTAAAGTGTTAAACTACTCCCTTTAAAGTGTTAAACTACTCCCTTTAAAGTGTTAAACTACTCCCTTTAAAGTGTTAAACTACTCCCTTTAAAGTGTTAAACTACTCCCTTTAAAGTGTTAAACTACTCCCTTTAAAGTGATAAACTACTCAATTTAATTTGTTAAACTAATTAGTTTAAATTGTTAAACTACTTACTTTATAGTGTTAAACTACTTAGTTTAAAGTTTTAAAATACTCCCATTGAGTGGTAAAATACTCCCTTTAAAGTGTCAAACTACTGCCTTTAAAGTGTTAAACTACTCTTTTTAGGGTACTAAACTACAGCCTTAAGAGAGCTTCAACCTACCGGGTGTTCAATCACTCTATTTACCGTGTAATAAAATACCGTTTACACACCTTTACAAGTTTTAAATTTAAAAAAACCGTTAAGGGTGTATACATGAATATTATCACTAAAGAGTGATTTTTTAATATTTTAGACCCTTAATATGCCATTAAAAAACCATTTATTCAAGAGTGTAGAAAATGCAGCAAAAAGACGGTGGCTGTTAACAGGTAGCTGTTGGGACTTGCCACACGACATGATCCAAACGTTCCGCGAGTTTACGTGTGAACGCGTCTTTAGTGACTGCGCCGTATAGATTTCACCCCTCTCAAATATAACGGCGGGGGGGGGGGGGGGCTTTATTGATTTAGCGGATTTCGATTGTCAAATTTCATATTAAAATATTTCACGTCAATGTTGACGGAAGGAGGCTGAGAACAAATTAAAGAAAGGGAAGATATACCTCGTTTTTATTTCTCGACACATCACTCTCTAATATTGACTAGCAGCCCCAGGGACCTAATTACAGGGAAAAAAGAGTCTTTTATTACGGCCGCCTACGCAATTTTATTCTCCAGCGAATAGGGTAATGAACGAAACTTTCAAACAACGATTGCGTTTCAAATAATATTCACATAATAATTAAAGAATTTAAAACAAAGTTCTGCTACTTCATGGTGTACTTTAATTTAAAAAATAGTAGTCAAAATATAAACTGGGAGGAGGCAAAAGTAGTGTGTCAGGAACCCGATTGGAATAGAAGAGTTTTTAAGGAAGCGGTGTATATTAAAAAATTTGGTGGCTTAAATCTGGATAAGGGTGTAATTGACATAAAAGGGTGGGGGGTATTTTAAAGTAAAATTTAGAGATAAGGAAGGAGGAGAGAAAAAGTAACGGGGGTGAAGTTGGTTGTTTGTGGTTAATATTATTATTTTTTAAATATGTTTTAGTATTGATTAGATTTGTTATAAATATATTTTTTAAATATGTTTTAGTATTGATTAGATTTGTTATAAATATATTTTTTTAAATATATGTTTTAGTATTGATTAGATTTTTTTGGGTTGACGTAAAAATGTACAATCAGAATATGATTAGACGCGGCTGAAGAAGCACCTCGGTCCGAAACGTCCTTAGTATTTTTAAATAAAAGTATACCATGAAGTAGCAGAACTTTGTTTTAAATTATTTAATTATTATGTTTTAGCCATGGTCAAAAAAGATAATATGCACGAATATTCACATATTGACACTATAGGCAACTATACAGGGTGTTTCAAAAGGTTATGCAAAAATTTGAAGGAGTTGTAGGGGGTGAGTTGAGAATAATGCCTTTTTTCCCCATTTACCTACGATGAGTTAAACGACGCGAAAGATTTGTTTTGCACGCGCGGCACGTTTCAGTTTTACGAGACCTAGGCCTAAATTTGGCTATTTTAAAAGTTAGGATTTAATCATCAATCGATTAAAAAAAAATTGAATAAACCAAGTTAAAACCTTTTGCTAAATCGAGATAAAACACAATTTCTAAAATACGATCTGTTACCGGAGACCTTTAAGATAAAAATGTTAAAGGAGTTCACGTGCCGGAAGTGGGTAAACGCTGGCGTGCATTCTCAATTGGTCAAAAACGGGGAAATTATAAATAAAAATGGCAGCTAATATTCTAATCAGTTTACTTTTGGCTGAAGAAAATAATCATTATGACATTTTTGTGGACGAAAAGGAATTTCAGAGAATACAAAACGGTAAGTTAATTTCTGATGAAATCTTCTTTTTAAAATATAAATCAAATGTTTTCTTACGTTATATAATGTCATGAATTTGTGTAAAAATTATATTTATTGTCAAAGGCTTAGCTTACAACGTTCGTGGGTTTCTCGTAAGCCGCTATATCTTTAGAAGAATGGTTTACAATTGACGCTATTTAGCGACTTCTCAAGAAGAACTCTTCTCAAGATAAATATAGTTATTTTTATTAGAATAGTTTTGACATGCCCGGTTTCCACGCGCACGTAAAAATCCTAGGTTTCTCGCGCCCTAGACGCGCGCTCGTAATATTACCAAAGTTAAAGTTGTGACGCAGATGTAGGCCTAGTAGCTACATTCAAATAAGAAGGTCACTTTAATTTTTAAAACACCAATTCCTTCTCAGAATTTTGATGTAGCCCTGGCCAGTCTTGTTTTCAATGTAAGATAGTGGATATTTGCTTTAATATTATCCTTAGATTGCAACGACATCTGTACGCGGTCATTGAAAGTCGATTTTCTTGGTGTGATATATAAATACAACAAAATTGAGAACGTATTGCGTACACCGCTACAATATGTAAATTCTAATTTAACGGATTATTGGAAATTTTATTGATTGAGTTTCTCTTTTCGTTGACATTGAATGTAAACTCAAATTTGATAACGTCTGGAGTTCATTAAGGCCTGAGCTTTGTTTGCTAGAAACACAATCCAATATTTTAATTCTAGAACTAACAAAACGCTGAATAGTGTGAAATTTCAAAATTTATTAAAAGCAAACAAACCACTCTTAAAAGTATACACAAATTTAGGGTATACCTACACATTACTCGCAAATTGGAAGGTCACGTAATAAACAAGAAAAATAATTTTAAGCATAATAAAAAATTAACGTTTCTGTTTAGTTAATATTATCAATTTCACGCAGGTAAATTTCACAGTTCCGTTATTGATATCAACCGAAACGCGTGTGTTATACTACTTTCAGATGATGCTTATTAACGTTTGCCTTATCCGTGTTTAAATCGAGTCGTCTGACATTTGCAAATTTTGTGCATGGGAATTTGAATTTCAACGTGATTTCAGAAATGAGAATCTGATTATCAGTTTTCAGAGCACAATTTTCGTGTTTATTTCGGTTTTTCTTAGGTTTAGATTCCGTTTCCTAAAATATATTTAAAAAAAAGTTAGTTTGCTTCGGAAATCTTTACCTGATTTTACTGAAATTGTTTTGTGTTAGTTTGTGACATCCAGTTCATTGGCATTAAATGTTTTTGATTAAAATGAAACTCCATCTTGGAAGATGGCGGAAAAACCTTATATTATTATTTTAAGTAGTAGTAGTTTTCAATCGACTTGGTTGGTAGATTTGTATTGCTGATCACACCCGGAAGGTCATACCTGAACATGGTTTAGGTTAAAATCTAACGATGCCTTGAAACCGATATCCTATATGTGATATCTGCACAATGTTTTAGCCAATTTGAGTTATATTCAAGAATAAAAAACTCTACTATTAATTTATTTCCATTACTTCATCTCATTAATTCTGCTTAAATGATTTTAAATATTCGGGTATGCAACGCAAGATTACCAAATGCGCGATCTCGGCCTTGAAACTGGCGATCTCGAACTTCAAAAAAGTGATCTGGATCTTCGAAATATTTATCCCGAAAATGCACTAAAATGTAACAAAATGAGATGGTACAAACAAGGTGATCTCCACAAGACCTTCAAATCGGCAATTTTTAAAATTTGAAACTAGGACACTCTTATAGCGTTTTCCATTTGATTGCTCGAGATTCACTCCGAATCTGTCTCTGACGTCAAAGATCTCGCTCCAATCGACTAGAGAAAAACCACAAATGGAACATTCCATTACATATTCATGCCCTTTGTTGTTTTTCGTCTGCTAGTAATTTGAATTTTCGCCTCTTGGTCTGCCATTTTGCAAAAAAATCTAAAAGGAACACGCAAAAATTTGCTCCGATCTCGATCTCCATCCGTTGATCTGTCGAAATCGGCAGATCGGTTTTAGGCGATCTCGGATCACCCGAGAGTGGGAAATGGAACACGCGAAACTTGATCGGAGCAGATCTGAGCACGCAAATAGAACATAAATTGTTCATCAGAGCGATCTAGAGCGCTTGAGAGCAGTCAAAAGGAAAACGCTATAAGTATTCGATTTACGCACACCTTTCCTAAACTCCTCATTTTCACTTTCAGGGTTATGTCATAATATTAACTCTATTTCAGTCTATTTTCGTCAAATTAAGTATTTTCTGTACCGAACGGTACTAAGTCTAGTTAATTCTGTAGCTAGCTGGGTCTTCAGCTCCTAATTAACTTTTAATTTAGATTAAGTAAGAAATACAACCACTTCCTTTCCTCGCTATGTTTAATTGGTTGGCTCTAAAAATATTCTTCTTTCGTTGAAGAAAAGCGAAAATTCCTTTAAATAATTCACTGTAATTACATTCGCAGTAGAAGCAGCGTCAGTTTCGGGTGTTTTGGCGCATCTTTAGTGAAGTAAAGACGTTTTCGCGAAATAGACGTAATAGCTCCATTTGGAAATAAGGCGAAACTATTTCCTCGGATGCGCAATTAATCTTAATTTTAAAATCTATAGGGTACGTGTTTTTGTCACCCCTTTTCTTGTGAATGATATTGTAAATGCTTCGAGGCAAGGATGCAATTTTTCTCCCTCTTCGGCCGAGAGGGGGCGCTATAGAGGGACGCGAAAGAGTCGGGGACCATTTCCTTGTATTGCGCGCCATCTAGAAGGCAGTAACGGATCGATTCCGCCGCCAGAAAATTGCATTAATCGAGTTAAGCTTCTCCTTCGAAGGTTTCTGCCGCTAAAGCTCTCTCTAGTTTTCTTTCTGCCTTCCACGACGCATTTCGTTCCTTCCCCCTTTCCCTTCCTTCCCCCCGTATTTCATGTCTTCCCCCGCGCTCCCTCTCTCTGAGCCCGCGAAGAACGTCGTACCGGCCTAAACGCGTTTGGGCGAGTTCTCCGTCTCTCTTGTTTGTTTAAGTTTTGCCTGGAAGTCTCACGGGCGGTATAGACTCAATGCAGACTAGGCCGAGGCGGTTGAAGAGAATTTGAAGACGCGAGTAAACAAATCAATACCAAGAAACCACCCCTTAAAAATAAACTATTTGAAAATTTCCCCCGTCAAGTCATCTTTGTCGTTGTAGAATCGCGCGTGCGTGCGTGAGGGGGGGTGAGTCCTTTCCTTCCCCTCGCTATTTCAGAGATATTTGTTTGTAGTCGCTCCACGAAAATACGCCACGACACTTCCACGCGCGACCAATTATTTAAATGAATAGGGTAAAGCACCCCTTCCGGGTAATTTAAACATTTACGAATTAATGAGGCGCGTCTCTTGAAATATGGAGTGTTTTTGATTGGCGAATTTGTTCCCTCTCACATACGACCACGGATACCGGAGACCCACCCCCAGAAAAGAATGAAAGTTCAAAGAGTATATACGTGCGCTTCAAAATCTAAAGTTGTTTACGTAACAAATTTCTTAAATTATATATATGAAACGAGCGAATTCCACGAATGGCGTTTGGGGTTTCGACTGTAATATTTTAAATAATTAATTGGCATCAGGGAATCGATACGCATTCGACCCTTCGATGGAAACAAAATTACCGGATAACTGTATTTTCCCCGGCGTATGACTAGGCTGAAGTTCTTCAATAATTTATACTAAAACTCCCGCAAATCCACGAAAATAGTAAATATATTCACGTACCGAATAAAATAGAAAAAGTACTCATATTTAATCCCATGTAATCCGTGTATCGACTCTATGGGGTTATATTTATTCGCCCACACACAGGGAAATAGTTTTATTCTATATTTTAAAATAACGGTCTTTAAGGGAATATAACATGCAAAGCAATCTATATGGAAGACCCCTTAAATTTTTTCAAATTACCCACTACAGTGGCCTGAAACATTTTTAAAGCCAAAGGCAATAGAGGCCAGAGCTGCAAACGTTGGTGATCGACAACAAATACCTGAGGTTATAATCCCTTTAAAAAAGCCGCCGACCGGCCTAAGATATAATTTTCGGCGGCGTAGAGAATCAAATTTGCCAAAACAAAAGTTTCTCAGCCAGCTTCATCAAATAGTAGTGTTGCCATATTCAGCTAATTTTGTGTCAAATACACGTTATAGAACTGAATAGTTGGTAATAATTTATCTTAGGGTGTTGCGCAGACCCGTGGAACCACACTTAAATATCCTTTACGTTAACGGGTGTTGTTTACGAGGGGCTAACCACTTCCCGGAATCGGTGAACACGCTAACTGTAATGATGACGTAATCTTCTGTTTTCTTTTGTAATCATCCTAATCCTGTAATCATTTGTAATCTTCTTACTCATCTGTAATCACCCGTAATCATTATGAAATCACGTGTACTCATCTGTAATAACGTGTAATCATTTGTAATAACGCTTAATCATCTGTAATCCCGCGTACTCATCTGTAATCACGTGTAATCATTTGTAATAACGCGTAATCATCTGTAATCACGCGTATTCATTGGAATTCTCCCGTACTCAATTACTCATCTGTACGAATTCTTAAGTTTTGTGTTTCCTGTGTTATCATCGGAATCATTCTGTACTCATCGATGTCATTCTGTACTCATCGATGTCATTCTGTACTCATAGATGTCATTCTGTACTCATCGTTGCCATTCTGTACTCATCGTTGCCATTCTGTACTCATCGTTGTCATTCTGTACTCATCGATGTCATTCTGTACTCATCGTTGTCATTCTGTACTCATCGATGTCATTCTGTACTCATCGATGTCATTCTGTACTCATCGTTGTCATTCTGTACTCATCGTTGCCATTCTGTACTCATCGTTGCCATTCTGTACTCATCGTTGCCATTCTGTACTCATCGTTGCCATTCTGTACTCATCGTTGCCATTCTGTACTCATCGTTGCCATTCTGTACTCATCGTTGCCATTCTGTACTCATCGTTGCCATTCTGTACTCATCGTTGCCATTCTGTACTCATCGTTGCCATTCTGTACTCATCGTTGCCATTCTGTACTCATCGTTGCCATTCTGTACTCATCGTTGCCATTCTGTACTCATCGTTGCCATTCTGTACTCATCGTTGACATTCTGTACTCATCGTTGACATTCTGTACTCATCGTTGCCATTCTGTACTCATCGTTGCCATTCTGTACTCATCGTTGCCATTCTGTACTCATCGTTGCCATTCTGTAGTCATCGTTGCCATTCTGTACTCATCGTTGCCATTCTGTACTCATCGTTGCCATTCTGTACTCATCGTTGCCATTCTGTACTCATCGTTGCCATTCTGTACTCAACGTTGCCATTCTGTACTCATCGTTGCCATTCTTGTACTCATCGTTGCCATTCTGTACTCATCGTTGCCATTCTGTACTCATCGTTGCCATTCTGTACTCATCGTTGCCATTCTGTACTCATCGTAATCATTATGTACTCATCGTAATCATTATGTACTCACCGTAATCATCTGTACTCATTAATGATTACGTAATCGGTGCACAGGCAAATTCTTACTTGTTAGCCCCTCGGTTGTTTTTTCGTAGATTACATTTTGGTTACCCCTGCATCGCGTCAATTCAAAGAATATAAAGCCCCAGGAATGGAAGGTGTAACTCCGTCTAGTGGAAAGTTTGCGCCTCTCGTTTTTAAAGAGAGACCGGGTTGAGTTAACCGTTTCCGGTTACTCTGATTTGCTTTGCCGGAATTTTCTAGCTCGGCCAAAACACGCGGCCAATAATTTCAATCCTTCCACTCCTGGGGCTTTATATTCTTTGGTCAATACATGGGAGCCACCATTGCCGCCATTTCAACTCGCTATGTTCGCCATTCTGGCTCACCTAGTAGTATTTGTAGAAGGTGATTTGGGAAACTTCCTCCCATGTTCCTACAAAAATCCTACAGCTGCTTCTGCTATAGTGCTTTAACCCTTTTGACGATGAAGGGGCCAGAAGGTTGGGATAGATTTCAAATATGTAGAAATAATAAGGAAACCTTACTGCTTTCATAGAATTTTTTCAAAACAAACCATTGTATACAATGCAATAACATTATATCATTGATTTGGTTAATATTTAATTTAAATAATTTCTTTATTTTGGAAAATACACTAGACATGTAGTACACTTTGGCGAGGGGTCTGACACTGGATTTCGAAATTTCGTAGAGATTTTGGCGATTTTATCATTACTTTTTGAAGTGATTTTGGGATTTCAATGTTAATATACCATAGAGAGAAGTGAAAGATTTTGCGTTTTTATACAAAGTGTTCGGGATTTTGGTAAATGTCCGACCCCTCGCACTTTGGCTAGACAGAATCTATTTTCTAACTGGGTTTAAATAACCATTTGGCTAAAAGAAACTGCTTTGGTCTTACTACTAACAAAAATATACTGACTATTATTTAAATATAAATTGAATTAGTGTATTCAAAATGGCGAAGCTTAGTTTTTAACAAACAGTAGTAGTAACAGAAGTTAAACACTCTAAATTATGAAACACAATATACGAGCAGATTCAAGGAAAAATATCTTAACATTAAAAACTGTCCACGTGTTTAATCATAAGGCACCACCTTAAGCCTAAGTCATCGAGCGACTTTCAAAGCTTTTAATTCAGGTGGTCGGGTTAAGCTTCTCCTCACTGGTTTATAGGTTTTTCCCCAAGCTCTTCGGATTCCCCTTCCAAAAAAACTTGTTGAGGTTAACGGTAGTAGTTAGTGGCTCACGTGGCATGAAAGGCTTGCCACCACCCTCCTACGCATTGAACCCGGACACCTGAAATAATGACTTTAAAAGTCGCTAGATGACTTGGGTCTAAGGTGGTGAATTGGGTATTAGCCTAGCTGATTATTCTTCATAAGTTCATTATGAACAGACCTTTTCAATGATGGTTCACGATGTAAATATCCATGGGTTTATCTTATTTTCATGGATATATTTCTCAACAGTATTTTTAGTAGTGTGACAGCTCTATAGTATACCCCCGGGAGATATTTAAAATGCATAATTTTGTTTTAAAAATTGACGGTAATAAATATGGGAAAAAATGTAATTTTAAACCCGCATTTTAATATAAGGCCGTCCAAGTTTTTTTATTTAACTTTTGAAGCCCTAGCCCTAACCGCAATTTTGTTATAAGGCCCTATAATTTAAATTTTTATGTTGAAGCCCCACGAGGCCCATGGAGGAATTATGTTATGAAGCCTTCTAAGTAAACTTTTTAAATATTAATTTTGGGGCCCCACGAGGCCCAAGGAGTTACTTTAATTAAAATTTTTAAATATTTAATTTTATTGCTATTTAATTTTTGAGATACTTCGAAACGACTAAGCCCTAGGCGCGACCCTAGTGCACCTATTGGATAATCTGCCACTGTGTTATGTTCCTATAGGTGTTTATTCCAAGTTTGCTCATAGAGTAGAATCTTCTTCGAACGGTTCATTTCCTATTCAGCTAGAAAAAACGCACGCAAAAGTTTCGTCTGCCAAGTCAAATCAGAACTTACCAAGTAAACTTCAACTAAAATAAGGAGACAGTGCTTATTAAAAAGATTCTTTCCATTTTTATTATTTTGAAAATCATAAAATTGCAATATAACCTCATTATTTAGGACAACGACAATTTTGAACAGACAGAGTAATTATAATTTTACTCAAATTTCGTAATAACATTCTCTTTTTTTTAGTTTTCACCTTTTCTCATTTTAATATAACGTTTAGCCTTTTATTTTAAATAACAGTTGTACACAATTTCATAATTTTTCCTCTCCCGCTCTAAAGTCATTATCAAGGATTCGTTCTGTCGTCGGCACTCGGAAATGAGTATATTTTTATTCGTAAAACAGACTATATATATATATATTTATATATATATATTTATTTATATATATTCGGGTCCAATTTTTACCCTTGATTACATTTTTTTTTCCTATTTTAGTTTATTTAGTTTGTTTTTCTTAAATTTTTAAAAAATGTTTTACATATAATTTGTGGCCCGGACGTTTTCGTTTTTCGTTAGTTGTGGGAAATTCTAAAACGAACAAACATATTTTTATTTCATTATTAAATCTATCTTTAACGTATTTTATATCGAAGAAGCAAACGAATTTATTTTTCATAATAATTATTATCTAGCTCATTAACAACAATCACGTTTCAATAGAAAGGAATCGAAACTAACCATTAGCCAACATTTCGTCTATTATTTTCAATACAATTAAAAAGTTTTATTTTTTTTTGTTTTTAGTTGAGCACCTTGTATATTGAGGGCGATTCTTATACACAACATGGTATCTCTGATAAACCTTTTTTCTTTTAAATTAAAATTTATTTTTCGTATTAACAAAAAGAAATCGATCTTGACTATCTCACGTTCAACTTTATATATGAATAAATAAATTAACTGTTCCGAATGTTTACATGATTTCTTTGCCCGTCGTTCAATTTGTTTGTGTCATCCTCGGATTGAGGATTTTTTAATTTTCCACGGGGGAAAAATCCGTGGTATTTCCGGTTTAGAAAACTTCAAATCTGGCTTTTTATCCGGACATTTTGACTGGTACTATACGTTAACGTAATAAAATTTTCGGGACCTTGTTTATTTGATAGTAATTTTATTTGAGAGCATTTTGGGAAGGAATCCCGGATTTGGCGCCTCCCGACGGTTCGACCCCTGGTCATCGGGGAACATTCGGGTCCTGCTGTGACGGGACACGCGTTATATTTCGCGTATCGTTAGTCGCTTTTTTGTTTAGTTGATATATTTGTATATTATTTTACATATATTTGGTTTCGAGGTGTGTGATTCGACGACGCGGGGCGGTCGCGCTCGGGCCCGCGCCAGTCAACCAAGGTCTTCGTCGTCCTCCGGATCCTTGATAATTCCTATCCTCCTACCGCAATTTCGCACTTTATGAATGACTTCTTCTTGCATCAGATTAAAGCACATCGCGATTAAGGCCATTCCGACTAATAAATATAGTGAGCAAATGACGAGTTTCTCTTGAGATCCGCTATCATTGACCACCGAGTCACCAGGAACCAGGTCACCGAAACCAATCGTGCTGAGTGTCACGAAGCAAAAGTAGGAGCCGTCCAAGTAGCCCCATCCCTCCCACAGCGAGAACAACACGGCGCCGCCCGAAATGTAGCCCACCAGGATAACTAAGCACAAAGTGATAG
Organism: Leiobunum rupestre; assembly: GCF_980474605.1. Taxonomy (NCBI): domain Eukaryota; kingdom Metazoa; phylum Arthropoda; class Arachnida; order Opiliones; family Sclerosomatidae; genus Leiobunum; species Leiobunum rupestre. Next base: position 91,220,666 of record NC_143385.1, read on the forward strand.
GCACTGACACCCGGGGCTTTTCGTAGTCCATGTCGTCTCGCATGTCCTCGGGTATCGTCTCGATCTGCACGTCCTCTTCGGGGGGCATGTGCAGTTTGTCCTGGATGCCCGGCTCCATGGCGTTCTGGTGAGGATTGTGATGGTGCGCGTGGTGCCGGTTCGGCGAGTTGTGAGCGACGATGTGGTGGACGCGGTAGTTCTCGGCGTGGCGCCGCCGCCGGTAGGGGTCGCTCGTCTTGCACGTGCACATCCGCCCGTACACGTAGCGAAACGCTTTCGCCAATATGTCGCCGATGTTCGTTAAATACAACAGCATCAGGGGAATACCCACAATTGCGTAGATGATTGTAACCACTTTCCCCCAGTCCGTTCGTGGAGCGATATTTCCGTAACCTGCCACGGAAAGAAAAGAACAAAAATATTCATTTAGTTAGATTTCAACAACAAAACAAACCAAACAAATGGCGTTAAGACAGCTAACGCCAAGAACTAATAAATACACTTTCCAACAATTTGAACGTGGTTAATTGTTAGTTAAGGTTAGGTTATTATTTTAAATATTTTAACAATAAGCGAATTTCAAATATATCTGACACAAGCGCAGTTAGACGAAAAAGCAGACGGGGATGGTACTTTGACGTCATACCTCAGCGTGACCTCGGTGACCTATGACGTCAGCATAGGCTTTCCTTTGTTAATAAAAGTACCATCCTAATGGTTATTTTTAAGTGAAAGTCGCTTATTTAAGGGCCGTCTACTGCAGTTCATCGTTACACAAAGGTTCACTTTGAAGCCTGTTTATGCTTCTAATGGACCTATTTGTACGAAGGAAATCAGAAAGAATTTATGTAAACACATAAGGACAGAGAAAGCCTGTTTATGCTTCTAATGGACCTATTTGTACGAAGGAAATCAGAAAGAATTTATGTAAACACATAAGGACAGAGAAAGCCTGTTATTGTACCGGATTGCCTTGGCCCCTTAACGGGAGGAATAATGAAAGATTGTTATCGTTTTCCTGCCGGGAGTCACGATGGCAACGGGGCGCAGCCTTCAAATACTCTGTTCACTCGAATATTTTATTTATATAAGGAAATATGTAAGAATAGACACTTTTTAATTAATAATATTTCTGTGAAATGTTGTCAGATGTTCGCGTATTCATCAAAAGTTTAAACGTATAAGATTTCCTCGCCCAATAAGGCGGCTAATCCCGCGGGGCACAAGATGGGATGATACCTATCAAGCCAGAACTGACACCGTGTCTAACTGTTTTAGCGAACTATGGAAATTTCGCAGATTATTAAATTACGCCTTGGAGAATGTGCTTGAGTCGCTGGAAAGTTAGGATAATTAATCTATAGCTGATACATAAATTTCCAAAAATGTTCAACTCTTCACCGCGGTACACTTAGGTCCGTAGTAAACCTTAAACGGCAATGAGCCTTCACTGTCCTAGTAAACCTTGGTTTTACAGAGCGATTTATTATGATTGACCCTGATAAAATACGAAAACAACCAAAAGAAAAATTAGGTGATGTCAATATTGCTTTTATTTATAATAAAGGAGGGAATCATTGAGATAGCTGAACGGTTTCGACCTGACCGAGCTTAAGGAAAATGCTTTAAGCTAATGTAGGCTCTATCATTGCCACCTGTATTATAGTCTTTGACTCTTTGTTATTAGAGATGGCAATGCATCTATCGGATTCTTTACTGGAGCGCGTGGTGCTATCTATTAATGGCCAAAGAAGTTAAAATTCAAAATAGCGAAATGATAACTTCGTCAGAGAGCCATTGTTGATAATTATAATTAGACAACTTATACTCTACTTAGTAAACTTAAACCTAAATTGTATATCCCATATAAAATATATTGTTAATAATGACTATTATTTAAGTTATTGTGAAATTTACAAACGAGCCAATCAACGCAACGGGTACTTTAATGTCCGGCCTTTTTGGTCGAAATGAAGCTTAAGCCTCTCTAAGCCAACCACTCTCTACATTTACTATTATCGTTAACCTAAAATGGTTTTTATGGTAAGGGGAAACCGAACAGCTAGGTGGAAAATGGAAATCCCTTCTAGCCTAACCAGTGGGAAGAAAATCTACAAACAAGCAGTGGTTCCTAGTTTTCACCCAGTACCACAAGCTTGGATCGAACCCGTCTCCTCTTGCGGCGAGGTGAGAGTGACTTTTGGCGTAGCTTGCAGTTTCTCATTGTTCTCTTAAAATTACGTCATCCGGCGCCAATTGACCTTCATTTTTCTCACCTCTCGTGCCGGGGAGGCGAGGGGAACTCTACTTTGGTTCCCGCCGATCGTCTTTACACAGTCCACTCCACCAATAAATACATTCTTGATTATTCGCGACCAAAAACTATCGCTACGCCCTCTTAGTTTCGCCATTGAAAGCTAGGTAGCGGCTAAAGCAAACGCTAATAGTTTTTCCTCATCGTTATTCGTAAATAGGTGTTGTTATAAAATAAAGTGGCCTTCTTGTTGGAATGTAGCTTCTACGTCACAACTTTAATTTTGTTAATATTACGAGCGCGCGCTTAGGTAGTGAAACACATCAGATTTTAACGTGCGCGTGCAAACCGCGCGTGTCAAAACTATTTTAATAAAGCTATGACATCGTGACGTAAGAGCAACATAAAAACAAGTTCGGCAAGCGTAGCTGAATTTATAAAAATAACTATTTGACTTTATAAATAATGATACTTCCTAATATTTTGATAATTTTTTTTTACGGGATTGTAACGTGTGGGACAAATTCAGTCCGCTCGTCCACCTGATTAATTAGGGCGAGATATGTGTAACGGCCACGCCAACGGGGCGATACGTGGGGACAGAGGTGGGGACACCCGTGGCGGAAGTATTCCGACAACCCGTTGGGGGATTGGTGGTCGTCCTCAGTCCTCACACGGCCATCCACAAACTCTGCCTCCCAGACGCTTGGGATTACAGGAGTGAGCCACTACTCCCGCCATTTCGTTATGACTTTTTAATTTGTCGATAGCAGACGCTAGATCATAGGAGCATCCTTGGAAAAGCTAGCGCCGTTACGCCACCTAGACTAGTTTCGGTCGCGAATATGTATTGCTGTTAAAACCATAGAGTAACCCACTCAGATAGAGTGGAAGGCTATCAGCGAAACTTAAGACACTTTTCGTACGCAGCGTCTTGTTTTCGAGGCGTAAAAAAACAAGTTGGCCTAAAGGTAATGTACAATAAGTAAGTTTATACTAGGGTTGTTAATTTTCCGGAAAAATAAAATGCGGAAAAATTTCCGCAAATCGGAAAAATAAAAAATTTAAACATAAATTACTTTACAATGGTTTTTAATGTTTTAAAATTTTTTATCGATTTAAAATGACTAATATCAGTAAACATACTACAAAACATTAATAGTGTTACATTTCAACCAGTTTAAACTATAGTCTATAGGTTTAGTTTTACTTTTAGATTAGAAAAAATGAGGTGAAAATGCCGCTTTATTTAAATTTGCAAACAATATATTAGACAAATCATGGAATGAAAACGTTTTTAATATTTTTCGGAAAAATACGGAAAATTATCCGGAAAAAAGGCCTCGGTCATTTTCCGGAAAATTTTCCGACTTACAACACTAGTTTATACTGTAAAAAATGTAAAAACAACACCTCTTTGGACTATATTTATTCACGCCTCGAAAACAAGCTCGCCCGTTAGGATTAAAGTTTCATGCGCTTCCAAACGGCATTCCACTCTATGCGAATGGGCTACTCTATGGCAGCGGTTCCCAAAAGGTGTTCCGTGGAACCCTGGGGTTCCGAGAATTCGCAGCGCGGCCATCTTTGTTTGTGTCAAGAGTTCTTTAAAATAATTTAAAAAAAATGAGTTGGGGTTCCGCCAGAATTAGGTGCATAATTTAGGGTTCCATAGCAAAAAAATTGGGAACCGCTGCTCGAGGGGCTAGCCAGTAAGAATTTGCCTGTACATCGATTACGTAATCATTAATGAGTACAGATGAGTACACATGATTACGCAATGCGTACCAAATGATTACGATGAGTACACATGATTACGCAATGCGCACCAAATTATTACGATGAGTACACATGATTACGATGAGTACACATGATTACGATGAGTACACATGATTACGATGAGTACACATAATTACGATGAGTACATAATGTTTACGATGATTACAGAATGATAACGATGATTATACAATGATTACGATGAGTACAGAATGATTACGATGAGAACAGAATGATTACGATGAGTACAGAATGATTACGATGAGTACAGAATGATTACGATGAGTATAGAATGATTACGATGAGTACAGAATGATTACGATGAGTACAGAATGATTACGATGAGTACAGAATGATTACGATGAGTACAGAATGATTACGATGAGTACAGAATGATTACGATGAGTACAGAATGATTACGATGAGTACAGAATGATTACGATGAGTACAGAATGATTACGATGAGTACAGAATGATTACGATGAGTACAGAATGATTACGATGAGTACAGAATGATTACGATGAGTACAGAATGATTACGATGAGTACAGAATGATTACGATGAGTACAGAATGATTACGATGAGTACAGAATGATTACGATGAGTACAGAATGATTACGATGAGTACAGAATGATTACGATGAGTACAGAATGATTACGATGAGTACAGAATGATTACGATGAGTACAGAATGATTACGATGAGTACAGAATGATTACGATGAGTACAGAATGATTACGATGAGTACAGAATGATTACGATGAGTACAGAATGATTACGATGAGTACAGAATGATTACGATGAGTACAGAATGATTACGATGAGTACAGAATGATTACGATGAGTACAGAATGATTACGATGAGTACAGAATGATTACGATGAGTACAGAAGGATTACGATGAGTACAGAAGGATTACGATGAGTACAGAAGGATTACGATGAGTACAGAAGGATTACGATGAGTACAGAAGGATTACGATGAGTACAGAAGGATTACGATGAGTACAGAAGGATTACGATGAGTACAGAAGGATTACGATGAGTACAGAAGGATTACGATGAGTACAGAAGGATTACGATGAGTACAGAAGGATTACGATGAGTACAGAAGGATTACGATGAGTTAAAAATGATTTCGATGAGTACACAGGCAACCTAAAACTTTAAAATTGTTACAGATGAGTAATTGAGTACGGGAGAATTCGAGGGAGAATTCCAATGAATACGTGTGATTACAGATGATTACACGCTATAACAAATGATTACACGTTATTACAGATGAGTACGCGTGATTTCATAATTATTACGGGTGATTACAGATAAGTACAAAGATTACAAATGATTACGGGATTACGAATGAGTACAAAAGATTACAGAAGATTACGTAATCATTACCGATTACGGAAAGTGGTTAGCCCCTCGCCGCTGATCTATGGTTAAAACAGTGGAATAAAATGTAGTAAACGCCTAAAGACGGATGCACACATAAAGCTCGCGAGATAATTTTGAGCGTCGTTGAAAAACCAAGCATCTCGCACGAGTCGCACGAGCAAGCGAATCGTGTGCGAAACTAGGATATTTTTTTCTTATTTCGCGTCGCGTCGTTTGCTTGGCGTCTCCCGTGTGCAGCTGCCTGAACTGGGAGCGTCGATTCTGCCGGAGTCGCGCGGAGTCCTAAGTGGACGCAATTCGTATTTATGCTCTTTTGAAAAATGGGCCAAAATGAAGCGGATAGAGTAATTGAGACGTCCCAATCGATTGAAAGCTGACACTTATGCGCATTTTGTCGAATGGCGTGGCCTCGCACCTCCTTTCTCGATGCGGAAAGATCAATTCCTTCCAATTCCCCGGGCGAATTCCGGCGCGCGTCTTCGCGCATTTTTACCGTTGCTCGGAACAGCATCCTTCAATCCACCTTTTTTATAGTTTCTCTACGTTTCTATTTCTATCGTTCGAATAGCTATAAAATTGAGGAAACCTCCGAGTACGTAACTACCGTAAAAGCCGTTCTAGAAAATATAGTTTAAGAGTCTAAAATACTTGAAATTTAGAGATCACTAAAAGAAAACCATAGAGTGGCCCACTCGAATAGAGTGGAAGGCCTTATGGAAGCGCATTAAACATTTATTCTAACGGGCCAACTTGTTTTCGAGGCGTGAATAAATATAGTCTGAACTAGGAGCAACAAACACAAGGAGAACGCAGCTAGCCTTTAAACACGCTAACGCAGTGTTGCGTACAAATTTCATTGGTCGAACATTTACGCTGAATGTTTTACAGAAAGGGGGAATACAATTTCCGAATTTTCCCCTTCCGACGGCAGCAGGCGCTAAAGCGTCTAACCAATGAAAAATGTATACAAGAAAATGCACGACTTTAGTCGAGTTGCGTTCTCCTTGTGTGGGGTGTTGTGTTCGTTGCTTCTTACTCTATGAAGAAAACCTTAATTTTTAAAACTAAAAGCGAAAACATTTTGCGAATTCCAAATATGATGATTAATGAAATATTTTTGAAGTTAAAAATATTAATAAGCCATTTTTCTTTGAAAACTTATCTTGGAATTTCTATAAACATAAAGATTACTGATTTATTTTTATGTGTTTGTGTTTTCAGGTCTTAATGAAATATAACAATCGTTTGTAAATATTGTCTTAATTTAAAAAATAGCAATAATATTAAGACCTTATACTATATATTCATTTTACTTTAGCCTTTAGTAGCCTTTACAAATTACGTAGAGCAACGTAGCGGTCAAATTATATTTTCGTTTGCTAAGCAGATGATGCAGTCGAAGACGATTTTCTATTATAAAACACAAAATGTCTGCTTAACGTTGGCTGGGTTCTCATTTTAGGTATCGCTCAACTAATAACAAGCTGGCGTACTCTTCCAGGGCTTAATCTCATTTAAAATCAGTAGAAATTAAAAAAATCTTCTGGAAAAATAACCTATTAGCAAGACAATTTGTTCTCAGACAAACCAATGATCCCGGCTATACCGAAAGGTTTACAGACGGACGTAGAAATTATTTCAATTTTCCCAGTTTGCCAGTGCTACCCCTCGTTGTCTTGCCCCAACCAAAGTTTTATTATCTAATTTTTATCTCTAGTATTCCCCAACCAAGGACATAAGTATATGTATTTGTACCCCGCTGCTCCGCCTTAAGCACTACAGCGGCCACCAAAACAACCAGCCCCGGACAAAAGTGCGCTTTGCGAAACAACGTTCGGCCAGTGAGACAGCCATTTTGACCGCCTCACATATAGCAAACAAACGCCCTCATCACGGCCCAACAAAAGGCGACACCATGGGCTGCCCGAGACCCACCCTCGCACAGCTGAGGACTAGAGTGGCTTCCTCTTCCACTGCAAACTACCCTCCTTAGTAGGTCACAGAATGACGAGTGTGGAACACCCATGAGGTTCCAGTGACCCAGCGCCCCGATCACATGACCTTGAGAGCCGGGTATGGAGCCCCCCACAGGCTCCAGTGACCCCATCACACCACTAGATAGGGACAGTGGGAAACTAGATAGGGACAGTGGGAAACTAGATAGGGACAGTGGGAAACTAGATAGGGACAGTGGGAACCAAGGACAGTAGATACAGGGACGAGAAAGCAGGAAAAAAATTCGATTTTAAACGTCCTTATATTAACGGGGAGTTAGATGTAAACAAAACGCGGCCATTGTTAAGACGTGGTTCACCATGGACAGTATTATTGTAGTTAGTTTTTACCATTTTGATGTTAAATTAAAAATAAAACTACGAGCGTAAATAATAAAATGCCCATTTGTTTTGAACACTTAAACCTCGTTAAGAACCGCTAAAATTAGGTGACCGCCATTTTTTTGTTTACAACTAACTCTCCTCGCGTTTAGGTCGTTTTAGTGATATATTCCAACAGAGGCCGCCAAAACACTTTCTCGTCCCTGTATCTACTGTCCTTGGTTGTACTCGCCTTACTACGAACCCCCGAATATTACCAATAAAGAAAGCTAAACACTATTCTTATATGTTTGATGTTCTCATAACGAAACAGCACTAGAACCGGTCTTAAACACTCCACAAAAATGACAAATCAAATCGAAACTGCAATCGTGTTAGGGTCCCCTTTAGCGATATATTCCACTGTAGGTACGCGGCTAATAAATATAAATTGAAGTCGCGCTGTACATTACTGAATAAGGCTATCATCAGTTTTCTTCCGTCGGTCCTCCAGTCCTATTTTAAACGTAAGTGCAAACTCTCGTTTTTTTCTCCGGATCCTTAATGTTGAACGTGGGATTTCGGAGCGTTGTCTGCCGCGGGCATTTTGTTTGTCCCCTCCGCTAACGCTGTAAAACTAACTCGAGTGTGTCTGTGGGGACGAAGCCCAACGAAAAGAAGAAAGAAGCCTGCCAGGGCCTGCCCGAGCCTGCCCCAGCTCGCTTATTATTCCGCGGGCTTCGTCCTCTTTCTCGCTTTCTCGATCCGCTTTTTGACGATCGTCTAAGGAGATCTTCTACATTCGCCCTACGCCAAGAATGAATTTGGGATAGCGGAGAATGGGTTACCACGACTCAAGCCTCGGTTTTAATGATACCCGGAACATATTCTCCGCCTACACGGAGAAAGAGAGTCTGAGATCGTAGCGGAGTGTCTTCCTTTCCGTTCCGAGACAAAAAAGGGACGATAAAGACAGGAATCGTAGAGGGGCGTGGTTTGTCGTACGGGAATCACGGGGCGAACGAGGTGCAAACCCGCACATTCTTTGTTCAACCACATACATTCTTGGTCCAAACGTACACTAAACTGAACCAAGACTGGACCAATGTGCGGAATTACCCGCGAGGGGGCGTAGGGGTGGAAGGACCATTACGAAATACCAACCCAACGCTGTTTGATATTTATTTGTATTCCGGGAGCTATAATGTATAACACATGCAAAAGGGGATTTAGAAAACATTTTCGAGCCTAAATTCTCGTTTTTATTATTATGGTTTTTACGGTTCGCGGTGGTCTTTTGTAAATAAAATACCTACGATTTTTTTGGTCAAATTGCCGAGGTTGTTCAATCCGGTAAAAATAGTTTGTCACGTGACTTCGCAAGATTTCAAAATCTAAGGACCGCAGCAGGAATCCATACCTCCACTTGGAATGCTTATCCCGCCGTATCGCGTATGGAAAGATCACTCTAACGGCTTTGGCTCCACCTACCAGAGAAAAAATCCCCTCTACGCGCGCTCCCCTCTCACGTTGTTGTTTGTTAAGCTAACATAGTGACGTCAAAAAAACCGTCAGCAACACTGAGACGAAAACCTGCCGTGAAAAGCATTCCAAGTAGAGGTATGGATTCCTGACCGCGGAGTTAAATGGACTACGAGTCAATTACGCAATGCAACAATTAGTAAAGTCATCTTCTCGCTGTGGTCATGTTTGACGAGCAGACGCTTCATTTTAAACCACAAATGGGAGGGCTTAGTTTCACATTAGAAGTATAGTTTCGTTTTGTGGAAAAAAGTTAAATCGCATTGTCTGTCGCAATGGATTTGAAAGATACCTAGCTTCAGGTTGAAATAATACACTTGATCTTACAAGGAGACTACCCGAGGTGTAACTCACCGATTTTGTTTAAATTCAGGGATTAAGTAGACCTTCACGTAACTTAAAAAACCCCAAAGAAAAAAATTGCGATGGGCTTTAGTTTTACCAGGGCAACCGAAAACGTTTTTTAAAACTAAAATATTATTTTTCTCTATGTAAATTAACATAGGAAAATCGAATTATTCAAAATTTTTGTAAACCAATTTGGTTAATTTTGGATAAATATCAAATTTGATATTTACCCACAATTTGATATTTAACCACAATTAACCACCTTTGTTTAAAAAAATTTGAATAATTTAGGAATCTTCAATTTTCCTATGCTAATTTACATAGAATATTTCAGTTGTCAAAAACGGTTTCGGTTACCATGGTAAAACTAAAGCCCATCGCATTTTTTCCCTTTGGGGTTTTTTAAAGTTACGTGAAGGTCTACTTAATCCCTGAATTTAAACCAAATCGGAGAGTTACACCTCGGGTAGTCTCCTTGTTAGTCAAAATGCCCATAAGCTAGTAACACATTTTACAACCTCGCTAAAGTGGTTTCGATAGTGAAATTAATGATATTAAAACTAATTTTACAGCTGTAATCGATGAAGGCGCTCGGGCTAGACTACATAATATATGTCCAAATTTATTTCCTCTGAAGTATCTATTGACCTATGTCAGTTCATTCAAAAACAGCGTGTACTACGTCACTCTTCGGAAATGGCGACTCCTTTTTAACCGGTGTCAGCGGTTACGCTCATCGGTGAGAGTACTGCGGGACTTCAAAATGATAAAGTTAAAATCAAATCTTACTATGATTAGAACAAAATGAAATTCCAGTCAAATACCCACGCTCTTACTTACTTGTTAGTTTGATTAGACTATCTTTAATTATCGCGCGTAACAGGCGTACAAGCAGTCCAATTAATATTAACAAGGAAACTATAGCGGTTAACTAACAAGTAAGTATCCAATACCGGTACATTCGTTTGGTTTTCTCTTTTTTTTTAACATTAGAAATTCCCAGGTTCTCATTTGGTTTCCGCAACTCTGATTAACCTACGGAATGTGGTTTGGTTCCTGATGGGAGTCAGTGTTCGAAGGTAATGTGTCAGCGAGGAAAAAGGCCGCTAACAACAGATTCAACGAGGGAATACCATCCTGGGGGAATCTTATAGAATAAGCGCCGCTAATCTTCGAGACAATTAAGTGTTTTAGATCGGAAAGAAGAAGAGTAAGAAACCAGCGATTGCTAAGGGATGTCTCTTATCTCGGTACGTGCGCCAATATCTGCTGGGGACCCTTCCTCGGAGTGCGCTAAAGACTTTTGGGAAAAGAAGACGCTATTTCGCGGGCCGCCGTCACCTTCGTTAGTTGAAACCCCGGAGGACGCGCGGATACTCTGGGGCGGCGTAGATCTTTGCTCTCTCCGCGAGAAACTTTACGAGGAAGCCCAAAAAAATGAAGAAAATAAGGAAAGAAGAGGAGACACAAGGAATCGATTTTTTTTCAGTGTAGAGAGAAAGAAATCTTATTTGATCATTGTCAAATATAATACATAGAATGTCGTGACAGTACCTAGTTGACGGTATAGCTCGCAGCTCCACTTTAATATAATGGCCAGACGTTTGTTTTAGGATAACTATAACAACGTGGAAAAGGTAAATGTGGCCATGATGGCGCTAGAAAGCTTAATATTGGTTCGCGAGATTACTTTCTATTGGAAGACTTTGTTTTAAAGCAACTGTCGGCTCTACCATTGCCACCTGTATTATTAAAAGGCCCCTGTTATTAGAGATGGCCATGAATCTATCCGATTCTTCGAAAATAATGACTTTCGCGGAGAGCGTGGAGCCATCTATTAATGGGAACGGAAGCTAAAATTCAAAATAGCGAAACAATAACGTCGTCAGAGAGCCATTATAGAGTATTATATTTAAACCTCTTTTACTCTACTTACAATTGTTAGTGAACTTTAACCTAAATTATATATCCCATATAAAATATATTGTAAACAATTAATATAATTGAAGTTATTGGCAAATTTACAAACGAGCCAATCAACGCGAAGCTTACTTTTATGTCCCGCCTTTTGGGTCAAAATGTAGCTTCAGCATCTTGTTTTGAATTCGACGCTAGCGACATCTGTTGAAAAAAGAGCTACTTCACCTAGAGCCGACACTTGCTTTAAATTTCTTGCGTCTGATTTTCGAGTTTAGTCAACGAAAACAGAAGTAAGTTTTTTTTTAACTATATAAAATCTTACGGTTGTAGTTCTGAAGGTCTAGATTTTGTCAAATATCAGACTTCGAACCAAAGATTCGCCCACAAATGAATAATAAAATATTTTTTTTCTTTTAAATTGAAATAAATTTTGGTTTTGTCAGACAGTTTAGCTCCCATCTATTTCAAATTTGATCTGAAAATTTTTTCTCATAAATTAAAAAGCAAACACTCAGAAGTTTTGTGTTATTTTGCTTTCTGCGTGTTTAACTAATTCAGTGGTACTAAAAACCGCAGACGCTAGATCTAAACTATATATCTAAATTTGTTCTACGAGCAAGGGTTTGCTCACAAATAAACAAATACCAAATACTTGAAATTTTCGTCCTATTTTTATCTTTTCGTCCTGAATTAGGAGTACTGCGTGAACTCAAATCCGCAGACAGTAATTAAAGAGTTTCAATTCATTGTCATTATTGATCTACGAGCACTGTTTTGCTCATAAACAAAATCATAAACAACAAATGGTCTGGCTACTCTCCGATTTCACAAAATCAGCAGAACTGCATGATTTCAAACCCAAAGACGGTCCAATCTATTGATATTTTTTTCTACGAGCAAGGGTTTGTTTATAAAGAAAAATGCCACCATCAAGTGTGTCAATAATGACATATAGGCAGAAAAACGTTACCGACCTATAAAATAGATCTAATCTACCAACATAAGTGACAAATAAACTTTCAGAAATATGCAGAGTGTTATAATTTTTAATATTCACCATGAGAAGTTAAAACGAGAGCACTTAATAAAAAAAGGACTTCTGAATTTTATCTATATGATAAAAACGTTCATATGACTCTACTCATCAATAAGCAACACTTTTGCAAACCAGTGATCTACTAAGCATCATTCTCTGCCACAATAAAACTCACTATAATCAATAATGTATACTTCTATCATATGGTTATGTTGGGACTAGAGTTTTAAAGTATATATAACCTCGGTTATTTAGTGTGGAACACCAACGTTTGCAGCTCTGGCCACTCTGGCCTTTGGATTTAGAAATGTTTGGCGTCACTGTAGAGGGTAATTTTAGGGGTCTTCCATAAAAATTGCTTTGCATGTTCCTTTTAATTTTCCGGAAAAATGAAATACGGAAAAATTTCCGAATCGCGGAAACTCTTCCCCAAATCGGAAAATTAAAAAAATTAAACATATAATACCTTCTAAGGATTTTTATTCTAGACTAGTCTAGACGAGTAGTAGCATTTGTACGAATTTCCATCGCAAAAATAGTGTTTCGTATATGTATTATGTCCAATCCTATTTCAGAAAATGATGCGTACAGAAGGTTCAACATAAATATCGAAAGGCTCACAAGTCTCTACAGGAGTGGACTAAAAACACCTTTAGAATTTCTGGACGAGGTCAAACATAATTTAAGCTTTCGCATTGGACAATTACCATTATCCAAGGAAACTGACACCGCAATTGGTGAAAAGTTATTAATGTAATTTTCCAATATTAGACATATAATTGTATCATGAAATTGTTTTATTTTAACCCAAAATTGGCTGGGTTTGGGGTTAATTCAGAGTTGGCTTTGATTCCGCGAGGTTAGGTTAGGTTAGGTTAAGTTAGGTTAGGTTAAATAGATAAGGTTAAATAGTTTAGGTTAAATAGATAAGGTTAAATAGTTTAGGTTAGGTTAAATAGATAAAGTTAAATAGTTTAGGTTAGGTTAAATAGATAAGGTTAAATAGGTTAGGTTAGGTTAAATAGATAAGGTTAAATAGGTTAGGTTAGGTTAGGTTAGGTTAAATAGAAAAGGTTAAATAGTTTAGGTTACGTTAAATAAATAAGGTTTAATAGGTTAGGTTAGGTGTCTGTTTTCATTGGAATTTAGGTTAGATTGAAGTTCCACAATTAGTCATGTTAAGATAAAAAAAACCGCACGTTTGGGACTCTATTTTTGACGGATTCGGTTAAATGTGATTCTTTCGAATTTGACTAAAGTCAATGTATCACGTTGGGACAAATGACATTTCGGACATTTGACAAATGGATAGAACGGTTAAATTGCCAACAATTTATACAAAATAATTTTCGGACAAATGAATCCGTAATTCGGTCATCTGAGCCATATTTTTACAGTTCGGACAAATGCGCCTCGATTCGGGTAAATGAAATTCGGGTAAATGAAATTCGGACAAATGCTACCAAATCATTCAAATTCCCTGACTTTTCCAGGTATCGTGGCAACCGTGTATAATTGATCTATAAACACCGTTAATGCTTCAAAAATTCTGCCAGATAAGCGTAACAACACATATAACAAAGAGGAAGTGGAAAATCATGGCGTAATGGTAATCTGGCTTTCGATCAGTGGCGTACCGATGTTATATGGCACCCGGTTAAAAAATTTCAAAATGGCGCCCCCTATATAGAATTATTAAAATTCTATTGAACAAAAAATCAAAATTATCCCTGGTTGTAGGAACATTTGGACATTAAAGATAGGAGTATTGTGGCGCCCCCTACATGATAGCCAGCTTGGCGTCCGGTTAAATATTAACCTCCTTCATCCGGGTCGGTACGCCTCTGCTTTCGATGGTGACGAAACTAGTCTATAGAATAAAACCGCGGTACACTTTTCTATTAATACGATTTTATAATTATCTTCGTTTTGATTTATGTGGTTCGTCCCAGGATATCGCAACGACCTTATCCGTATAAGATAGCGTCGGTAAATAATCATTACATTTCTCCATATTATTAGATTCGTAATATGCCTGAAGAAACGCGATCAGTATCTTTCCGATTTTACGATCCCCTTTTTTGTCTTCTATAAATATTTAAAAAAAAACCCGGGAATCCGCGTTGCACGGGCGACAAGAAAAAGTTCAAGTACGTATATTTTTTATATATCGCGTATTTATACATAGGTAAGTCCAAACCCCGATTTGGCCCTACCCGAATGCGGCGGCAGTGTGTAAGTTCTTATCCTTTTTGACGAGTAAACTATGCAAACTGTTATTCCGTTTGGCCGGGGTCCTATACAACATCCTCTTTAGAAATCCAATTGAATCGCTTTGAAGTCTCTTTTATTCTGATTTTGCATAGCAAAGATTCCCCTTTTTCTTCCAAGTTGAAAACGCGATGACCGTTGAATGTTGTTGTATTTTCCGTGAATGTTTCAAAGATTGAACCGTACCGACCCGAGGTTGGCTGGCTGACGCCGCCGCCGCTGTATTGAATTCATTCGAAGCACCGTCGCATTCCCCCCTTCACTGTTTACCCCCTTCCTTTAAATCTCCCTTTGGCGTCTCTCCAAAAAGGAAGGAGGGGGAAAGCAAACGGGACGGGGGCAAGGAAATCTTCGGAATCGATTCCGCGAATAAGAAGCTCACGCGAGGGGAGGGAAGATAGGAAGGTACTTTTCCAATTCGGCCCCCTCCCCCAGCCGACATTTTTTCCTTTCGGGATATATCTCTCCATTCTCTATCGGCAACGATTTGTAGGTATGAAGTAGAGCGCCTTCCTTCCTGGCCAGTTATAAAATATTACAGCTACCTTTTCTATATAACGGGTGGGAGGGGGGCTATTTCTTTCGTTTCAATTTAGGCCGTTGGTCTCGAAGGAATAGCGGCCTCATATTTTCGAAACACTGAGCCCCTTGTCTGGGCCAGGATTTAAAGCGTGACGAAAAACGGAAAATGGCTAACTAATTTCGATCCGAAAAATATGAAACCCCAATAGAATTTTCATTACCTCTCGCTCGATACATTTTCGCGTTGGGGGAAGAAACGTATACTACTTCTACGTCTCGGCGGGTAATTTCGCGTAATGTATCTCCGCGAATACTACGAATGGGCTGCAACCGTTTGTGAAGGAAATTGAATTGTGTCTTTTCGCTTGCATTGTCGACGGTATATTTCATAGTTTTTACGCTGATTTTAATTATTATTTATCTGTTATATAGATCGATTTTCAATTTTTAAGGGGCAAAGGCGACTTTAAAGGGGTAATATTCATCCGAGGTAACGTGGTGATGGCGTTATTTGTTAGTAGATGGCGCTCTGATAGCAGCATGACGTCATAATTTTGATTTTCAACGATTGGTTGAAAGTTTTCAGTTTTTAGTGGAGAACGGTTTCGTCGAGATTTAAAATACCAAATTATCTTCCCTGATTGGATAGTTTAAAATCGTATTATAGTGCCATCTATGGCGGAGAGTGTTAACTTCTGTTAAAATTAATTGTTAATTTAAATTACAAAAATCATATATTTTTAATAAGAATTTAAAGTACTATAATCGAGGGGTAAGAGAATCTGCGAACTCGGTGTACACTGCCGTACCTTTGACAGTGCAAAATGGAACTCGCGAACTCTTCGAAACATCTACCTTTAACAGTGCTAAATGCACGAAATCGAGATTTGAATGAATTAATCAAAACTTGAAAGATTCAATCCTAATTAAAATGATTAAACCGCGATTGAAATGATTAAAAAAACCCAATGTAACACAATATTTTTTCACAAAATAATATTATTCTGATTCTGATCTTGATTGAAATGATTAAATCGTTATTGAAATAATAAACTCCGCGAAAGGACTCTTCCAGAAAAAAAATCGATGAAAAAGATAAACATTTTTGGATCAAACTAAGCTTACTTTCTGATCGTTTTGGCTCCTTGGCATTTTTTTTGGGTCCAACTATTTTTCTCAACATTTTTGCTATCCAAAATATCTTAAGGATGATCTCAACCTTCAAAAACATTGAAAAGTGAAAATTTTCAAACCTCTGCTTCAAGTCTAAATTGTATATAGTTAATCTGGTTAGTCTTATCAAACCATGAATATTCCAAATACTATCTAGAAATAAACTCGTTGTTCTGTTCAATTTTAGCACTTACAACGTGGATCTCTCGTAAGTGTTTTACAAAACGTTAAACAAAATATACATATATTAGCTTTAACTTTATTGTAAAACCAAATGCATTTGTTTTCTTGACTAATTATAACTCGCAAAGGCATACTCAACTTACATTTTAACACAACGCGTTGAATTGCGTCGCTTTGTTAGCTGTCACAACTTAGGAATTCCGAATCGAGATGGCGTGGGGCACTGCTATGCTAAAACCTTTGGTTTGAATATTTGACAAAAGTGCGCGTTTAAGAGAGATATTTCAAAAACGCACCGTGCATGGCCAGAATTAATGCAAACCCAATAAATTCTTATTACTATTTCCTTGTACAGGGTTCCGCTTTGCCCCTTAGATCAACATACGCTTCTCCTCAACACGCTGGTGTATTGTAAGTTTGAAGGAATAAATGAACGAGAAAGGGGGAGTCAGTGACTCGATTGTCCCCTCTTCATTCGCGAGGGAATTCCACAATCTTCCAAATCTCTACCCCCGCGTGTTACCCGGAAGCGCAATCACCCTGTATTTTACCGTATACGAAAATATGCTTTTTACTCAATAAATCAAAATTGAAATATTTGCAGAAACGCTGGTTTTCGAAATTTTGGAATATACAATAAGTTTACGTAGGTATGCTTCACGTTGTCGAGACCAGTAAACCATATTTTAATACTAAGGAAATTCACTTCTATTCGGCAATTTAAAACTAAAATTTAAAAATGGAAATATCGTGTAGGAAGTCGGTGAATTCCTTTCCGTTCCGACACACTTAATTTATATCTTTGATGTTCATTTACAGCGACCGCTGTTTCCCGTAATGGCACGCTTTCCTTAATGGCAAGTAAAACCTTATCAGCTTCCAAAATTGAGATTATAATTTATCAAGAATGTATTTATTAATACCACGGCTTATTTACACAGGTTAGAATGTGGGGGGCCGTTACGAATTGCCAGCGCGCGGCCCAGGGGAATTATGGCGTTCGAGGCGCCATCTATCGATTTTCATGAATAAGCGATGTTTATTTTGTTTCTGAAGATAATTGAAATAGCAGTGTAGAGGTAAATTATTATGTTATGTTTATTAAATCAAGGAGTAGCAAACACACGGAGAATGCAGCTAGCCTTTAAACTCGCTACCGCAGTGTTGTGTACAAATTTTATTGGACGAACCTTTACGCGGAACATTTTAAGGAAAGGGGGAAGACAATTTCCAAATTTTCCCCTTCCGACGGCAGCAGGCGATAAAGCGTCTAACCAATGAAAACTGTACACAAGAAAATGCGAGTTGCGTTCTCCTTGAGTGGAGTGCTGTGTTTGTTGCTCCTAGATCAAGCCCCATTGGAAGCGCATGAAACATTAATTCTAACGGACTAACTTGTTTTCGAGGCGTGAATAAATATAGTTCGAAAAGCGATGCTGTTGTTTTTACATTTTTTAGAGTATAAACTTACTTTTTTTATCTAGATATTGTACATTAACTTTGGGCCAACTTGTTTCGTTGATAGCCTTCCACTCTATGTGAGTGGTTTACTCTATGCTTTAATCATATCTTTCTTAATTTAGCCTAGGCTTAGTCATTTCTCATGTTTAGTAAACACACGGCTAAGCCGTGGTAAACATTTTCGCGCATTAGCAGTAGAGGCCCGTTAATAGCGCCTTCTGAATTCTGATTTTCATTATTGATAGCAGAAGATAATAAGAGAAGCATCTAACGTCTTGTTTTCGACACGGAGCAAAGAAGAAATTAACGTGACCTAGGACTAGTGAGCGCTATATTTAGTCTTTGTAGCGAAAAAGTAGATTGTTCTCCAAAACGTCGGTTGGAAACCTGAAACTTGCGTATAGATCATCCTTGGTTTAAAACTTTAAACGTGAAATGCGGGCAAGGCTTAAGGTTTTTCAAAGCGTATTGAGAAATTATACAGAGATATCGCCTTCAGAAACACGATTATTGTTCATTAGTATGCATATTTAATATAGCAAATAATATTTTTAACATGTATTACCTTTATAATGTTGAAATTACCAAGTTAAATCAAAACGAGGCGAGTCTCTCAAAATTTAAAAGCCCCAGCAAAATCCTGTGGAAATTCTACGAGCTAAAATGTAAGGTATCGTCCGCATTTTTCAAATGTTTTCTCCGCTACTGCTCGCGTATGAATTGAGGGGCTATATTCAATCATTCCAATGTGGGAAATTTCGTGATTTCAATATTTAATTGATTAAAGTTATTAAAGCTACTAAATTTACGTGATTTCAAGTGATTTCACCGCTTATTTGTTCACCTGAAGTCCCTCGGTATGAATATATCGAGAGGACTATATTTTCTGGCCTCATATTGCCTTAACAAATCTGTATCCCTCCGTATACCTCTAGTTCGAAAACGAGGCGTTTCACGATTTTGGGCGAGTTAGAGGCTTCTGCTGAAAATTAAAATATAATTAAAAAAAACGAAAATGGTATTTTAAAACAGAAATTTTTGCTTTAGTTATAATTAAATTATACTTACATTGAAGATAACAATAATAATTAGTACTTTTCAAAAACAAGGTGGCGCTTGGGAAGCAATAATTCCAATGGGGATGAAGGCCAGCAGTACGTAACGGTCCCCCTTCTTTATTACGTACGAAAGCACACTGAGTTCTAACCTGTGTATCTAAGCAATTTTATCGTTTTTAGATGCAAATCAAATCATCCTTGTATCTCATTGTTTTCCTACAACTTTAGGGTAAACTCGACAATGGTGTCTCAACGTAGTAATTATCCCTAATAAACAAATATATCCTTGTTTTCACGTACACAGTAACTCAAGTTGTCTGAGTCTGACGTGCTGTACATAACTATCCAACCTTGGGGTGATAAAGGAAAACGAATATTCTGTTAAAAATAAATTCAGTCTTCGTTATACAGGGTTGCGACAACATTTTGAGATTAAAATTTCCTGCCTATTCACTGTTTTCCCGGACCATTTTAAGAGATTTTCCCTGACTAAGTCAAAATTTTTTTATTATATATTTTATATTTAAATGGACTTATATTTCAGTAAAAAGGTTATTGCAATGTTGAAGAAATAAGCCAAACTTCCAAGGAAATTAATGATAATCATACAATTTGTTATAAATCTAGAATAAAATTACCTTCAAAAGTGTCAAAAGAAAATTGAATTCCCTGACTTGTTACAAATTCTTAAATTTTCTTAAAATTCCCTGTTTTTTTATGGCAATTTTGAAATTCCCTGATTTCCCCTGTTTTCCCTGACGTGTGGCAACCCTGTTATATTATGGACGGCTAACTTGTGGAAACTTAGCGCGCAATAATGTAAAAATGTCTACTTCGGAATGAAATACACCAGAATTTATTTCCTCATGTAAGACGTACGGTTCATTTTAGAAATTTTCGTCGTTCTTACGAATAGCATCAAAATGTTCTCTAGAATTTAATATTCGTCTGTTCCATTACGTTGGTTTTCCCTCGAATGGCGTAGTTCATAACGTCGAAGAAAACTATTTTTTAGACCTCTACAGTTTTCTGCCAAGAAATGATTGTGTCTAGACTAGACTCCGGCTGAGAGTGTAGCGCTGCAGAGACTGAGGTCTGAATCTGAGGACGTTTAAGTCCTCCCCACACTTCTATCTCTCTCTCTCTCTCGCTCTTCCTCTCGCGAGCGCATTCAAAGATTTGACTTGACCTCTAAAGGACTTTGAGGCTCGAGGCCGGGCGAGATACGATCGATGGGAGAGGCGTCCTTTCATTGCTCTGACCCAGTCGATATAAAGTTTCATATTTTAGCGGGCGTCTCTAGATCGACGGATACTCGGGCCCAAGGCTTAGCGAAGAAGACAAGCCCGTGCTGCGAGTCTGGACGTGCCTGGAAGAAGCCGCTCGGCTATCGACTCGAAAGACGCTCCTAGATGGCTCTGGCGGCGTATATCCTTTTCGCACAGGGGTAAATCAGCAATTGGATACGGAGGGGCTTTTAAGGAGTAATTTAAACTCATTATTCAAACGCGATTATTAATAAAACGGTTAAGATGTCAATTTCCCTCCAAAATGCGGCGTTTTCTTAGAAGATATTTTCGAGCGATTAAGCCGGAAAAATGCGCCTATAACACCGAATCCTGTAAAGGAATTTCGCTCCCTAGATGGTGTTGGATTACCAATATAGCGTACGGCGATGAAACGACGTTGACAACTCGCGAATGATATTGATTTTTGGACGGCTCGACTTAGATCCTATTGTTTTCCGGATTGAGATCAAACGCGTTTCGAAACTTCCTTCAAGTTCCATGTAATTAAGCATTTCATTATTAATAACGTCAACCATTCAGTCGTAAATTATGGCCAATTTAATTAATTTAGTATCTTTTGTTTCGCCGCTTGCATTGGACACGCCTTATTTTCGCGAAGGGCAAATTACAAATATTTTGGTTCCTTAGCTTAAAGTTCAAACGGAACCAGAAGTCTAAAATAAGCTGCCTTATCGGTGAAGTGTGTAAGGTCCTATATCCACCATGATAAAAATAAGCATACACTTAAAAATTAGAACACTGACGTTAAGATTATATTCGCAGCAGTCGTCTTAAAGGGCGGCGTTTTTTACTGTGGCGACATCTACCGGAATGGTGTGGGTTCGAATCCCGGCGTAGGACGATTTATTTATTATAGAAAAAAAACTAGATAATTAAAAATTATAATAAATAAAATAAAATAACAATTTGTAAAATTGAAAAAAATGTAAAGAATTATAACGATCACCATATTCTTTTTATCATAGAAATAAAGTTGAAAAAAAGTAGGAGTGCCAACCCCATTTTTGGAACTCGAATCAAATATCATTTATTTCTTTTCTAGCCACGTCAAATAATAAATTGAATATTTAAAAAGCAGAATAGTTTCGAATATTCAACTATTTGATCATCAGAAACGAATCTTCTCGAGCATTTTGAATGTGTATACCAATTGCCGAATCGAATATTCAAATTGGTATTTGACTGAATTTTTTTTTGTGTAACCAAATATTGTGCACATCCCTATAAAAAAGAAAATAATAAATTTTAAATCTCGTGCAATCAAAGCGTAAGCTACGAGCGGAATCCATACCTTTACTTGGAATGCTTATCGCGGCAGATTTTCGTCTCGATGTGGCTGACGGTTTTCTTCACGTCACAAGAGCCGCGTTCACACTAGACACTTTGGAACCGTTTTTAAATGGTTTCGAAAGATAAAATTGAACATTTTCGGTGTCGATTGTATTAATAGCCATTCGATAAATACATTCGACAGCAAAATTTTTCAGTTTGATCTTTCGAAACCATTTTAAAACGGTTTCAAAGTGTCTAGTGTGAACGCGGCTTATGTTAACTTACCAAACAACTACGTGACAGGGGAGCGCGCGCAGAGGGGATTTTTTTTTGGTAGGTGGCGCTCAAAGTTCTTACCATACGCGATACGCCAGGATAAGCATTCCAAGTAGAGGTATGGATTCCTGTTCCAGATAATACGATTAAACCATCCAAGGCCAACTTTGTGTTTGTTTCGATTCGACAAATCTTTCTATACTTTTTCTCGAAAGGGATTGGCTATAGATATCTGACAGAACTAATTGAAATACTTAATATTTTGTGGGAAAAGCGAGCTGTGACAAGGGTAAAATATTGGTATGCCAAATATGCAAATGTTCGAAAACGAAATTATCGAATATTAATATCGCAGTTAGTTTGGAATATTAAACACTTGGTTTGCTGGACATACGTCAACATTTATCAAGTTTTATTTATAAACAATAAATCTAGTCTAGAAGCGGCGCTTGATCAAAGACTTAAAATTATTATAACGCAAACTTAGACGAAAAAGGTCAAGATGGGTGTTTGGTGTTTTCCATTAGCTGTAAATTAAAATTTTTAACTTGTAGCTCTTGGTATAAACTGCAAACTTTTGAGTTTATCTGAATCGGTTTCAGCAAGATAAAATGTCTAGAGACCGATTCAAAAATTACTTACAGCCATTAGAGATTCGATATGGCAACAATTTAAACGGTTTTTCGTGAAGGTAATAAAAAAACTATTTCTAAAACGTTTAGGGGTGATATTTTTTTATAAAAACTATATGCGAACGATCAACTTTGGGGAAAATTCGAACTTCAAGAAACACAAAAAATATTTAAATTATATTGAAATACTAGCAACTGTCGGCTCTATCATTGCCCCTGTTATTAGAGATAGCCATGAATCTTCGGGAAAAAATGACTTTCGTGGAGAGCGTGGAGCCATCTATTAATGGGAACGGAAGCTAAAATTCAAAATAGCGAAACAATAACGCCGTCAGAGAGCCATTATAGAGTATTATATTTAGACCACTTTTACTCTACTTACAATTGTTAGTGAACTTTAACCTAAATTATATATCCCATATAAAATATATTGTAAACAATTACTATAATTGAAGTTATTGACAAATTTACAAATGAGCCAATCAACGCGAAGCATACTTTTATGTCCCGCCTTTTGGGTCAAAATGAAGCTTCAGCATCTTGTTTTGATTTAGAAGCTAGCGACATCTGTTGAAAAAAGAGCTACTTCACCTAGAGCCGACACTTGCTTTAAATTAATTAATAAAATTGCTAGGTTTTAGAGTGCTGACGCCATCTGGAAATTCTTTATTGCACATAGGCGCACCGGTATTTAAATTCCGACCACATGGTAACACTTTGCGTATTTAAAAGGAATATATACCAAGAAATTCATTCCTAGTAGCGACTGTGTATTCTCGGCTATGGTTATCTAGAGCACATAAACTGCTGAATTTTCTTCTGCTAAGCGAACGCGTTCGTTTTCTAAAATAGCAAATCGACTTCGTAGCAGATAAAAATCCAGCAGTTAATCATATACTCTCGTTGGCCGCTACGTGGCTCTATAGCCGCGTTCACACTTACCCCTTAAATCGCTTCGTTTAGATAACTAGTTTTCGAAACCAGCGTGAAAAATCGTTTCGAGTAGGTTCGGGAAGCAACTCGTCCAAGTCCGCTCGCTTAGAATCGCTTTCAAAACGACCAGGCGGGGTAGTCAAATTGCTCGTATTTTGAAAAATAATGGGAATAAAATTCTAAATAATGTCCTTTAATATTACTGTATGTATAGTTAACATGATTAACTAATTGTTTTGGGATAAATTTTAGTATTTTAAAAATTCTAGTCATAATTTGAAATGGCGTTAAGCCTTGGCTATAAGCGAACCGGGGTGAAGCGATTTCGCACGTGTGAACCAAGAATTATCGTCGGCGGTCAAAACTGGCATACAAACCGACCTAAGCTGGGTTTTAGGCTCTAGTGTGAACGTGGCTTATGTAACACGAAAAGGCTAATTGGGAATAGAAGCCAACAGAACCGCGTTTGATAGCTTCGCTAGTCTGACGTACGTCACAGTCGGTAATCGAATAGTGGTTAACAAAGTTCCCAACTCCACTTAAGAGTTCTATTCTCTTTCAGGGGACTTAACGCTTTCCTCAATATTCCGACAATTATCGATCGACAGCTTGGCTTGAAATGGCTCGATTCACATCTTACTAACATTAACCCTTTGAATTGCATATAACCCATAGAGTAACCCACTCGCATAGAGTGGAAGGCCCTATGGAAGCGCGTGAAACATTAATCCAAACGGGCGAGCTTGTTTTCGAGGCGTGAATAAATATAGTCCGAAGAGCCATGGTGTTTTTGTTTTTAGATTTTTTTGAGTTTAAACTTTGTTTTCTAGATATTGTACATTACCTTTAGGCCAATGACTTCTACAAAATGTTTTCAAAAATGCCACCTTCTGATGCAATGCACAAATATGCACTTCAACAACTGGGGTAATATCAATCCGAGGTTTCGTGATCGTGGTCTCCAAGACATCGACATGGAAAACACCATACTTGCCTACTTCGTCGCCTATCCTCGAGCGAGCGTCAGGACTGCCATCTTTGACTTAGGGTTGGATCGAAACTACGTTTGGAGAACACTCAAAAGACACCATTTTCATCCTTATCGAGCGACACTTCACCAAGGACTGCATGACGGTGATAGACAGCGCCGACTCGACTTCTGCAATTGGTTTTGCCTCATGGCTGACGCACACCAGGATTTTCACGATCAACTACTGATGTCCGACGAATGTTCATTCGGAAGAGATGGGCCTTTCAACCGTCAAAACCAACAAATGTGGGACTACGAGAATCTACACTGGGGATTTCCTCACCGCCACCAAGTGCAGTTTCGCTTAAATGTGTGGCTGGTCTGTTGGGTGACAGAATTATTGGCCCGTTCTTCCTGCCAAATCGTCTGAACGGTCAAAACTACTTGGAGTTCCTTCAAAATGAAATATCCAACGTGTTGGACGACATTCCTCTGGCCGAGTACAGACGCATCTGGTTCCAGCAAGATGGGGCACCACCTCACCAATATCGTGACGTCGTTGCATATCTAAACGACGAGTTTCCTGGAAGATGGATCGGAAGAACTGGTCCTGTTCGTTGGCCCGCCAAGATCCCCTGATCTAACACCACTTGACTTTTTTCTTTGGGGATTCGTAAAGGACTACGTATTATACCAAACACCTGTGACGAGCGTTGAAGATTTACGACAAAGAATCATCGAAGCATGTCGCCGGGTGACTCCAGAAATGGTTCGGGGAGCATTTCGCAATATGCAACATCGTGCATATTTGTGCATTGCATCAGAAGGTGGCATTTTTGAAAACATTTTGTAGAAGTCATTAAAAACATTTGTCACTTGGGCTAATTATTATTTGTTTATTTTTCGAAATCTTATAACTGAAATGCATGTTACCTACAATTCGTTAAAGGCTATTGCCTGCTAGTACGACTTGTTTTTTCCCCGACCTCCAAACTCAGTGAAAAATATTTCTTTTTCAACCGAACCAAAATTAGTTTTACACTTTCGACTATGCCCTACAACTTTTCTGTTGAAACATTTTGCGTGACACCTACCGGTGAAAAAATACATTTTCCAAAACGGCACAAAATCGTTCGATTTTTCTGAAATTTAGTAACCAAAGCCTTCCATACCTAACAAATAAACCCCGAAAATTTCAGAACCCTTGCATAAATACATTTTGAGAAAAATGGCCTGATCGAGCAAATTGAGACACCCTGTACAGTATATAAAAAAATAATATAAATTTCAACCTTGAGAAAGGTAATCTCAACCTTCAAAAAAGCGATCTTTGGTCTCCCCTGCCCCTGAGCTACTGCCTCCAACTTCATCCTCTAGACTGTTCAACAAAGACCTATTTTTTAATCGAAGTTGAATGTAGGCCTACAAGCCATCATCCGAATCATTGCTGGTGAAAAACCGCATTGGACAGTTGTCAGAAAAAAGTAGAGCCTCCTATAGGACGTTGTTTAGCGTCGAAGTCTTCGAAATTCAATGTAGTCCGCCCGATAACAAGACTTTCCTTTCAAAATGTGTTTCGCTTTTCACTAGCTTCCTCTCTTTTTTATTCAACATTTGCCACGTTGGGAGCCTCAAACCAAAATACGTCTTTTAAGTTTATATCGACTATTTCAAGTATTGAAAGAAAAAAAGCTTCGAAGCCTATAGAAATATATTTCCCACCTAGGAGACTTTTCAAAGGTCGGAATTATTTTTTATTACCTACCAAGTTTTCAATTATCTAAATATAGAAAATATCGGTTAATTTTGGCTTATTTAATATTATCGGTTTATTTTATAATGCCAGTTTATTTTATAATATCGGTTAATTTTATAATATCGGATAATTTAAAATATCGGTCAGTTTCGTCATATCGGTTAATTTTATAATTTTGGATTAATATAAAATATCGGTTAGTTTCGTCATATCGGTTAATTTAATAATAACGGTTTACTTCAAAATATCATTTTACTTTGTAACATCGGTTAGCTTCATAACACGGGTTATTTTTAAAACATCGGTTAGCTTTAAAACCTCGGTTAGTTTTAAAACATCGGTTAGTTTTAAAATATAATTTCATAAAAAGAGTAGATTTCTTAGATATATTTAACTCAGCGAAATTTCTGTTTGATTTTTGAAATAAAAAAATGGCTGTCATCATGTATTTATTCCATTGGTAGTCTTAAAAATCTTTATTTATCCCATTGATAATCTTGAAAATATGTAATTATTCCATTGGTAGTCTTGACACAAAGGATATAATCCATTGGTAGTCTTGACAAAAAGGATGTATTAGATTGGTAGTCTTGACAACAAGTGGTTTTTAAAACGAAATCTTTTTTTTGGAAGAATATTTTATTTTATATATTTAGGATTATCTGTAAATTTTTATTTATCCATAATATATCATTTTGATGCATCTAACAATTGACTTAATTTGTTTTTACCTTCACAGCATCGTAGAAACCATTTAAGGTTACCCTGCGTGGTACAATGTTACCATACCGTTCAATGCATCGTAGATATCATGTAATGTTACCGTAAACTTTGAAGCATAATATTGTGCATATCATGTTTCTGTAACGATGCGTGTGTTTCACGTATTGTTACCATAATATTCGAGGATATTGTATTATGCTACTGTGACGTTCAATGCGTAGTAGATATATATCATTTTATGTTCAATTCCTCGTAAATATCATTTTATGTTAAGAGTAAATTTCCTTGTGGATATCATGTGAAGTACCTGACATCGTAGATATTATGTAACGTTTGATGCATCGTGGATATCATGTAACGTTCATTACATAGTGAATATCATGTAACGTTCGTTGCATCGTGGATATCATGTAACGTTCATTACATCGTGGATATATCGTGTAATGTTCAGTGCATCAGTGAGATATCGTGTTCAATGCATAGAGGAGATATCATGTAATGTTCAGTGCCTCAGTGATATATCGTGTTCAAGGCATAGAGGAGATATCGTGTAATGTTCAATACATAGTGGAGATATCGTAAAATGTTCAATGCATAGTGGATATATCATGTAATGTTCATTACAACGTGGATATCCTGTAACGTTCGTTGCATCGTGAATATCATGTAACGTTCATTACATCATGGATATATCGTGGTTATGTTCAGGGCATCAGTGATATATCGTGTTCAATACATAGTGGATATATCGTGTAATTTTCAATGCATAGTGGATATATCGAGTAATGTTCAGTGCATCAGTGATATATCGTGTTCAATGCATAGTGGAGATATCGTGTAATGTTCAATACGTAGTGGATATATCGTGTAATGTTCAATGCATAGTGGATATCATGTAACGTTCATTACATCGTGGATATAATTTAACGTTCATTACATAATGGATATATCGTGTAATGTTCAGTGCATCAGTGATATATCGTGGAATGTTCAATGCATAGTGGATACATCGTGTAATGTTCAATGCATAGTGGATACTTCGTGTAATGTTCAATGCATAGTGGTGGATATATCGTGTAGTGTTAATGTTATATTATGCATCGAGGATATACCGTGTGAGTTTCATTGCATGGTCGATATTACGTAATGTTGAACGCGTCGAAGTCGTCTGAAAATGGCCAGCGCAACGCCGAGAGTGACGAAGGAAAAAAAATGAGAATTCAGTCTCAGAGCGAGATAGCAGTGGCTGGAGCGCCGCATTAGCCTAGTAAGGAAGAAAAACAAGGGGCAAATCCGATAAAACTGCGCCTCGCTCATAAAAGAAAATAGATGGCGCTATATGGGACGGAATACATGTCGAGACGGGCAGCACCGTCGTCGCTTCGCCGCGGCACTGTGTCCGTAATGAAAACGTGTTCCAGTGGTGCGCTCCACCGCTTTTATGTACACACACAATGCTCTTCTTGGTGCGGGCTCAATGCCAGAGATAAAGGCGCGATGCGGGGAAGAGGAACCTACGCGGCGTAAAAATGGAGAGCGGATTAGCTCGGAAAAGATAGCCTCTCGCTGTCCAGCCAGATCTCTTCTATGTATGGGCTCGTATCGACGCCCCCTTTTCGAACTAGCCCTAGCTTCGAGTCGATTTTGTTTTGTCAATATCTTTATTAATCTCGCAGTGGCCGACCAACTCGCTCCAGAGAATACGCTCTCGCTCCAAGGTACACATTTTCGTACGCCCACGACGGACAAATAAGTAGCTTATAGCTACTCTTCCGTTTAATAAAGAAACTTCAAATAATATAAAGCCATTGTTAACACCGAATTTTCAAAAGAACGTAACAGAAATATTTTTATACGTGAGACGGTTTACGAGGAACTGTACGTGGTTGCAAAAATTTTATTTGCTGTTAATTGCGATTTTGAGTCCTCTTGATGGAATAAAATTTATATAAAATATTTGATTTTGTCTCGCGACCCTTATACTGAAACGCTAACAGATACTCAAAGATAATTTTAGAATTAACTACTTAGTCGTAGACTAAACATCAAATCTCAGGTTACATTTTGAATTTTAAAAATTCGTGCTTATCTCGTACTTTTAATTAAAAATTTGAAAGAATATATTGGTCAGTCGAGGGGCAGGTCACTTACATTTTGGGGGCGTCTTAATCTTAGTAAAATGATTAAATCAGGGTTATCATGATTAAATCAGGGTTATCATGATTAAATCAGGGTAATCCAGATAAAAAATTTAATCAAGATTATAAAATCTAATCACTATTTAATCAATCTAATCACGATTTAAACGAGATTTAATCATTCAAATCATGATCTAATCTTCTTAATCAGGATTTAATCATTTTGATCAAATTTAATCATTTTAATCACTATTTAATCAATATAATCGGTCAAATCAAGATTTTATAATTAAAATCAAAACTAAAGTACGATAATTTAATATAAATTATTAATATTGATGGTTCTATCACAATTGTGTTTGCTTCTCATTCTAATTTCTAACCACGATTTAATTATTTCAATCAAGATTTAATCATTTTAATCAGATTTAATCATTTAATCATGATTAAATCAGATTTAAACATTCTAATTGTGATTAAACGTGATTTAATCAACATAATCGTGATTAAGTTGAATTTAATCAATATAATCACGATTAAATCGGATTTAATCTTTAGAGGGGTGCGTCGTTAATCAAGGAAGTGACCTGCCCCTCGGGTTCAGTATATTTTCTACGTGGTGGACGTTAACAAGGAGACATCCCGAGGTGTTGTTCCCCGATTTTGTTCAAACTCGGGGATTGAGTAGACCTACATGTACCTTGAAAGCCATGGCAACCGAAAGGTTTTTAACAACTCAAATTTCAACTTAATCTACGTAAAATAGCAAGAGAAAATCATGGTTTATATTTAATTGACTTCACACAATTTATAAATTTTATCCAATTGTTTTTCCAAACATGTATTATTTTAATAGTTTGAAAATGATAGCCGACATTTTCTATTTTACGTAGATATAAAGTTGAAATTTGAGTTGTAAAAAACATTTTTTGTTGCCATGGCAAAACGAACGGCCATTGAAACTTTTACCTTTTGAAGCTTTCTACTTAACCCCCGAGTTTGAAAAAAATCGGGGAGGAACACCTTGGGATGTCTCCTTGTGAGTTGCTAGAGCATCCGTTCTCTATCCCTCTGCTGTGTGCGAAGTGGCGGGCTGGTCGTCCCATTGTTGCACCTTCTGCTGGGTTGAGCGGCTTGCGTCGAGGGTAGTAGTAGTAGTAGTGGGGTTCTGCTACCCATGCTGGTTTTGTCACCTGTCCGGGCTTGTGGACGCTGGCGTAGGGCATTCTGATGATAGGCCTCCGCTGGTGTGGTTTCTTGATTTTACCGGTACAGCGGGCTATAAATTCTGACAACATGTGAGTTCAGTCAACCAAAGATTATTTTTAGTTGATAGTTTATTTCGAAATATTTCTATTCATTTACATAGAGCCACATTGCAAATCATCTACATAGTGGCCGGGTTGAGGAAAAAAACTGTTTTTTTTAAACCCAAAACACAATTTTTTGGTTGAGGTCTCTTTTAAATCCAAAAACCGGGTTAAATTAATTTCAATTAATTATAGCAGAAGTAAATGAACCGAAGTTATTGAAATAGCGCTCAGAATCGAAGGGCGTTTTCCTAATGAAAATTATGAGAAAATCGAGTCAAATAAAAGCTAATTTCTTTTGACGGGACAAATTGCACTTGGGAATTGTTGGTATCGCTATTTCTATGTGTAAAAAATGCTTTCATAAAAACAAAAACGTTTTTTTATCGACGTATGAGCGTACAAAATTTTAAATTCAAGGTAAAAATGTAACTTCATAATGAAAACGCCTCCAGCATGGGGAGTATAGAAGTCTGATAACTTCGGTTCATTTACTTCTGATTATAGCTGATTAACAGTAAATACCCACTCGTCAAAAATTAAACAATACCAAAATTCTGTTTGTTGATTAAAATGAAAACAAGTTTTTATTTTGAAAACATTCGGTTTTAATCTTCTGTAAAAGGTGAAATTGGATTAAAACAAAAAAATCTTTTTAACAAATATATATAAATAACTAAAGGGGTTTTCCACCGAGAACTTCGGTTTCCCCTTCCCATAAAAACTTGCTGAGGTTAACGGTAATAGTTAGTGTAGGGAGCTGTTGGCTCGCGTGGCATGAAGGGCTTGCCACCACCCTCCTACGCATTGTAACCCGGCCACCTGTTACTTGATCACGCACAAGCAACATTGCTTATGTGGTCGAAGGTGGTGCCTTGGGTATTAGCTCTATTTAAAAAAAAATGATTATAACCACATGTATTAGGTGTGGAACACCAACGGTTGGAGCTCGGGTCGCTATTGCCTTTGGCTTTAAAAATGTTTGGCGCCACTGTACAAGGAAATTTAAAAAATTGAAGAGGTCTTGAATAAAGATGGTTTTGCAGGTTATATTCCCTTTAAACAAACAAAAAATGATATCTCTTATATTTAAATTTTTGACAGTATTGATGTGTAAGAAGCGACTTCTGTTTGGAATATTATCTTCAGTGTTAATGGTCTCGTATTATTCGCATTAAATTTATAATTCAGCTTTTCGCCTCGGTTGCAATTAGTTAGTTCCAACTTAAAGCGAAATATCGTGTTACTAGAGTTTTCTCGGAGGAATTATGGTACATAAATTTTAATTATATTTATACGATGGAAGCGATGTAATTATAAAACATTATATACCAAGCAAGGGGTAATCAGCGAACAAGCTTTGACTCAACTTAATTTTATTACGTTATTGATTACAGTTTTACCATTACCAAAGGTTGTATTCAGTTTAATATTTCTGTAATCTGTGTACAGATTTTTAGGAAGTTGTTAAACCCCTGGATACCAAATAAAGATTATACAATTATGCATTAGAAATAAGTTCATGAACGTGTAATTTAAAATCATTTCCTATCGTTTTTTAACATTTTATGGCTTAATTTATTTCACTTTATCACCAAGAATGCATTTTTTATTGTATACCATTGAACTGAATCCCATTCGTCCGAATTTACAATTGAACCGAAATCCACGTTTTGCGATACACTTTTATATAAATATATAAAAGATACAACTACATTCGGTCAAATGGGAATTCGGTCGTATATGGAAAAACTCATACCAGCGAATTCCCATACTAACGAATTCCCATTCGGCCGAATCATAGGATTTTGATGGATTTTAACCTAACCTAACCTTACCTTACCTAAGCTCAACCAGAACTATAACCTATACTATGTCTTAAGTGTCGGTTTGATTTATAAAACGTGCAATTAATTCTTAGTATTGGCTCGAGCTCTAGGGGCAGTACCCCAACCCCATTTTTTCTATCACGATGGGCTGTCTTTAACGCAACCTAGAGGACAGTAGCTAGTCAAACGCACCTAGTATTGTTCAATCTGATATTAATCCAACTTAACCTAACCAAACCTAACCTAGAAAATCAGATATTACTTAATTCGGTTGTATGAGACCCCGCCAACTTCATGCTATTTTTATAATGATTCGGTCAAATGGGAATTCGGTTGTACGGGATATAACCTGTATTTATTAAGGAAAAAGACTTTGATGATACGGTTTTAGGGTGGCTCCCAATCTCTCATGCTCGAAGAGTAAGCTACTTCTCCCGGAAAAAAATCAAACAAATAGGTTCCGAATATCCTATAACATATCTGTGAAGCAGTTTATCAAATATTTGAGTTATGTTGCTTCTACCGCACGCACGTTGAGTTTCGTCATCGCACGCACGATAGCAGGTGCCTTTTTATCTCAATTTAGGCTTTTCCAAAATTTCAACAGATCGCGCTTCGGTTTCTACTGTCTCTACAATTTTCTTGACGTCCCGGGTTGGCACGTGCTCGTCTACAACCAAAAGGTAATTCAAAATCAGGTTTTATGAAAAGGGTAAAGCTCAACGAAATTGCTTTTAAGTTAACGTTGTGTTCAGTTTCATTGCTCAAAAAACTCATCGGATGCAAGAGCAGGGTTTTTTGTTGCTCAACTTGAAAAATGAAGTCATCACAAGTTAAGAAAGGCGAGGAAGTTAAAATGAATCGGTTGATTTCAAAATTTCAAAACAAATTACGAAAAAACAATAAATTAATTAAAACATTTTTTTAAATATTTTATCTAAATTATTTGAAGGCGTGCACACTTGACGTACTCTCAAGCAGGCGGCATATCATAAATTGGCAAAGGCTAAAACGTTTTGCAAGATTCTGTCACGTTGAGGAAGGTCCTAAACGAAAAAATATTTTTGACAGAAAACGCCGGTAAGGTGACCACTATAACGTCATGAGATAAGTACTTTTAGTTAAGGAAAGTCCAGCTAGAAGCGCGGATTCGTTCCACTACGGTGCATTAGGGTCTCGCTAAGTGCAGTGTGTTCTTTGGCGTGTTGTACACCACCCAACATATATCGCGTCAGAACTTTCGAGTCAGACTAAAAAAGCTCTAGACCACTTAACCAGGGCATAGCCGTCTATTAAGTCCAGGTAATTTAAACCAGAGCTCTAAGCAACAAAATAAAGGCACGTTAACTAAGGGTTTTTTATTTCACGTTTATTTATAGACAATGTTAAATAGTACCTTGGCTTACATTATTTTTTCATATATGTTTCTTTGTCAAATTGTTAGGTTTTTTATAACCATTTTGAACTACCAATGTATTAAATGTCAATTGCTATGTTTACCGAGTTTCTTCGTTATTAATACCTACTTAATTAATAAGTAGATTTGCTTAAAAATCGTCAGGCTGGTTCAGCCTGGTTGGCGTGTAGGCTTCGTTAGGAAACCTGATAATTTTTCGAAGTAGGTGGTTGATTTTCTCTTGTTCCGGGATTTCGGCGATGGGTAAGAAGAGTAAGGCTATGACGTCATTTTACTCCGATTCTTTGGTGACGAATAGTTTGAGTCGGAGTAAAAACATTTTTCTGCTAAAAGCATATTTCCTTTTTAGCAGATAAATTCTGGCTAGCAGACGACAAAATCCGATTTACTCCTTCACACCTCCTTTCCAGAAGGAGTAAAAAGAGTAGCCCTAAAGCTCCGGAACCAGCGTATAGTTTATGGAGCGGAGTAATTTTCATCCCCGGAACAGGCAATTAAAACGTTTTAGGGTAAACAGAGTTTTAGTCCGAAAATTGGGAGAACGCAACCCGCCCAAAGGCATGCATTTTCTTGTGTACAATTTTCATTGGCTAGACGCTTTAGCGCCATCTGCCATCGGAAGGGGAAAATTGTCTTCCTCCTTTCCGTAAAACGTGCAGCGTGACGGCTCGACCAATGAAATTTGTACACATCACTGCGTTAGCTGCGTTCTCTTCGTGTGGGGTGCTATGTTTGTTGCTCCTAGGTTTTGAATTAAAGAAATTGGTTTGACACCCAATGGATTAAATAATTGTTTTGAAGACTACCAATGGAATAAATAATTGTTTTGAAGACTACCAATGGAATAAATAATTGTTTTGAAGACTACCAATGGAATAAATAATTGTTTTGAAGACTACCAATGGAATAAATAATTGTTTTGAAGACTACCAATGGAATAAATAATTGTTTTGAAGACTACCATTGGAAAAATATTTGTTTTGAAGACTACCAATGGAAAAAATAATTGTTTTGAAGACTACCAATGGAAAAAAATAATTGTTTTGAAGACTACCAATGGAAAAAATAATTGTTGTCAAGACTTCTAATATAACAAATAATTGTTGGCAAGACTTCTAATATAATAAATAATTGTTTTTAAGACTAATAAAGGGATAATTACATGTTACCAAGACTACCAATGGAAAAATAATTGTTACCAAGACTACCAATGGAAAAATAATTGTTACCAAGACTACCAATGGAAAAAAAATATTGTGTTCAAAACTTATTTTAAGACTATCAATGGAATAAATACATATTTTCAAGACTAACAATGGAATAAATTCTTGTTGTCATGACAACCAATGGAACAATAGACGTTCTCTAATTAAAGGACCTCAAGCTAGCTCAGTAAGGCCAAACTTTATAATAAAACAATTATCTAAATGGATGTTTGCGAAAATTCGAAACCAAAGTTGAAAACCTGATATGGGGAATACGGTTGACCATCTTCCATAAATAGAAACCTTATAAACAGATGAGAGGGGAACCAGCTAGTTGCCAGGACTCCAAGGCCGAACAAATTAATCAACAATTAGTGTTCATTAAAGGGGAACGGTCAAGCTTTAACCAATTAAATAGCCCAGCACCAAAAAGTATTAAGTGGTTAATTTTTTAATAAAATAAAGAAATTTCGAGAAATCGAAAAGCGTGCGTCCGCCACGACATCTCTTGAGAAACCGGTGAGTTATAAGAGACCTAAGCCTAAATTGAGCGATCTCAAAAGGACCACTAGTTCGCAAATCGCTCATACGGGGTTAGGGGCGTTAGCGGCAGCCCCTAAGATGGCGGCGAAAATTAAAACCCAAACACTTGGCGTTATTTTGCGTTTCAACTTTTTGGGCCAAAAGCTATTTTTTCAAGACAAAAAAAGGTACGTGTTAGTATATTGAACGTCTTGTTGATGTTTTGATACGGAAATAAGGCCATATTTTTGTAAAAGCTTGGCCGTTCCCCTTTAAACATTATTAAAATTATAGAGCATTGCTAAGATGCAGTCAACTAATAGCAAAAATTCGAAGGAAATAAGATATTCTTAACCGATTTTAATATTTACGTAGTTTCCCTAAACTCATTAAAGAAACTATAGTGGAAATAATGACACGAGGTCATTGTTTTAAATAGAGACTTGATAATGATATCTCAATAACTTTGAAAAATTGCCATTTATTCGCTAAAATTAGTTTTATATTTTAAAAGGTGTAAACAATATTTTAATTAAATTTTGATGTATGCGAGGCCAACGCTCTACGGCGACCAACGCAAAATTTGCGAAAAAGAACGCGTTGCGTTGAGGTAAATATATCAACTGCTTATAATTAAACGCCATTCCGCTATCTGCATCATATTTCATCGGCCCAAGCAGGAAAATATCCAGGGCGGCCAGTATTCCTTTTGGAAGTGGCCGCTAGATGGCGCTCGTGATACGACGTAAGGGGAAGAGAGGGCGGGGGGAAGTGAAGAGAGAGTCGGCAACGAACGAGCTTCTCCAATAAACGATCCATAAAACGTCGAAGTATCTGCAATGTAATTCGGCAACGCTAGGAATTTGAGGCAGCGGCGAAAGAGGGCCGAGGCTTAACGACTGTCGCTAATCACCCCTTCCACCGTGCGCCAATTCTTCGCGATATTTTCGATCGTCGCTCCCGGCTCCCTTCGCGAGCACTCGGCCAAATACCTCGCGCTAACCCGCGAAAGAAAGAAGTACCTATTTTAACCACAGTGGCAATAAATAGCCGGATATATTGACTAGACGACGCCTGATTTAAATGCGCCAATGTCGGTCGGGAGAGGGCGCCGTCGAAGTGGTGGCGCGGCGCTGCGAACCGGCCGCTGCTTTCTTCCACTATGATTAGAATTTCCATCCAAAATTATTGTTCCCATAAAAAGGACTGACGGAAAAGGAAAACTATATTAAAACCGTAAAACTCGTGAAGAGGCTTCTCTCCCTGCCGTTTAGACTATACTAACGGTGGCTCGCGGGGGCTAGTCTCGAGCTTTTCTCTCGGTCTAAATTACTGAGTCTCAGTTTAACGTCTCTATTATCTACGTTCTGGAGTAAGTGAATGCCAGTTTATTCCAGTTTATTATAGTCAAGGTGAAATGGTTTTCTTCGACCACCGTTAACTATCGTGTTTAAGTCGTTAATACTTTACACTTTTATTGGTTAAATATTTAAGTTATTTTTGGTTATTAATGATATAGTTTGTAATATTAAAATATTAACTCTAAGAAATTACGTATTCAGTTTATCAATAATGTATTCATTTTTATTTTGGGATAGAGACTATGTTGTTATTAATTTTCCGGAAAAATAAAATGCAGAAACTTTTCCAGAAATTTTCCACAAATCGGTAAAATAAAAAATTGAAACATAAACTACTTTTTAAAGGTTTTTAATGTTTTTAACTTCTTATCGATATAGAATGTCTAATATCATAAACATACTACAAAACACTAATAGTGTTACATTGTTAATCAGTTTAAACTATAGTCTAGAGGTTTAGTTTTACTTTTAGATTCGAAAAAATTAGGCGAAAATGCCGATTTATTAAAATTGGCAAACAATATATTAGACTAATCATGAAAAGAAACCTTTTTTATTTTTTCCGGAAAAATACGGAAAATTTTCCGGAAAAAGGGCCTCGGACATTTTCCGTGGAAAATTTACCGACTTACAACACTAATTTTTAGCAATCATTGTTTTTTTATAAAATCAAACTCATTCAAATCAGCCCGCGGGTAGAAAAAACTCAACATTGCCTATTATAAATATTTCTCAGATAAGTGTGTCAGTAAAATTTTTACTTATATGTTTGTGGAATATTATTATATAATTATGGTATTATTAGAAACAATCTTATTTGTAATATATATTAATTTATCTTGATAATTATATGGTTTTTAATTAATGACCTGATATAACGTAACGAAACATTTAAAAAATGATGCAACATGCTTGACAATTAATGTTCATTTTAAATAATGTTGTTACCAGTCTTTTTGAAATTAAATACCTAAACTAAATAATTTACAATAAATATTACGATGCGATTAAACAAGTTCTCCATGGAAGACCTACAATTTTAAGTTCTTAGGATATTCAAAATTCGGCTTCTGACCAAGGGTAGTTGAAGTCAAAGCTCAGACTGCACTTCAATCGCAACGACGTCAACGCCAGCTAAAATTGTATTTTATTAATGAACTCTTTAATTTGAAAATGTTCTTGTTAGCAGAAAATATATGAATCATCAATCGTTTTGAATAAAATATTCAAAACAAGAAGAAATCATTTACTCTGAGCTGAGATATTTCGTGCGAATCATTTCGTGTCAAATCAATGGAGCACTATTTCGCGTAATAGTATTAAATCGATTTGCTTAGAACTTTAAACATATTGATCGATTGGCGGTTTGCGTTACGGCCTGAAGTTGAAAATGTAATATTTGATCTGAGATGTTCGAGGTCAAAGATTCCTTTTTAGTTTCATGGGAAATTTCATTGACAGCATTGTTATTAACTTTGCAGTCAACATCTTTACATATACCACACTTTTTTTTAAACCTAATGCTGCTTAGTGCTTCTTGTTTTTATAAAGTATATAAGTTTTTGTAATAGGCCCATATTTAAAAAAAGGTTTTTATGAAATGATGTTTAGGTTACAAGACAAGTAGTCCTTTTGAAAATCAAAAAATAATTAGTCTTTTCCAAAATGGCATTCTAATATAACGACTTGGGTATGTTTTATTGAATTTCAGGTTATCGAATACTGTTTCAAATGATCGAATTACTTATAATCGAAATTAATTTAATCGAACATCAAATGATCGAATCAACTTAATCGAACATCAAATGATCGAATCAACTTAATCGAACATCAAATGATCGAATCAACTTAATCGAACATCAAATGATCGAATCAACTTAATCGAACATCAAATGATCGAATCAACTTAATAGAACATCAAATGATCGAATCCACTTAATCTAACATCAAATGATATAATTAACTTAATAGAACATCAAATGATCGAATCAACTTAATAGAACATCAAATGATCGAATCAACTTAATAGAACATCAAATGATCGAATCAACTTAATAGAACATCAAATGATCGAATCAACTTAATAGAACATCAAATGATCGAATCAACTTAATAGAACATCAAATGATCGAATCAACTTAATCGAACATCAAATGATCGAATCAACTTAATCGAACATCAAATGATCGAATCAACTTAATCGAACATCAAATGATCGAATCAACTTAATAGAACATCAAATGATCGAATCAACTTAATAGAACATCAAATGATCGAATCAACTTAATAGAACATCAAATGATCGAATCAACTTAATCGAACATCAAATGATCGAATCCACTTAATCTAACATCAAATGATATAATTAACTTATTATCGATAATAATTTAATTCAAACGTCAAATGATCGAATAAACTTAATCGAACATCAAATGATCGAATTAACTTATTATCGAAATTAATTTGATCGAACGTCGAAAATACATTTAGGGGAAACCACCTATTTTAAGCTAGAAGGTGAAGTAGAATGAAAATGATTTTGAAGTGATTAGACGGTACTACGTGTAAATACACATTTCAAAATTATAATACAATTCGGCCGCAAACAAATATCACGAGAATAAAAACCTAACCTAACCCAACTTCACCTCACCCAACCAAACCCAACCCTCTCGTACAAAGTACCACTGCGTATATAAAAGGTTACAAAAATAAACCTTTAGTATAGTCCAAACCACTATTCCCTTTAGCAGAATCATCATCAGTATAGCTACACTTATTTTATCCTAAAACAGTACTATTCAATCTACTAAAAATTATATGAAATGTAACTTCTGCAGAATGAACCTTCGAACAAACAGCATTCGATCATTCGATCAATACTCTTTTTCCCGCTCAAACGTACCTAACATAATTTAACATTTTCATTTCCGATATTTTTATTTTCTTCATTAAAAGGATGTATTTTCACTTGCAATTTTAATTTTTGCCACTGTCGTTACCGAATTATATAAAATAATATTTTATCGAATAAATCATAAATAGGGTGGATTTCCTTTTGCCGTTTAACTTTTACTACAGTTGAAAATTTTTAATATTTATCAAATTTCTCATAAAAGGCCGGCCATATTGGATAATGGCGTCTTATAAGTGGAGACTTATAATATATTTATTTTGGCGTAACAAACTAAAGTGCCTGTACTTAAACTATAATTGAGAGTTTGCTGTGTTTCCCGAAGTTTTAAATTTAATTTTCGAACTGGGAAATTTGGTGTCAAAGTTCACTATGATAAGTTTACAAGATTAAAGTTAATTAAAACTATCTGCGCTCCGGTATGGGGTCGCAAAAGACAACTTAAATTTTAATAACTAGCAAACTTCTTGTAAAAATTGTATTAAATGTTTTAAGACATTTTTGCAAATCTGAAAAAATAATTAAATATATATTTCACTAGCATTATACAGTTTCCAAGACAAGATAAATAATAGGCGAAGTGAAAATTTTTGGTATTTAAAAAATTATTTATAAGGGTGCATATAATTGTACTCAAGGAGGTAATTGTGGGTTAGAAAAGTGTCTTTTTCAAATGCATTACTTGCGCGTGCACTGACTAATCAGAGAATCCTGGTAAAAAATTATTCCCATGCTGATCGAGAAAAAACTCATAAATCATAAACTGAAAGACCACTTCCAAGAAATGGTGAGACATCTGAAGAAGTTTCAAATGATTAATTTACCAAACCTTTTCTGGAAATTCAGATATATTGAGTCTTGGAGATTTCTTTTAAACTGTGGAAAAGTATTTTGGATTATTACTTACATATACAGGGTCTTTTTTTTTGCTCGGAAAAGTGTTTTTTTTTCAAAAACTATTTATAGTACCGATTTCAAATTTGGAAGGTCAATTCTCTATACCGGGGGGACATCAGTTTGAGAAATTTGAGCGTTTTCGGTAATGTTTTTCACCAATTTTGAAAAATTATTTTTCGACCACTAGGTGCGAGATAAAAAATTTCTATTATAAAGTTGTAGGCCGTCATCGAAAACCCTTAAAAATTGTTCACTCGACGAAAAACAACTTATTTATCAGTGAAAATTCAAGCTTGAAAAATTTACAAGTTGGTGAAGCCAAATTACGATTGTTTGAAATGATAATTGAAAAGGGAACAAGTCTAATACAAACGTAGTAGAGTTTTCACACTTGAAAAAATGTACACGTTTGGTTTTTAAATGCAGATATTTTATTCACATAAATTTTTACAAAACATTTTCAATAATATCACCATTGGCTGCAACACAGGTTTGTGCGCGGACAATTAAGTTCTCAAACGCTTTCTCTACCATTTCTGGTGTGACGTCTCGGCAAGCACTGATTATTCGTCTAATGAGTTCCTCCCTAGTTTCAATGGGCGTGGCGTATACCTTTGCTTTAACGAATCCCCAGATAAAATAATCCAGCGGTGTTAGGTCAGGTGACCTTGCTGGCCAATGCACTGGACCATTTCTCCCTATCCACCTTTCAGGAAACTCGTTGTTGAGGTGCTCAGTTACTTGCCGGGAAAAATGCGGAGGGGCGCCATCTTGCTGAAACCACAACTGACGTCTTTCAGCCAATGGAAGGTCGTCGATTGCGTCACTCAGTTCGTTCTGTAGAAAATGTAAATACCTTTGGCCGTTGAGGTTCGTCGGCAGGAAAAAGGGACCAATCAAACGGTTTCTAACAAGTCCAACCCAAACATTGACCCGTTCAAATTGAACCTGGTGATGATATTCAAAACCCCAATGTGGGTTGATGTCAGACCAAAGATGGCTGTTTTGATGATTAAAGGGCCCATCTCTAGAAAATGACGCTTCGTCGGAGAACAAAACATGGCGCAAAAATTGTCTATCTTCTTGGACAGCATTTAGTAACCAGTTGCTAAATTCATAACGTCTTTGATGGTCTCCGTCAATTAGTCCTTGGTGGAGCGTAGCTCTGTATGGGTGATAGCGATTCTTACGAAGAATTTTCCACACACGATTTGCAGAACAACCCAAATCAGCAGCGGCGTTAGCGCAACTGTGACGAGGATATGCCACAAAGTACGCGAGTACATTGTTCTCGAAGTCTAAATCCGGTTGACCCAATACGCGAAACCTAGGTTGCAAGTTACCAAATTGATTGAAATCGTGAATTGCTCGTCTTACTGTATTTACAGATGGTGCTCCATTTGGATGTCTTTCTGCGAAGATTTCAGTCACTCTTCTAAGGTTTTGCGCTGCTTCTCCATAGTAAATGGCAACTATCTCGGTACGCTCAGCTACTGAATAACGAGGCATTGTTCGAAATATTATCAAACACTGATAATAATCTCCCAAAGTTTTCATTTAAATACCCAATGCATGTTTAGGATTGACCTATAGCCTCGTGTTTTTTAAATCCGGTCGTTTTTTTAACCAAAGTTTCAACTGGAAAGCTAGTAATTCGGTTTCAATTATCGTTTCAAACAATCGTAATTTGGCTTCACCAACTTGTAAATTTTTCAAGCTCGAATTTTCACTGATAAATAAATTGTTTTCCGTCGAGTGAACAATTTTTAAGGGTTTTCGATGACGGCCTACAACTTTATAATAGAAAATTTTTATCTCGCACCTAGTGGTCGAAAAATAATTTTTCATAATTGGTGAAAAACATTACCGAAAACGCTCAAATTTCTCAAACTGATGTCCCCCGGTATAGAGAATTGACCTTCCAAATTTAAAATCGGTACTATAAATAGTTTTTGAAAAAAAACACTTTTCCGAGCAAAAAAAAAGACCCTGTATAAATGCTGATATTCGTTATACCGTGAGAAATTTTAAAAACAATATTTAAAATATAGTATTTATAATTTTTTTATAAAGATTTTAGGTTTAATCATATTTATGATATTTGCATTAAAAGACAAATATATTTATTGTTGTAATATTTTAAAATCTCGTCATACTCGAAATAAAAATAGTTTTGCATATCTCGAATCTAATTTCAAATAACGTTGTAAGATAAATTGCACATATTTGAAATTTGTTAAAACTTGATTAACATAGAGGTCTGACTGTATATCTAGTTACTTCGAGGGGCAGGTCACTTCCATTTTGGGTGCGTCTTAATCATAGTAAAATGATTAAATCAGGGTAATCGTGATTAAATCAAGGTAATCAAGATTAAAAAATCTAATCAAGATTAGAAAATCTAATCACGATTTAAACGAGATTTAATGATTCTAATCATGATCTAATCTTTTTAATCATGATTAAATCAGATTAAACATTCTAATCATGATTAAAAGTGATTTAATCAATTTAATCGTGATTAAATTGAATTTAATCAAAATAATCACGATTAAATCGGATTTAATCTTTTGAGGGGTGCGTCGTTAATCAAGGAACTGACCTGCCCCTCGAGTTACTTAGAGAAAATAGTACTTACATCAAACTTCTAATGGCTTGTGTAAAAAACATTTGTCTTGATGTAATCGATTTAACCCTTGTTAGTCTTTGTATCTCGTAATAATCAAGGTAAATTCAGATTCCTAATACACTCGTGATCTGCCCCAACCATTGGAATTTGAGACGCGAATAACCTCTTCCTACTTTTGAATCGACATTCTCTATGCCAGGTCGTTTACTGTCTAGTTCCTCTTACGCTCCTCTCAGCTCGCTCCAGTAATGCAATCTGAATTAGAGATCTGAGAGCGTAAAAGGAAAACGTCATAAAGCGGAAGCTTTTACCGTTAATTTTATTATAGGCCGAAAGACAAAGAAACAACTGTTACTCGCAATACGAGTATACTTTGCATTTAAAAGGTTCCTCCTAACCTTCCTCTGGTGGGACCATATTTTATACCCTATGAAGGAAGTAAATCCTGACCTCTGATACTCGTTGAGCTCAAGGGTCATTGCGGAAAGGTTAAGCAAAGGTTGATAAGAGATAGCGGCAGACGGGGGAGAGGGAAAACTTCGGTGACATCTTGCGAAAGGGGAAGCTAGAGATAGTAGAGGCCAGATATCCTGGCCAAGTACGCCGCTGGCGGTGTGACCAGGGAACGTATGCGACGGAAATGAATAAGGTCGAAGATGGCCCGGGTAATGCGCCTTTCTGTTGCGGATATACTCCGCTTCCAGGACAAACACGCGCATACAGTCGCTTAAAAGAGCCCCTTTGGGTTTGCAGTACGCCGCTTCTAAAGCTTAATTCGAAGAGTGCTCGCGAAGAACTCACAATTAGAAGATAACTTCTATCAGAAGTGTACAAATACTTTTAGTATTTATCTTGAAACGTGTACCTTTGCTGGCTCACCGTGTTTTTCAAAATAAGTAAAGTATACTTATATTTATTGAAGAAGTAAATATGACATTTATTGAAAGGAAGTACACGTAAAAGGTTTGGTTTGGTTAAAACTTAATTTCCTAAATATCCCTACGAAG
This sequence comes from Leiobunum rupestre, assembly GCF_980474605.1. Classification (NCBI taxonomy): domain Eukaryota; kingdom Metazoa; phylum Arthropoda; class Arachnida; order Opiliones; family Sclerosomatidae; genus Leiobunum; species Leiobunum rupestre. Next base: position 91,265,021 of record NC_143385.1, read on the forward strand.
TTAAATTTCTACATTTTTAGTCCATTTTCAGAGCTCTAAGCTGGTACATACTTTTCTCGCACGAAATGAATTATTAACTTCGGTTTTCCCTTCCATAAAAACTTGTTGAGGTTAACGGTAATAGTTAGTGCAGGGAGCTGTTGGCTCACGGGGCACGAAGGGCTTGCAACCACCATCCTACGCATTGTAACCCGATCACCTGAATTAATGGCTTTAAAAGTCGCTTGATGACTTAGGCCTGAGGTGGTGCCTTGGGTATTAGCCTAGCTGATTATGATTATTTTATCCACAGCTCCTCCAACAACGTAGTGTATCACACTCGATCGGTTGAGATATCCGAAGTTCACGAACGGGGACTTAATAATTGCGGAATATTGGCCACATTCGGCGTCGCTAAGCAAGTACTATAGTCTCCATAATTTCACGCGTTCACCGTCTTATGACCAAGGCTAAGCGTCAAATTTAAATCACAAATTATAAAAAAGATATTTTTAATAGAGCGTTCTATAAAATCGGTGTGGTGTGCTTTCCCCCTTTTGAGTTCGAAGGAGGTGAATGTTTGGCCGGTTTTTGGGGTGTGAGAGAAAAATATTTATCTGGCAATACCGTAAGAAATTGGGAGCAGTTGATTTTTAGGAGTAGCGTAGTTGCTAGCCTAGGCTTCACTAATTTCCGGCTTTCCGCGCCGTTTTTCTTATTTTAAATGATTTTTGTAATAAATGTATGATGGCAAATAAGCAAAATACTAGTCCCAAATCCACGAGTTTAAAAGGAAACTTAGATCATGAAAATATTCTTAATCCTAAACATACTTCAACACCAGTCCTAGGGTCCCTCCTACAACTCCTAAAAGGTACGTCTCTGAAATATTCATATAAAGACAGGATATAACCCGAATTCTCTTAAACCAAAGAATAACAAAAGTTGTTGGTCCTGCTGAACTAGCTCTATAGTCTGTATGAAAAGTTTGGCCGGTTTTGGGCCGATTTTATAGAACGCTCTATTGAACAAAAATAGGTTATAGTATGAAAAGGTACCCACCTACATTATGTTTATAAAAGAAATTTAGTAGATTAAATATTTTTTAAGAGTTTCGAGTAATTTTCATCACCGGGTAAATAGGCCTTTCTTTAAAATAAGCTCGTTTTTATGTAGCTCATTCGTCACAAAAAACGTAGAAGTTCATTACAGTTTATGCTTAAAACCAAGGTGACTCGTCGAATATACTCTTATGTACGTCACGCGTGATGCAGCAGCAAGATCTAAACAAGAAGACCAATGTTACTTTATGCAAAGGCCTATGGACCAATCGCCGGAGCTTCTAGTCGGGTGGTAAAATTAAAATATTATGCGTTGCAACTCGATAGGGGGCGATACTTAACGGGGTAATACTGAAAAGTATTACGCAAGTATTTGGTGTTTCTTAGGAGTCACTAATTGCTTTAAGCAGTGTTCTTTTTTACAATTTTTTTTCTTTTTTAATTTGATTTAATTTGCGTTCCGTATTTCTGTATATTCTTTAAATAAAATTATTAGAGATTTAGTTATTATTAAATATGTACCACGTAATCTGATTAAAGTTATGTATTTGTGTCTTATACACTATAACAATTTAAAAAAAAAATTTAAATTCAATGTATTTAAGGGAATTTGCTCTGACACCGAACCTATGCGACCCTCTTTTATTAAAATGAACCCTAAAAGGGACGTCCCTGATAATGTTACTTACTCAGACATTAAATATTCTGTGAATAATTTAAACTATTAGAACCGAATATAGTATGGTATAAATTAAGTATAGAATTTTAGAACAATGAGTAAAGTATGGTAGAAAATGAGTATAGTAAGGTAAGGTAGAAAATGAGTATAGTATGGTAGAGAACGAGTATAGTATGGAAGAAAACGAGTAAAGTATGGTAGAAATTGAGTATGATGTGGTAGAAAATGAGTGGTATGGTAAAAAATGATTAAACTATGGTAGAAAATCAGTATACTTTGGTAGAAAATTAGTAACGTATACATGGTTGAAAACGAGTAAAGTATGGTAGAAATTGAGTATAGTACGGTAGAAAATGAGTGTAGTATGGTAAAAATTATTATACTATGGTAGAAAATCAGTATACTTTGGTAGAAAATTAGTAACGTATACATGGTAGAAAATGAGTATAGTGTGGTAGAAATTTGAGTAGAGTATGGTAGAAATTGAGTATAGTACGGTAGGAAATAAGTATAGTACGGTAGAAAATGAGTACAGTATTGTAGAAAATGAGTATATAGTACGGTAGAAAATTAGTGTAATACGGTAGAAAGTGAGTATAGTACGGTAGAAAAATGAGTGTAGTACGGTAGAAAAGGAGTACAGTATAGTTTAAAATGAGTACAATATGGCAAAATTATGCTTCTTACTCAGGCTTAAAACAATCTGTGATTAATTTAAGCTATTAGAACAGTGTATTCGTAGAAAATGAGCTGAAATAAAATACGTACGCAACTCCAAGAGCGTTAAGCCGCGATGCTAATCTAATTAAACGTTTCATAAACTTGAACGTATTCGAGAGCAATGATAAGTGCCCAGTGGACTCGCGAAGCATTTCAGGGACATTCTCAGTGTCGAGATTGGACTGGAGTTTTATGAGCAGCCCCCGCAGTTTTCATCAGAGGCAAATGGCGGGATCGATAAACGCTGGTCTACACTCCCCTCCGAGAACAGTCACTGCCCCGTGTGTGAGTTTTGGTGGCAAAGCCGGCGAGTCTTGTTGGAAAAACTGCGTCGCGCTGAGGGCAATCAGCTGCGCCCTTTCCCGCCCACTCTGGCCGCCGTTACAGAAGGGTCAAAGACTTAAGGGGCCTTAGCGTTCCCTTCCTTTCGCGGATATTCCGACGGATCGAGCCAGGAAATACAAGGGGCCGTAGAGACAAGACCAGCATCGAGAATATTGACTCGGACCCAATCTGCGTATTCTCTCTGCACGAACCGCCATCCAATCAGTTCTGGTTCACTTTCGCGAAGATTTTCCTTTACTCTATACGCGTGGTCCGGCCATATCTAATTTCTTGTTGCATAAATTATTTGTAAACAAACTTTGTTATCAATCAAAAACCGAAAATAGTAATACCATATGCTCAAAATATATTAGATTTATGACCACAATGAATGAACTTATACTTAAAAATTGTTAGAGGGAATGATTTTATTCAGACGATCAACGGGTATTCTATACGAAGGGGTAACAGGCCCTCGCTTCAGACGTCAGTTTTAGGGAACCAATGATACACCGGGCTGATTTGACCTCTAAAGGGGAAAAAGCTTACAGTTCGAGCATGAATAATGAAGCAAATATAAATAAATACCTTCTTGCTTATGGTAAGTCTTTTCACTAGCTAAGTAGCTTATTTAAAATCACGTTGCTTGTTTTTAATCATTTTTTGAGACTAGGTTTTATAAAATTATATACGGTGCTTTTGAAAATAAAATCTGTTATTCTAAACCGAAAAGAATGAAACATTTCGGTTCCGAAAGGGGATAAATTTGCCAACTAAATATTTCATAATGGCAAGAAAGGATCGAAGGAATTGAGAACAAACAAGTATAGTATTGGGGTGTGGTGCGGTGATCTACTACTTATTATTCAAGTGACGCCATCTGAAAGAGAACTGTAAATGTCTTTTTAAATGTTATTTGAATTATAAGTTAAATATTAAGATGTACATTTTAGTAACATGCTAAAGTGGGGTGGATGAGTGGTTAGCACTTTTGTCTCGCAGAGGAACCGGGTTCGATCCCAGCTTGTGGCACTGGGTGAAAACTTGGAACTACTCCTTCTGCGTTGAGTTTGCAAGGTCTCTCCCCACTGGTTTAAGGGGTTTTCCCCTTCCATAAAAAATTTGTCGAGGTTAACGGTAATAGTTAGTATAGGGATTGAGCTGTTAGCGTGAAGGGCTTTCCACCACCCTCCTACGCATTGTAACCCGGCCACCTGGATTTATGGCTTTAAAAGCCGCTTGATGACTTAGGCCAAAGGTGGTGCCTTGGGTATTAGCCTAGCTGACATATTATTATATTAAGAATAATTAATATAAATAATATTGAATTACAATTTTTAATAATAACGCAACGTCACTTATGCTTTTAACCATAAAGGAAAATATTTTAACTTTCCGTTTCTAATTTAGATTAAATTAAATTAAAATTTAGAGAATGCTCTGAGATCCATCTTGGAGTACTTTGAAAGTGGCAAATGGAATTCAGCATAACATTTTGAGTTAGTTTAAAACAACAACTTTTAATTACACGAATACACTTAGCCCCGAGATGCAGTTATCCAAAATGTAATTACTACTGTGTAAAGGTCGACTTATGGTTTCATCAAGAAAATATTTAGGTTACTGAAAACCTACGAGTCTACTTTCGAACTCGGCATGTTTAACTACCGAAAATCCTCTCCAAAACGAAAACCCATCTTCAGCGCCATCTACAGTATAAGCCGCAAGGACGTCTTATGATTATAATTATTTATAATAATAATAATTGGTTACGAAAACCAAATTTAGCTTTTGTTAACATTAATTAACTGAATTCAGGGCTCCCACCAGGTCCCTAAAATGCCTAAAAGCCCCTACTTTTTTTCGAGGTCCCTAAACCACCATAAAATCGGGATTTGGTCACTAAATCACCCTATTTCTAGTACATTTGGTGAAAAGTATCATCGGCTTAAAATATTTCGTAGAAAAGCGAAAAAAAACCCGATTTAATGTGATAGAATTATTACAAAAAATTTATAGTCATTTTTGGGATTGATAAAAGTTTTTTTAGAAATTAAAACTAAGTACTTAATTTTTGTGATAAAACATTTTTTAAAATTAAAACTAAGTCAGTTTTAAAAATTTGCTGCTTTTAAAAGTTTAAATAAAGATCTTATTTTTGTTTATGGTCCCTATTTGGTTCCTACTTTAAAATATTTGGTTCCTATTTCACCCTATTTCTAGCCAGAAAAATCCCCTATTTCCCTATTTTTTTTTTGAGATTTGGGTGGGAGCCCTGTGAATTTAATGATTTTAGTAATCATAAATAGCAACCAAAGGTATAGATTCTTAAAGCAAGTGTCAGCTCTAGGTGAAATAGCTCTGTTCTCAACAGATGTCGCTAGCGTCGAAATCGAAACAAGATGCGGAAGCTACATTTTGACCCAAAAGGCGGGACGTAAAAGTATGCTTCGCGTTGATTGGCTCGTTTGTAAATTTGTCAATAACTTCAATTATATTAATTGTTTACAATATATTTTATATAGGATATATAATTTAGGTTAAAGTTCACTAAGTAGAGTAAAAGTGGTCTAAATATAATACTCTATAATGGTTCTCTGACGACGTTATTGTTTCGCTATTTTGAATTTTAGCTTCCGTTCCCATTAATAGATGGCTCCATGATCTCCGCGAAAGTCATTTTTTTTCGAAGATTAGGAAAGATTCATAGCCATCTCTAATAACAGGGGCCTTTTCATAATACAGGTGGCAATGATAGAGCCGACAGTTGCTTTAATTATTTTTATTTTTATGGCGAATTTAACTAGATAGTAAATTTCGATTTCATTAATGCTTGGCTAATACATTCTCAGATACCAAAATACATTCATAGTTTTGTGACTTTTCAATAAATAGTTTCAATACTCGCCAAACTAGTCTTCCAGCAGATGGAGTTACTGTTTTAATTTGAGTAGCGAATTTAACTCTTGGCTAGCTATAAAATTAGCTTCCATAAACTGCTTAATGGCTAGCACGTTCTCAGATACTTAATTACGTTCGTGCTATTATGTGTTTTATCTGTATTACGAGCACTTTCTCTATTATAAGGAAAAAGCATTGGCAAACCGGTTCCAATGTACCCGTATAATTCGCCATTAAATCCTATGGCGCAGTTCTTTTGCTTACAGCAATCGCTGGTGCTTAAGGAAGTGACTCTAATTATTGCTTCTATGAATATCCCGTAATTTAATAAATTTTATGAATGTAAATTGGCTACTTAAGGGAAAGTGCGTAGCCCAAAAATCAATATTAAAGTCGTATAATATGTAAATCCCGTGTATTGACGTTACAGTCCAATGTACTAGTACTTACTTGTTAGTACGGCTCCTTTAGTTTCCAGCTTTCGTGTCAATTGCCAAAACAAGCGAAATAATCAGATACGGGTTGCGTGAAACTTGAACGAACTTGTAAACTCCGCTTTGCAAGAATCTCTTTTTTTTTACTATGGAAAATTCTTTAGTAGGACGTAGTTTCGATTTGCATAAATTACTAAACAAACGTAAGATCTCTTATACGTTATTACAAGCATCGATAAACAGGAGAATTAAGCCTCACGAACAGTCAAACAACTTCAATCTTCAACAATGAGCATTATAAATATATATATATGCATATATATTTGTTTTATTGCGCAGAAATCAATCCAATTATAGAAGTTTCTTTTTAATCAAGGAATACTTCTGCGCATCTTTCCATACCAGTTAAAAATCACATCACCTCGGGCAAGATTGGACCTACAATTATTGCCCGAGGTGACATGATTTTTCACAGAAACTCTGGTATGGAAACATGCGCAGAAGTATTCCTTGATTAAAAAATAACTTCTATAACTTCAATCTTTGCTTGGGTAATAATTCAACATTTTTGACTGAAATTGAGCGAGATAGGGTTAACACAATGTTACAAAGCAAAATCAAATTTCAAAGCTGTTACAACTTGTCAAGTACTAGACCCTGATACTTTCCAATTTGACAGTGGCCTAATATATCTCATTTCCAATATAACGATGTATTTGAGGATTATTGAAAAAATATGTGGTCGAAGGTGGTGCCTTGGGTATTAGCTCTATTTAAAAAAAAATTAGAAAGTGTTCTTACATACTGATTTGTCCGTTTTTCTTGTTTTGTCAATAAATGATTAAAATTTTAAATTTTTTTCTAAAATATTAAATGTTTTAAGTGTATATTGCTATATTTTTGTTAAAAGCGCAAGTAGATTTCATTTATCTTATTTCAGAATGAAATCTTAATTGTTATGGCTACTAATTTTAAATTTGTTAGCAGTTGCCTTTGTTTGTAAAAATCCACTACGTTAAAGACTACCCTAGGTTGAAATAGCTCGTGTTATGTTGGATAAAATTGGGGTGTATCGTGTTCAGTGGAAAATGGTTGGGTGAGGTAAAGTTGAATTATTCTCGTGTTAGGTTGGATTAGGTTAGGTTAAGTTAAAATCAACTAAGTTTGGAATATGTTAGATTGGGTTAGGTCTTGTCTGATTACAACATAATCAAACTGTTCTATATTTCGGTTATTTGAAACCACATTATGGACATATGGAACTCATTTGTACAGTTTCAACACATGAATATTCGAACATTTGTAACACCATTTGAACGTTTGAAATTTGATCGAACTTGACCAAATCTAAGAAAGCACGGTTTCAATATTTTGTTTACGATTAGAAACCATTTCGTCGGATGATGGAAAACCGTTTGTATATCAAAATTATCCTAACGGTTTATCATATAGTAAGATATTATTAGAATTCTTGCACCATCCCATCACGAATGCATTTAGAAATGACAAATTGGAACTGCGCAGCAGGGTACAGGTTAATGATCTTCGGTGGTAGATAAACAAACAGCGATATTTTTTAAATAAACCCCCTCCCGTCACAACAAAGTAGCAATTTCTCTAAACGAACAAAAAATCTTTAAAAAAAAATTACAAGAAAAACGCTTTTCCTTGTTAATACTCTTTGAACCCGCGACATCAATAAAATTTCGCGTAAATATTTCCAAAAAAAAATTGTCCCGATGAAATATTAAGTATTTCGCGCGCTAAACATGAGCAAACTGGTTCCTTGTGCAGATGTGCTCTCGTTGAAAAATATTCGTGCAATATTTTCTCGACGCGAAGGAGTGCTAACATTATTTTCGAGCGAAAGGGTGGTTGGCTCGGTGGGGAGAAAAGAGTTAATGGTGTCGTTCCATTAGTTTATCCGCGGGTGGGCCGCTCATAATTCGCAACTTTCTAGCGTGGCTTTTAGACCTCACGGTGACGTAATGGCGACTCAACAATACATCATAAAAGAGCGTCTTATTTTGAAGTCTAAGGCCTCGCGTATAAAAGATGAGATATGTAAGCGCCACGCGTAGCTTTCGAGTGTCATCGGGATAATGAGGCTAAATACGCCCCAAAATTTACACCGCGGCGCCGATGCACGCCACCTCCTCCTTCTCGCCAGATCGTTCGTACCGCGAGCGTTGATATAATAGTAAGAGCCGAAGAATGAAATGTCCATAGCTCATAAACGAAGATTGATCGCGTTCTAACTCGCCTCCGTAATTTTGGACGCGGGTGGGTGGTACTTTCCGCGAGGGATATTAAACGGCTGGACACAAAGGGAGCCCACTCTCTCATTCACCGCGAATCTTTCCATCTTAAAAGTCGCGAGGTGTGGCCGCGGAAGCACGACACCCTCCTTCCCTCTCAACGAGAAAAAATGTGGAAGATTATAGGCCTGCCCCGACTGGCTCGTCTGTACCGGTAGTAACGTATAAGAATCCTTTTATTGAAACTGCCCGTTACGAGCTTATTTTGCTCTTTTACCGTTTCATTGTCTCCAGCTAATATTCCTTGGAAATATTGTCAACTTTAATTACGCGTTAATAAATCTCTTATTCAAACAAATCGTGCGCGACGCGTTCCTTCCCGGTTTTCCTAAAAATTCTAAAGTGTCCTCGCTAATTAACTTTAAAGCACCGCGAATGATGGCGATAATTAAAAAGGTCTATTTAAAAAAAATATGGGAAAATGGTACGCTTTGTTTGTATTCGTTAAGGTACACGGTTCTTTTCGAAACGAAGCGGATAACTCAATTTAGCCAATATCGATTGGTTATTTCCAAAGTGAACTTTAATAAAATAAAATTGTACTTCCGTAATATTTCCTAATACTGGTATTTTTATATTAAAGTGTTTTCAAACGTTTAAAACCTAAATTCTCAAATGAAAATTTGATATATTTCTATAGGGAAATATTATCTTCGCCGGGTATTTATAAATTCTGCTAGTAATGATTTATAAGCATAATTGTTGCAATAAAAATGTAAATTCCACTAGGAATGATTTTAAAGCATAATTGTTGCATTAAAAATGTAAATTCCCCTAGGAATGATTCAAAAGTAATTGTTGCAAGGAAATTATAAATTATACTTAGAATCATTTTTTAACATTATTGTTACGGGAATATTAGAAATTGTACTTAAAAAGTTTTAAAAGCATTGTTAACAGGCGAAAACTATTCGCTAGTTTTGGAGTAATTTTTCGGAAATAGCGAGCAACTTCAAAATACAGTTTGGCTGTTATACTATGGAAGAAGTTGGTAGTTTGGGGTAAAAGGTGTACTCTTTTCGTCCCAAAGCGAGCGAAAAGTTTTGGCCCATGGTTGCAAGGAAAATGCAAATTGTACTTGGAATGTTTTAAAAGCATTATTGTTGCAAGGAAAATGCAAATTGTACTTGGAATGTTTTAAAAGCATTATTGTTGCAAGGAAAATGCAAATTGTACTTGGAATGTTTTAAAAGCATTATTGTTGCAAGGAAAATGCAAATTGTACTTGGAATGTTTTAAAAGCATTATTGTTGCAAAGAAAATACAAATTGTACTTGGAATGTTCTTAAAAGCATTATTGTTGCCAGGAATAGATATCGGCGTTTGGATAACAATTAACCGTTTGTTTGGATAATATCCATAAACAAAAATTATCCAAAAAATAATCAGTTATTTTTGGCTTTTTCCCATATTAAATCGTGTTTGTCCATGGATAAAGGGTTAACCGCAATTTTTATGATTAATTTAAATTTTGCCAGTTAATTTATCTGCTCCGCCGATCTCTAGCCAGGAAAATGTAAATTGTACTTGTAAAGTTTTAATCTAATAACCCGAATACATTCTTAGTGAGTTCCTGCTGTTGCATAATAGACCTTTCTATAGATTCCTAGCTAAACAGTCCAAACATTTTCCCAAAGACAACGTAGCGCTACTTGAGTAGGACTTGCAAACTTATTTATTCTTTGGTTTTAAAAATTTTACTTTTGCTCATTCCTATTACATTGATAATTTCTGAAGCGTTACCAATGAAGTCGATTTTCAAAATAAAGCTAAGATAGCCTACGTGAAGATAGTATATTTCAAAATATAGTAAGCCTATAACTGAACTATTTACAAAATCCATGAGATATATTTAATTAACTATTTATAATGGTTTTTTTAAAATTATAACCGTCAAATGAGTTGAAATTTGATCAAAAATCTACTATTTATCCCGACAACTAGGTTGGCAGGTTTGCCAGATAATCATTTTTTGAGCCTACCTGGCTCAGGATAAATCGGGTCAAATCTTCTGCCTCTCTATACGCATAATTTAATAACCACATAAGTAGAAGTATATAGAATGGTCTATTCCAAACAAACAATAATAACCCTAGAGGAAGGATTGAAAAATAAATACATCTCTTTGTAAGCAATCTTTTCCTGCAATAGTATTATTATTATAAGCATTGAATTTAAATGTACTTTCGAGAAGAATCTATCGAATATTTATGGCATGAAATGAAGAACCGCTATCCTATTTTCAGCAGTAAACTACTTTATTTTCCACATTTCGACAAGTGCGGTGTTAAAAATAAAACCTTTTCGCTGTTTAAGATATTGACAAGCCTTTTTAGAAGGCTATATAGTGACGCATCAGCAACGCGGTAAGACTTGGCCTTTCATTTCTCGAAAAATAACTTTACGGTACTAATGCATTTCCCCATTCACGATATAAGCGAAACTAGAAAGAAAGATTTAAAAGGAAGCGAGAGGGGTAGGGGCGAGTGCCATCCCCTCTTTTCGTTGTCGAAAGAATCTAGCTATTTTTAAAGCCAGTTTTCGAAATTCGCCGCTTAATAATGATTCGACCGTACATTATATAGTCAACGAAAGCGAGGCCTTAGTGAGGCCTTAGTACTAGTGGCTCTAGCAGAAATCTATCTCGAGAGTTGAAAAACTAGCTACTAACGTGTAAACCCCTCTCTCCAAGTAGATCACTGCTTCGAAGAAGGGAAAATTTGAAAAGCCCGTTTTACCATAATGGCATTTTAGAGAGACCGTTTTTCGAAATTGAAATCCTGGCTAAGTTTTTCGCTCTCCACCTTTTCCTAGGTTGGGAGGGGAGCGACGGGGTTACAGCTGCCCCCTTTTTTGCCGTTGCTCCGAGTACCCTGAGCTAAACTTTATATAGCGAGACAGCTTGGCTCTAGAATCGTGGTATAATAGAACGCTCAGGCAACTGCAACTTGCCCTTAAACGGACGCCCTGCCTTTTTTTACCTATATCGGAGAACTTTCTCATTCATATATTATTCAAGGAGTTATTAGGGCCATATCCAGGAAGACAGCGCAAACGACTGCCTAGAACTCTCCGATATAACCCTTTACAATACGTGTGTATCGAAGTAGCTGGGAAATATACCGAAAAGGTTGGCGAAAAGAGAGGGTATGGCGATCGACGTGTATCGGACGGCTTTGGAAAATTGGCTTCTTTTTGCATATATCCTTCGTAGCGTAGTGGATCTTCGGGGCTTACTTAAAGGCTTACTTAAAGTGGAAATGAAAATAGCCCTCTCCACTGACAACATCTGGTAAAGGTGACCTCACCCACGCCATCTGTGAGTTAGGTGATAATTTTTGCACTTCATCAGTGTCCAAATTACGTAAATGCTACATAAAGCTCTAAGGAAAATGTTGAATAAAATTTGAATAAATAAGAATTTGATACTTTATTTGGATCAAGTTGATAATCCGACGGAATCCGAATTTTGGGATCAAGTTGGTAATCCGACGAAATCCGAATTTTTGGATCAAGTTGGTAATCCGACGGAATCCAAAGTTTTAAAATGTTCGTTGCAGAGAATGCCAAACTGGGAATCGAACCCTGGTCTCCCGCGTTAGAAGCAGACATGGGCAAAACTCGGAGTGAATTTGTGTGAGTTATTTTCACCTACACTTTTCTCACTCCACTCGCTAAAAAAAACTCCACTCTGACGAGCGGGGTTTTAACTTTTTCGTCACACGCCGAGTGAGCTCGTGGGGAAAAGAGTTAAGGTCAGTTCTTTCACTCTTATCGATTTTCAAGAATATTAATAATTTTTATTTAATTTAATTGTATTACTGCAGAGCGTGGTGCTATCTATTTTTAGCAAAGGAGGCTAAAATATACTTTTTGGTCCGAAATAAAATTTCCTGCCTTAAATTTCAAGCTACCCGCCAAGAATAAGAGTAAAATTGGTGACCTCGACTATTTTTCTGAAAAACCAAATACGTATCAAAGTGGTCTAAACAGCCAAAGCCAATTTTGTTTAATTTATAAACAATGGTTTTCCTATCATTTTCGTTCATATTTTGTATTTTAAATCCTGTTAATATTCGTTATATATGCTTTTAATTATCCCTTAAAAAATTCCCTTTTCAATAGAAAATTTACAACTTAAATACAGTTAGATCGAAATTTGGAAATTGGATCAAAGCGTTTAGGCAAGGAAAGTGCTTGGAATTTAAATACAGTTAGATCGAAATTTGGAAATTGGATCAAAGCGTGTAGGCAAGGAAAGTGCTTGGAATTTAAATACAGTTAGATCGAAATTTGGAAATTGGATCAAAGCGTTTAGGCAAGGAAAGTGCTTGGAATTTAAATACAGTAAGATCGAAATTTGGAAATTGGATCAAAGCGTTTAGGCAAGGAAAGTGCTTGGAATTTAACTTTGAGCGGTTGGCTTTTTCATATTTTAAGAAGTTAAAAAAACTTCATTTTAATTGACTTCTAAATGCTAGTATAGCGGGTATAATAACCACTTCCTCTCCTGAAGATCCTTATCCCAAAATTATTTTCATTTTGTCTAACTTCGCAAGCTTCAAATAAGAATAAACTCCTTTATTTTTACATTTAAACAGCATTTCGTAACTTCGTTATTCTTAAAAGACGATCAGCAGAGTCGTAGAATGAAAATAACTTCCTACATTTTGCAAAAACGTGTAAACTCAACGTGTATTTCGTTAAATTTATAATTAGCAAATTAAACATTTATTCTTAAAAGACTAAACACACAACAATGCTAAAATTCTACTTCGTAAATGTTTCAAATATTCTTTTCTACCTTCAACTTCGATTTAATTAAGTAGAATATATTACGCAACGACGAGAAGGGGGGTCTGAATGTTCCTTAGAAAACGTCTTCATTAAAGAAAGTGGGTCCTATTGACTAAAGTTTCCGCAATAATTAAAAAAAATCGAAACAAACTTTCATATTAAAGTGGATCAAAGAATCGAAGGCATTAGAAAAATTATAAATTTTCCAGGCGCTTTTCTTTAGGAAGGAAGCGCGTGAAAGACTTCTGCTTTTTTGTAAGACGCCTTTTTTCAACGTTGAATCTTTCATTGAAATTTCTTTGGTCGAAAATAGGAAGCGAGAGTAAAAAAGAAACAGTGCGGGGTGGGTAGAGCTTCTATAGATAAAGGGACCCACCTCTGTTTAGGCAAAGGAAGAAAGTAACAAAAATCGATCACTTTTTTTTCCTTTTCCTTCCGTTCGCTTTTATAGATTTTGGTTTACTGGGTTTTTCAATCTTCATTAGGGTAGCAATTTTTCGAATGCTCCTCTCTCTCCTCCCCTCGTCTAAGATAGAATACTAATTAAGGTTCAGGCCCCGCCAAAGTTTTAGTCTTCTGTTTAGGTCCAATTAAGAGAAAAGGAGGGAGAGACATCTTTCGGTATAACGAACTTTAGGTAGACGCCGTTTATTATATCACACAGAACCTCTGGCTGAAGAACGGGCGAGATAAATGAGGAAATAGGGACTTTAGGACCATCCCGGTCAAACGTCGATTAAAACCTTTACTCAGCCCCTATTTCGGAGGTGCTCCACGCTTTGTTTCAGAGGCTCCTCAAAGACCCCCCTCTATAGCCCGGGATAAAGCACCCAATAAAGTGGTTCACCAAACGTCGACTTCCATAAGACGTACCTTGTATACCGAGGAACGAGCGCATTTATTTTCTTGGCTTCCGAGTGTCCTCTAACTCACGCTGCAGCCGCCCGTCGTCGATGAAGCGAAAAGATAGAGACGCCATTTGAATTAAGCCAGAAAGAAACATTCATTATTTATTCTCGTTAGTGGTGGTCTGATTGCTCGGGATTTATCAAAATAGTGTTCGTTTGAAATCGAAAAGGTAGTTTGGGATTGATTGCTCAGAAATGACGAGCACCATTGTTGCACTAGAGATTGAAATCTGTATTAAAAACACGACGAAAGAACTAGTGTTGATAAAAAAGCTAAATTTAATATGGGTCTAAGTGAAATCGAATCATTGCCGAGAAATCACAGTAATAACATTTAATTATTAATTATAATTAAGTGGTAGTTTTAATTATTAATTATAATTTAAAGGTAGTTTTAATTATTAATTATAATTTAAAGGTAGTTTTAATTATTAATTATAATTTAAAGGTAGTTTTAATTATTATTTTTAATTGAAATGTAGTTTTAATTTTTAATATTAAATTAATGGTATTTTTAATTTTTAATATTAATTTAATGGTAGTTTTAATTTTTAATATTAATTTAATGGTAGTTTTAATTTTTAATATTAATTTAATGGTAGTTTTAATTATTAATATTAATTTAATGGTAGTTTTAATTATTAATTATAATTTAATGATAGTTTTAATTATTAATTATAATTTAATGTTAGTTTTAATTATTAATTATAAGGACATCGCACTTCTTCTATGGGATTTGGCTTTCGACCGATTTTTTTAAAATTGAAACATGTTGTTGGGCTTGATCAAAGGAGCAAAATTGTCCATTGCCATTTTTTCCTAGCTCCTATAGTTTGGCCAGTAGCAGCGGTCAAAAGTGGACGAAACTTAGTGTAGTCTATTTGTTAAAAGAAGTCTTGGCCCATCGCAGCGGCTTAGCGCTCTATGTTTGCGCGTCGCTAGCCTGGGCTCACTATCAATAGAGGTTTCTTGCCGAAATTCCAGGTGCTTCCCAAAACCGAGCGTCGTATTTGGTTTCGTTCTGTTCGTACGACTTTCTGATCGCACGATGAACGAACTCAGTAGATAAATAGTTAAGTATTGAGTCTTAACTGTCGTGTGACCGTGACTTTAACCGAGTATGTGCTGTATCGATAAATAAGTGTTTGATCTGTTGTTGAGTGACTGTTTCTTACCTATGAGCGAGTGTTGAATGTGGGATTCAACGAAACGGTTAATCATATATATTCTGATTTCTTTAGTATTTCTTTTATTTTATTATTGCTCATAAAATATTAAATATTAAATAATTCCACGTACGAAAATACATCGAATAATAAGTTGCGAGAAAAGAAATAATGAAGTAGAGGTGTAAAAATCTTGGCAAGAAAACTCTATTGATAGTGAGCCCGGACTAGCGACGCGCGAGCGTAGAGCGCTAACCGATGGGCCGTGACTCCTTTTAACAAATAGACAATACTAAGTTTTGTCCACTTTTGACCGCTGAGACTGGGCAAACTATAAGAGCTAGGGAAAAATGGCAAGAGACAATTTTGCTCCTTTGATCAAGCTTAGCAACATGTTTCATTTTGAAAAATATCTGTCGAAAGCCAAATCCCATAGAAGAAGTGCGATGTCCTTTAATGGTAGTTTTAATTATTAATTATAATTTAATGGTAGTTTTAATTTATAACATTAATTTATTGGTAGTTTTAATTTTTAATATTAATTTAATGGTAATTTTAATTTTTGATATTAATTTAATGGTAGTTTTAATTGTTTATATTAATTTATTGTTAGTTTTAATTGTTTATATTAATTTAATGTTAGTTTTAATTGTTAATATTAATTTAATGTTAGTTTTAATTGTTAATATTAACTTATTGTTAGTTTTAATTTTTAATATTAATTTAATGGTAATTTTAATTTTTGATATTAATTTAATGGTAGTTTTAATTGTTTATATTAATTTATTGTTAGTTTTAATTGTTTATATTAATTTAATGTTAGTTTTAATTCTTAACTTTAAATTAATGTTAGTTTTAATTCCTAATTTTAATTTTAAAAAACGATAAATTAATTTCCTAATTTTAAAAAGTAATTCAATTCTTAATTTTTTATCTAATATTAATTTAATTCTTAATTTTTTATCTAATATTAATTTAATTCTTAATTTTTTATCTAATATTAATTTAATTATTCATTTTTTATTTAACTTTAATTCTTAAGTTCAATACATTAACATTAATTTTTAATTTAATTACAATAATATTGTAATTATTAATTTCAATGGAATAATATTGTAATTATTAATTTCAATAGAATAGTATTGTAATTATTAATTTCAATAGAATAATATTGTAATTCTTAATTTTAATTAAAATTATTGTAATTCTTAATTTTAATTCAAATTAATTTAATTCATAATTTTTAATCAATAGTAATTTAATTCTTAATTTTAATCTAATATTATTTTAAATTAATAATAATTTCATTCCAAAATAACGCTTTTACGTTTAACCATATTCCTAGAACAGACAGCGACGAAGCGATTCGAAAAGCCCTCTAAGTCTAAATACTCTCTGTTTATACCCTGGGAGTCTTTTTGCAGATATACAAGGGCCGCTCTTCTTTGGCAGTGGTGTCAACCAAAGTAAAATTGATTAAATTGGTCCCTTTATCGGAGTATAAATCCAGCGCCATCTATGAAAAAAGATATTAACTAAGCTTTATTGCGGAAACAAACACAGTTCTTCGGCAGATAAGCCTTCCAGGCGAAAATACTACTTAAGTTGTTATTTTCCTATTAAAGCTTAGTTTCCCCAAAATCGTCCGTGTTTATTAGTGCTTAGCGTTTTATACGGGGTATGTCTCAGACATTATCAGTGATGTTGTGATTTTATTCGGATTTCATTAACGATCAAGTGTAATCAACCGGGCTATATGATTTCATTTTGATTATATGTAGCTAAAGATGTGAAACAAGAACTCGTTCTTTACTCTTTTCTTCACGAAATAGAAAATGGCAGAGCGCTCAATAGAGAATTTACGTTCTGTAGCTTTGGTCTATGGCCGCCATTTTGAGGGCAGTTTTTTATCTATGGAAAAATGCATGGGTGACGTTGACATACGCCAAGCCAATATTAATCTATATGATGGTTAACAGCGGTCCATAACGTCCCTCCCCAACCACCATTACCAAACAGTCCTTGTAACAACTATTGATTCAGTTGGCTCATCTCTCTCTAATCTGCATTACCAAAGGAAAATAGTTACATTCCTAGTAGCAACTATAGATTCACAGGACCGATTTATACTATGGACACAATGAGCACTGTGTCCAGGGCTTACGGTGTTTTGAAAGGCCCTACGAAAGTTAATGGGTATGAAAAAATTCAGTTAAAATAATTCTTCTTAGAAATAGGGCCTACAAAAGTCTTAGTTCCCAGGGCCTATGAAGGGCTTATAACGGAAATGAAGATTCAGTTGGCTCCTGGATGAAATCGAAGAGGAGATTTTTTCTACTAAAGCACAGATGGGTAACTGTGACCGACCATATCCCTCCCCAGACTACATTACCAAAGGATAAGATAAAAATTCCTAGTAGCGACTATTGATTCAGTTGGCTCCTGGATTAAATCAAGAGCGGATTTTTCTACTAGAGCAAAGATCGGCAACAGTCACAGACCACATCCCTTCCCAACCTGCATTACCAAAGGAGCAGATTAACATTCCTAGTAGCGACTATTGATTCACTTGGTTTCTGGATGAAATCCACGAGTGGCTAACCACTTCCTTTAATTCTGTACACCGATTACAGCGAGTACAGCCTTTAATAATAATAATAATCAGCAAGGCTAATCACTTCAGTACCGTCAAAACTAAGGGCTTGTCAGCACCTCGGAAATCCAGGATGATTTCTCGTAGCCCGTACCACAGGAATACCGCATTTTCAATAGTTGCTTCCATAAAATCCCCATCAAAGTCCAATATAGAGTTTGTGCTACCGCGACTGGACTTACAACTTGTTTTTCGTTATACTGCCTAAGCTGTCATCAAAGTTCTGGCAGCAGTGTTCGGCGGGGGGCAAAACAGTTGAATATAAATTTATATAAACATCTATTTCAGTGTTTTCTTCGTTGTACAAAATATATTTTTGTCTCCTCGACTGAAACCGTACGTCACAAAATGACATGTATAATGGCCCAAGAAGGCACAAGAAGTATACCGTCTACTTTCATAAAGCTCCAATACCACCGAGTCCGAAATGTCAACAGTCAATATGTCCAAGTTCGTTATGCTGAAACCTGAATCTAATATTAAATATGATAGTGATATTAAATTACAGGGAATGCAAAATCAATGGAACTTCAAGGATATCCAAAACTGAAACCATTTAATTATCAAAACAAATTTGCGCTTTATATATCTTTCGAAGATTTTCCCAACCGTTTGAAGTTCTTTTTAGGGATGAAACTATAATAAATATTATCGAATTTGTCATAAGTTAGGTTTAATTAACCCGTTAATTACTTAACAAAATCTTGAGCATGATGAACCAACTCAAAACCGCGCCGTTGGTTTTATTTAGTTAAAAAGGTAATTCTTTAAGATCGGTTGATATTTCCAATTTAGACCCTTAATAATATAAAAATAATTTTAAATTGGTGTATTTAGTCACATTTCAGCAGTCGTTCTATAAAGCCCATTTTAGTCTCTTTTTTACATAATTTATAACAGTTTCAACACTTTTAAACCCGGAACAGATGTTATTTTTTATTTGGCTAATATTATGAATAAATTAAAAGACGATAAATTTGATGTGTTTTTCACAGGGTTCGTACACGACCTGAAAAACCTGAAAAGTCGGGGAATTTGAAAATGTTTCCAAAAAGGCCAGGGAAAGTCAGGGAATTTGAAATGTTTCCAAAAGGTTAGGTAAAAGTCAGGGAATTTGAAAACGGTTCCAAATGGCCAGGGAAAAGTCAAGGAATTTTTAAATGATTTCAAATGGTCAGGGAAAAGTCAGGGAATTTTCAAATGACCCCAAAAAAACCAGGGAGATAAATATTTGAAAAATACATAATCAATATTTTTCAAGATTGTACATAAAAAAACATAAATTTATTCTACAAAAATGGTCAGGGAAAATTTGACAATTTGGTCAGGAAAACCCGGAAATGTCAGGGAATTTAATTCCGGACATTTTGTACGAACCGTGTTTCAATATCCCATTATAAGTAGCCAATATAATGATACATTTTAAGTTTGAAAACGTTTAAAAAATTTTAGGCCTCGGCAAAAAAAGGAATCATTACATTACTAAATCACTAACGGATAACAACAATTTCGATAGTACAAATGTTAAGCCCGCGCTAGAAAACGTAAATTGAAAACTGGTAAGAGTGCGGACTGTACAGAATAAAGCTACGTCTACACTTCTACAAGATTATCCTTCACATTTTCTACAGTGACGTAGCGTGTATTTCTTCCACCCGGGGCAAACTCTAAACCCCCCCCCCCTATTTTCGCAATTAAGCAAAAAATTGGTGAAAATTCTGTGATAATCTGTTGCTCTGTTGATTGCAAAAGGATTAAAGTCGTTTAAAAATTAAAATTTTATTCTGTGGGTTTTTTGCAACTTGAACTCTTTAATGTCAATATTAATTTGTACCTCTTGTTCGATAACCAAGATACAGTGGCGTAAATAGTGCCCCCACAGACCCCGCGGCTTGGGGGGCCCCGAGAACTAGGGGGCCCCCAAACTTTTCTGATTTAATCGGTGCTATTTAAAAGGGCTCCGAGTAGTTTTTCGCTGGGGGCCCCCGGAGTTCTTAGTTACGCCACTGCCAAGATACCGAGATTTGTTAATCTCAACGTGCACATTCTAGTTGTCGCCTAACATGTATAGTGTATCACCCTGAATAAATAAATGAACACAAGCGTCATACTTAATGCTATTACGTTACTTATGAAACTAATTAGTATTTATAAGTCTTAAATGTAAGGATTAGAAATTGATATTTCGAATCGATGTCAGTTGGAATCACTCTTCGAGAAATATTTATTTAATTCCGTTACAGAGGTAGGTGAGTGCGTGGGATTGGCAACGAACGGAGAGTGCTAAATCTCTCCACCTTTTGATCGTAATTCGGTCCGATATTTGCTTAGAGGGGAAAGGAGTGTCTGGCTTCCGAGGAGGTAGGCGCAAAAAGAAGCGCCAAATCCTGTCCCGAATCCTCGTCCTTGACAGGTTAAGCTCCCATTTACGTCAAGCCTACTACAGCTACCTTACATCTCTTAATTAAAGGCGAAATTTGTGTCCCTTCTAAAAACTGGAGATTTACGAACTGGAATATGCCAAGCCGGCTCTGCCCGTTGCCTCGGAAGGAGAGACGCCCGTTCAGTCATCTTCCCCGCACGGCTCTTGTCTGCCCAGGGACGGAGGAGGAGAGCGACAAGGACTCAGGGACAGGCAGGCCGGACTTCGACCGAACGACTTAAAAACAAAGCTTATACGGCAATTAATTTTACTTTCATAACTTAAGCGTTACAACGCGATATTTGTAACTCGCGTAATGGAAGTTTTTAGTTAAACCGTCCCGGGATTAAGTCGTCACGTTGATGTTGATTAATGAACTTTCTTACGGGTTGAACTTCAGCCTGTTTCCGCTAATATCGTTTTTCACGCGCGCTAATTCGAGCAGATTCCCCAACCTGATATTTCACCGGTTCTTCGGGCGAAAAAAAAACTAGCCAGTAAGCGCGTATAATGAATGGGTAAATGGTAGCCTGATAATTTCCCGCAAAGAACGGGAAACGCGTTCTTTGCTGGCTTACAACTAATCCGCAACATGTTTCCACAGTTTCCACTTTTAGCCGTGTATTGAAAGTGCGAAGCTGCAGTTGAAGACAGGTTTGATTCCAGTTTGTGGCAGTGGATGAAGGGGTATTTCGGTATCCCCTTTCCATAAAATCTTGTTGAGGTCAATGGTTATGGTGAGTGTAGGAAGCTGTTGGCTCGCGTGGTATGAAGGGTTTGCCAACATCCTCCTACGCATTTTAACCCGGACACCTGACTTAAAGGCATTAAAGCAAGTGTCGGCTCGACGTGGAGTAGCTCGTTTTTCAACAGATGTCGCTAGCATCGAAATAAAAACAAGATACTGAAGCTACATTTTGACCCTAAAGGCGGAACATAAAAGTACCCCTATTGTTGGTTGGCTCGTTCGTAAATTTGACAGTAACTTAAATAATAATATTTTTTACCAATATATTTTATATGGTGATATATAATTTAGGTTAAAGTCCACTAAATAGAGTATAAGTTGTCTAATTATAATTATCTCTGACGACGTTATCATTACGCTATTTTTAATTTTAGCTTCCTTTGCCATTAATAGATGGCACCACGCTCTCAACTAAAAGCGCGTTTTTTGAAGAATCGGGTAGTTTCGTGGCCATCTCTAATAATAGGGGCCTTATCATATTACAGGTGGCTGAGGTGGCAATGAAAGAGCCGACAGTTGCTTTAAATGTCGCTAGTTACCGGGGGTCTAAGGTAGTGTCTTATTATCCTAGATGATGATGACGATTATGTAATTATGACTACTTTGCCATTTTTTCCCATTCCCGTTGAATTAATATCAATTTCCATTCCATTTCCTTTAAAATATTGGTCTCTAATCCATTTCCATTTCGTTTGACATGAAATTCATCATTACCATCCATTACCGAAATTCCTATTACTTACGACAATCCAGGAGTTAGTATTGACGGAAGTTGGACCTTTCTGGCTAGGCTTATATTCCAACTTTATTGAAGTAATAAAAATCAACGCGATATATTAAAAACTTTATTTTCTTGACATTAAATGACATCTATAGATATTTAATAGACAGACAAACGTTTAAATTCAATAATCCTGACAAATATACCGTTAACATTGTGACCTTGACCTTGAAATTTTTCGAACAAACCAACCCAGGTTATTTACATGATTGAAATTTTACCTGCTTGTTAGACTTATTCCTTTCAATGTACCATAGACAGTTTAATCAAGAGCTTGAATACGTGTAGGGAAAACCTGTAGAGTGTAGAAGGGTAGACGAACTGAAGATTGTACTCAAATACGCTACAAAGAGTTATCACGTTCATGTTTTCAAAATGGCTTAACCTGTCTAATATTAATTGAATTAATTAATGAATTAATGAATGCTTTAAAAGGATCCCTTTAGTAGCAGAGATGAACCTTTTAAACAAGAATTCGGGAGTAAATTTAACCATATTTCATAATTTATCACAATAATATATAACAATAAATTAAACGTTAAATGTTGACATATTCTTTACAAAACTGAAAATATTACTTAGATTATAAAAGATTAAAAAATCATCATGCTAAAAAAACATGAAAAAGAGTAATTAAAACCTGGATTTTCTGAGTGTTTGAAGAATTACCAATTGTGGTTTCAATTAAAGATTTCAATTATTTAATTTATATACAAACATGATTTACCTTTTAAACATTTTTATGTGGGTCGCGGTCGAAGTTAGAATGAATAAGTATACAAGGTCCATTATTTTCGGAAATAGAGTAGGAAATTAGACTTCCTTTTCGAAAGTGATTAATTTTAATAAAATTTGTGGTCCAAAAAAGAAATTTCACATTTACGAAACATACTAAAACTATGGAAAAATTAAAATTCGTGTGAACTAAAAGATAATTATTTATCCACTATTAACCATGGCTTATAATAAATAAATAAAATAATAAACCAATAGAGATCTGACACTGGGCGCGGTCTAGCCAAATTACGTAGGTGTGACGTCATATTCTCAATTTGAAAACGAGCCTTGGAGGGCAAACAGGGTTTTGGCGTCATATAGAGCTTACAATAAACTTACTTATTTTCTTATTAATTTCGTGAAATTATCTATTTAACATGTTAAAAATAATTAATTTTTGCGCTTTTTACGATACGCGGAAATCGAGACGGCAATAAGGTATATTTTTATCGCTTTCCATCATTAAACGAAAAGAATAAGAACCAAGGCATAGTAAAACTCAAAAATAAGGAGGCAAAGGTGGATTCAAGCTTTATAAAGGAAAGAACCAAGTAAAGACAAAATTAAAAGTGCAATAATATGTTCTCTTCATTTCATCACAGGTGAGTTTATATGTTTCTTTTAAAATTTAAGTAAATAATGGTAAATCAACAAATATTTGTTTCAGGAGCCCCGGCCAAATTGTTAGACCTAGATAAGAGATTGGATCCCAAGATTAAATTTGGGTTAAAACAAATCTCAAAATTCCAATAAACATTTAAAGATTATGGATAGAAGAGAAAGATTACTGCGAAGATTAGAAATTCCAAAATGAAAGACAAACACCCATGATACGCCTAAAGAGCCAAAAGACACCCTTATGGTTTTGGAAGAAGAGGTGGTTCTTGAAGATATCGTTTCTTTACCTGAACACGAAGAGTCTTCGTCTATTGGTGGATTCAAGTTTGTCCTAACATTCAAGATGCTTCAACTCAATCAGATTCGTGTGAAAAAGATATAGTCAAAATTGAATAAGAAATCTTAGAAACCAAAACTTAATTCCAAAAACTACCGCGAAACTCAAAGCTACAGCAATTACGAAAGAAAACTTTCTAGATTAATTGAAAGTGAAATATTATACTGGCTTATCAAGTTGTGAAACTCTGATGATTGTATTCAACATTGTCAAACCAAATAAATCTGCTCGAGCGAAATTTGAACAAGTTATTATTTTTCTAATGAAGTTGAGATTAAATCTGGATTTTTTAGATATAGCGTACAGGTTTAATGTTTCCAATCACACAGCATCAAGAATATTCCATTCAATTTTGGATGTATTTTCCCTTTCAACTTGGGCATCTTGTTATTTGCCCATGTAGAGATCAACTCTACAAAACTATGCCACGTTGATTTTTTAATGTGTTCGGGAATAAAGGAACTGTTAAAATTGACTGTTTCGGGATTTTCATGGAAAAACCGTCTAATTTGTTAGCTAAAGGGCAGCTCCGGTCGCAATACAAACATCATCATACAGAAAAATTCTTAATTGGAGTAACCAATTTATGGAAGAGTGTCTGATAAACACTTGACTGAAAATTGTGGTATATTAAAAAATCTGGGGCCTGGACATTTAATACTTGCTGGTAAAACATAAATATTATCCTTCAAAATATCATTTAAAACATTATATTTAATTATTCATAGATACGAGGATTCAGTAGGTTTCCATTGTGCTGAGGTGAAATTGCTTGCATTTAAAAATGGGAAAAAACAGTTGTCAAACAAAAATTGTATGCTTCTAAACTTTTATAAGCTTTCAATTCATCAAGTGTGTATGCACTTTTACGTAAAATTAAGTATGTAAATAAATCTAGATATGTAATTGGAAGCCACAGTCTGATATCAGTTATGTTGTCATTGGGCCTAACCCCAACTAAATATGTATCTTCACCATCTATTAAAGTAATTTTATTAGCATACCGCTTCCCCGCTGCTACGTCCGTAATACACGGACTTTTAAAATATTCACTAATTAGTAACTTTTGACTTATAAACAATTTTAAAACTGAAATAAATTAAAAATGACTAGCTATCTTTCATAGTTTTTCCCGCTGTAAAACCGTGCTTGTCCTCCAAGAGTTTGAAAAGTCGTCTGCTACAGTGGTTGCCATGGAAACGGAGGCGGAGCTTATGGCCAGTGTCAGAGCTCTATATAATAATACACAAATATAATAAAAACATATAAAAATAAACAATACAAATAAATAAATAAATATAAAATAATATAAAAATAAACAATATAAATAAATAAATATAAAATAATATAATAATAAGCACATATAATACTAACAAATTATTTTTATAAACAAATGAAATAACACAATAATAATAACAGAAATATAATAATTAACAACTATAATAATAAAAAAATATAATAACAAACAATTATAATAATACACAATTATAATAATAAACAGGGCATAGCGACTATTACGCTCGAAACATGTAATAAATATTTACATTTTACCCACAATTCAATGGGACAGAACCGAATCAAATGGGTCACAACCACAAGTCTGACCTTCTTTAGATTCACCACACGCTTTATTTCCGCAGCCTCCGCTGCCGTTCGTAGAGATAGCATTTAAAATCCCAGTGACGTTTCTTAGTAGTAGGTAACCTACTATTGCCAGAGAGATCATTGGTTGCATCTGCCCCTGCCCTTAATAATAAACAGCTAGGCTAATACCCAAGGCACCACCTTAGGCCTAAGTCATCAAGCGACCTTTGAAGCCATTAATTCAGGTGGCTGGGTTACAATGGGTAGGGCATCATTTAAAATACCAGTGACGTCACCTGCTGGTAGGTAGTCCACTATTGCTAGAGATATTGATTGCGATAAAGTAGACGCTAGTTCCAATGTGGTAGTAGAAAAACCCTATCATGGCGCGCAAAAAAGTCTATTTTGAAGCTACAGTAGGGGAACCCACCCTCGCAGTAAACGGAGAAGAATACAGTAAAACTTTGGTGAAGATTTGAAACTTTATCTATGCGAACCTCAAAGAATATCCCAAGTATTCAAACTATACAACTTTTAAAGGTCAATTAGTTTAACCACCAAACTTGTCAACTAATTGCTAGTGAATTCACCAACGTGAATAGCAAACGATGGTGGACGTTTTGATGAACCATTCAGCTACTTTTTTCGGTTAGGGGACGTATTTTTGGGGGAAATATTTTGAGACATACAACTTTTTGAAATACAATTAAAAAGGAACGGCCAAGCTTTTCCAAATATGGCCTTATTTCCGTATCAAAAGATTAACAAGACGTTCAATATACTAACACGTACCTTTTTTATCTTGAAAAATAGCTTTTGGCCCAAAAAGTTTAAAAGAAAAATAATGCCAGGTGTTTGGGTTTGAATTTTCGCCGCCATCTTAGGGGCTGCCGCCAGCGCCCCTAATCCCGTATGAGCGATTCGCGAACTATCCTAACTTTTAAAATCGCGCAATTTAGGCTTAGGTCTCTTATAACTGTCTCGCCGACTTCTCACCAGGTGTCGCGGCGGACGCGCGCTTTTCGATTTCCCGAAATTTCTTTATTTTATTAAAAATTAACCACTCAATATTTTTTATGCGGTTTTCGCCATAAATTTTAGTTTTCAATGGGCTATAGGGCTATCTAACGGGTTAAAGCTTGACCGTTCCCCTTTAATGAAATTAATTTATAATAATAATAATAACAATAATAATACCCTGGCCCAAGTCATCTAGCGACATTTATTCCGTAATGTTACTAAAGCTAAAACTTTGAAACATTTGACTCATCAGCAGCTTACTATCTAATATTGCTATTATCGAAATAGCAGACATAAATAATTTTGACAGGCTAAATTTAACACAGGAAACATTATAGCAGATGACCATAAAAAATACGAATAATATACCATTGCAGGATCCTCAATCGTGAACCCTCGTGGGAACAATTTTCATGCTATCGCGACGCACCAAAATTCATTGTTTGGTGGAAAAGTGTCAACAACGTAGGGTGACCAACAAATTGTTATACTGGACATTATGGCGTAGTCTGATTGGTATTTAAAGCAACTGTCGGATCTATCATTGCCACCTGTATTATTAAAAGGCCTCTGTTATTAGAGATGGCCATGGATCTATCCGAATCTTCGAAAAATATGACTTTCGCGGAGAGTGTGGAGCCATCTATTAATGGGAACGGAAGCTAAAATTCAAAATAGCGAAACGATAACGTCGTCAGCGAGCCATTATAGATCATCATATTTAGACCACTTTTACTCTACTTAGTGAACTTTAACCTAAATTATATATCCCATATAAGATATATTGTTAACAATTACTATAATTGAAGTTATTGATTAATTTACAAACGAGCCAATCAACGCGAAGCATACTTTTATGTCCCGCCTTTTGGGTAAAAATGTAGCTTCAGCGTCTTGTTTTGATTTCGACGCTAGCGACATCTGTTGAAAAAAGAGCTACTTCACCTAGAGCCGACACTTGCTTTAAACAAAAAGAAGTTAACGAAACAGTGTGAATTTTTGAAACTTTTATTTGGGACACTGCATGATCCTCTCGTTGATTCGTTCGCCATAAGAAATTGAATACTCCTATCATGATCAACTCCTGGTATCGAGTGTAACGAAACCGTCACTAACTATCCCTTCGATTTTAAAGACGTACTTGTTGTTCGTCTCATTAAAATTAACGCGAGTTACGACTCGCTGTTTCTTCGAAAGTACTCTCAATTTTTCCCATTTAAATGCAAGCGCTACCTTAAAAGCTTGATAAATAAATTAATGTGAAACTTAGAAATCGGTCTTCGCGTTCGTAGCGCCCTCTGCCGGAGAACGGACTAAGTACCTTCGTATGTCTTATCATAATTAATGACTTAATGCTCTCTAATCAAAACTCCCAAAGCTGGAAGGGGAGCTGGTCGAAACGAAAACACATTTGCAAAGAATATTACTTAAAACCGAAAAAGAAGAATGGCGATAAATCTGTACATATTTCCACAGCGGGTTTCGAACCCATCTCGCAGCCCCTGCCCCGCCCGTGCCCCTATATGCTCGAATGAAAGAGGAAAAAATGGAAGCATTATTTTAAAAGGAAACGATTTGTTTTCATTACCGACTGCGCCAGAAGAAAATGAATAGGTTTAAAATGGCTTCCACGCTACATTACCAGAATTCGAAACGGATTTTGGAAGAAACCCTGAAAAATCGCCTCTCATTACGCTGGCCTCGCTGCTGCAACTTTAAATACCGTCGAAGACGCTCAGAAACGGGCCAAAAGAGCCTATATTCGCCGGAAGAAATTGCTCAAGTTAAAAAGATATAAATGGAGAATTAAAAAAAAGGATGTTCGGGGCTTTTCGTATTAGATTTTCTAGCTGCTAATTAAGGACGCTGTCTTTTTATGGCACGATACTTAATAGATGAAGTGAGATAGTTTTTTCGCAGGTTTTAAGAGATTCACCAGTGAAAGCTTAAGTTACTAATTTTTCGATAGACTCCGGCGCTAATGAACGCGGCCATATTGTGTTATTATGTTTCGCTTAGCAATTTGCGAAATTTTTAACTACAAAAACGGTTTTTTTAAATTTACTGATTGCCGAGTTTGTTTATTTATTTATTTATCGATACGAGTAGGGGTCGTCTAGATAAACATTAGCGGAACAAATTTATAATTTAAAAGATTGTCATTTTCAGTGGCGTAGGAACGAGGGGGTCTAAAAATTGGAAAGGGGCGCTAAATGGGTTTGAAAAGGGCGCCAATTTGTTTTAGAAGGGGCGCAAAAAGCCTGCCGATGAGGGGGGCGCCAAATTTAGCATCACAGCTGTACCCCCTTCATCTTAAACGTTCCTACGCGCCTGGTCATTTTGCATTGTTTATTTACTTTTAATAAGATTTTAATATAATATCGAGGTTACCTTTTCCCCACAGATATATAAACTTCCGAATTGGCCTTTCTATAAAGTTGCATTGGCTTTATTGTTTAGATGTATCGGGCGCGTCACTCGTGACGTAGAAGTGACGTTTCACTATGAAAGACACGTAAGAAAATTCGACGAGTAGCCCTTTTTATAAAGATCTAACCTTCAAAACTGAACTGAACTCCTAGGTACCTCGTGACGAAAACGATATATTAAAGAAAGTTCGCCAAGCGTAATAACTAGAAATAAATATTAATAAATAAAAAAATTATCCATTCAAGCTTACGGGGTTTTAAAATTGACTGCCAGTTGGTAGTGCTTTCTTAAATAAGGAATTACGTAACGCAGTAAGTACAAAATTTATTAAATGTTACCAGGGAGGGTTTTAAGAAATTTTCGTAACATATCGTAATTCTAAACAGAAACCTAAGTTAACAATTATATAAATTGGACTAGCGATCTTAACACTTATTTTCTTATTTATAATAGTGTGACTATTTTTCAAAGGTAAAACAAAAATACGTTAACTTAAAGGGATTATAATCTCGGGTATTTGGTGTGAAACACCAACGTTTGCAGCTCTGTCTGCTCTTTAAAAATGTTTGAGGCCACTGCACTGTATGCCTACAGGGAAATTTGAAAAATTGAAGGGGTCTTCCATAAAGATTGCTTTGCGGGTTATATTCCCTTTAATTCTGAAACAAAAAATTCAGGTTGCTTATGTAATTCAGGTAAAGTATTTCTGACGTAATTTAGGGGATGGGTGTCTTACCCATAGATATAAGAAATGTATATAAAGGTCCAGATAAATTTCGGGGTGTCTAAGCCTAACATAAAATACGGAATTGACACCTAGAAGACACCGAGGAAGGCACGTGACCAAGAGCGCGAGCTCTCTTACCATTTTAGTACTAAGTGCTTGACCTTTCTGCAGGCCGTAGTCTTTAGACACCATCTGTTGGTGACTTTTAGTTTAATTTTTAAGCAGGAGACAATGGCATGAGCGCCTTATAAGGATAGCCTGCAGAAATTACGCGTTTCTGCTAGCTGTCACCTCCGTATTCACTCCCTTTGAAATATTTTATCTAGATCTTTATATACGTTTCCTATATCTATGGTCTTACCAAATGTTCGAAGGCGAGGCAGAAGTGTCGGAAAATTTGACAAAGTGCGTAACGTAATTTGTTAACAGCCCCCTAGTAAACTAAAATATTTAATTTAATTTGTAATTTCTTTGGCCAGTGTGTACGTTTAAATTTAAACAATAATATGGGTCATTTACATATTTCAAGATGACTAAAGTCCGTTTTCTCAATAGTCTATGGGGTTTGTACGAATGTCGGACCTCTCGGAATTACTATTACACCAAAAATACCTCGTAAAGTGTCGATCATCATGAAAAGATAGGAACCTCTCTTTAAGAATTACATTATGTAATTATTTTGTATATAAAGTAGGTTTTTTAAAGGTCGACTACGTCACGAACGGTACTTGTTAATGATGCATTTATTTTTGTG
This sequence comes from Leiobunum rupestre, assembly GCF_980474605.1. Taxonomy (NCBI): domain Eukaryota; kingdom Metazoa; phylum Arthropoda; class Arachnida; order Opiliones; family Sclerosomatidae; genus Leiobunum; species Leiobunum rupestre. The sequence continues at coordinate 91,295,159 of NC_143385.1, forward strand.
GAGATCTCCGTAACCTAACTATACCTCATTGTACGTAGACGAAATTGGTTGATTGCGCCCTTAACCTGTTAACGATGTCATACGTCGAGTTCCACGAATTGAATCAACGCCATTGATGAAAATGCGCCATTGTTACGTCCCAGATAAAGCTTTGTCAAAGCACGTACACACTTCAATCCGTGGAGGAAACCAATTTAGGCCTACGGTTCCACACGTTTCTAATTAAACTAGTCAGTGGGCTTAAAATTAATTACGAGCTTTCTGCAAATACTAGCAACGAAAAAAGAAAGAAATAGAATTGGCCTACGAGAAAAATTAACCTAATTTTCCACAGCTATCTCAAAAACGTTTTTTTTTGTTAACTTAACGGCTGGTTTTCTCTGTTCCAGCAAAAAAAATAAAATAATTGCGGTAAGCTGCAGGTAAATTGAAATTTGAACCTTAAAATATTTATATGGAACATCAAAATAGCGATTTTCTAATTGGAAATTTGGGGACCTTGGCTGTACCGCATGAATATCTGAATGCTCGATCTTTTCGACCTTGAAAATATTTATTTGGAACTTCAAAATAGCGCTATTTTAAATTGGAAATTTAGGGACCTTCAAAATAGTGATCGCGATCTTCGAAATGAGCTTTTTAAAAATTGGAAACTATGCGCGTTTGCTGTAATATCAAAATGGTCGATCTTCTCGACTTTGAAAATAGTTTTATGGACCTTAAAAATTACGATAGTTTAATTTGGAATTTTTTTAACCTTTGATGTAAAGCATGGATATCTGATATTTCTTTTCCTTGACCTTGAAAAAGTGATGTCGACCTTCAAAATTGGAAAATACCTTTGCTGTAAAGCATGAACATTATAATGGTCGATCTTCTCAACCTTGAAAATAGGGATTTCGACCTTCAAAATGTTTATCTCGAAAATATATTAAAATTTTACAATAAAAATAACTGCAATAAACAGGGCGATCTCAAGCATTACCATTTTCAATCTTCTTATTGTCCAAGCATTATTTGTAATTATAATGAATTTATGTTACCCGCACAAAGAGCCTATGAGTTAATCCCAAGACTTTAACTGAACTATTTCTCTAGTTCCATAATTACAAATTATTCGGAACGGTTATCAATACCCTGGTGGTAGGCCAACCACTGAACACGTTGACCCACCACATGGGTATTTGCTTTTCAGGCAAGTTATTATAAAGGGCGACAGGCAGAAGCAAACCTAGGCTTTTATGAACGTTCCTGGGAAAAAGGGGCCAATTTTCTCCATATTTCGCAAGGAATTCCTTAAGACATTCCAAAGATTACCGTTGACACATTTCTTAAGATTCCTTGAGACATTTATTATAAATGATATCAGTGACGTAAACAAGATTAACGTTACGAAACAAACATGTATTGCACCCCAACAAATACGTCAGTACATAAATATTGGATGATTTGGCAAGTTGGCCAACAAACAGGAAATCCATTCTAACTAGGAAGTAAACAGCCGTTCGGTTGTTTGGCTGCAGCTTTTGGGGATCCTCTGAGTACACAGAAAGCCGTGGTCGTAATTTCAAATGTCCCACTGGGGGTTTTAGTGGAAAAGGTTCCCTAAAGGGAGTATGAACTAAATCGAAGAATTGTCTGCTCAGGAGAGCTACAACATGTTTCTAAACGTTAATCGCGCCAATCACCCTTAGCTTCCGTTAAACGTGGTGATATAAATGTGATCAAATATAAATATGGATGCTCACACTCCCTTTAAAATCCTTGGTATTTGGATTGTTGAAAATTATTCCTTAGATGCTTCATTAAACTAACTTTACTAAATAAATATAGATTACCCAGTGGCGTAGATAAGGGAGTATTTAGTGTTAAAACTAACCTTTGGGTGTAGCTTTGGCAGTTCTATAGATTTAAATTTTTTTAACTTAAGAGACTTTTGAAAATTATTAAATTATTATTATTCATTTATGAGATCAACTATAATCTAAATTCGGTTCGCCTTTTTTTAAAGAGATATTATACCAGGGTTCTTCAACTTTGAGAAGGTTCGATTACGAAGTTATACTAGTAACAGATACGCGTATCCATCAATAAGTGATGTAGAAGGATTTATATACTGATTTATCAACAGTTTTATTTATCTAGCGAGATTTGCTTTGCTTAAATCTACCCTCTTTTATAGTTAATGCACGAGAGCGCCCTCTAGGTTAATTATATTGCGGAAAGATAGCTGCAATAGAAGGCGCTGTTGATAAATCAGTATAAAAATCCATTCAAATTCAATTATTGACAGATACGCGTATCTGTTACTAGTAGAACTTCGTAACCCTACCTCCTCAAAGTTGAAGAACCCTGGTTTGTACAAAATGGCGGCGCCCTAATTTTAGGGCGATACAAATTTTCTACAAAGCCGTATTAAATCTCTTTAAAAAAAAGCCAACCGAATTAGATTATAGTTGATCTCATAAATTAGTAATGGAGATTTCTAGTTCACGGAGTCGCGTCTTCGGCGCTAAATATGCTTCTGGAACAAGTACAAAAGGATTAATAATGCTAATGAATTTACATTATGCATTAAGGGCTAGAGTGGAGCGTTTAATCCTAAAACAAATGCATTCGAAAGCGCTATCTTGGCCGACTCCTTCTCCGGAATCCTTAAACTAGGCCACGTATTTCGGGTTGCTCCGTGATCGTCTACCTTGATCATAGATGGAGCTCTCGTACTATTTTAGGATTTGGCGCATTGAAACGCATTATCTCGCAGCGAGAGAATCTTTGATCGAATCAACCCAAGGCGGATTTCAGAATATCGACGTCTCGCATTCCAGATCCTTTTCAAATTGAAATTTCAAAGTGGTACTTGTATCGCGATAACGAAATTGAAAGGAGTTTTGAACTAAATTAATTAACTGGATGCTGTAATCATATTTACAATATGAAATTCGAAAGAACCCAAGTATATCTACTAATGTTATTGGTTTGAAACACGTAGCTTCGCGGGTTGCGGCGAAGTATTTTCACAGTTGTTTGGAGGAGCTCGTTTCGTCAACGGTCAACCAAACAATTTTGAAATACTTCATACGTCATAACTTTTCGACCTAATTTAAGTTGTAATGAAGCCTTTGACATTCCAAGTGTTTAGGTATATAATTACGTGGATAAATCAGAGGCATACATTTAAATATAAAACATATTATTAGAACCGCATAATATATCATCTTATGGTAATTGCTTGAAAAATCTACGTTCGCAAGGTGCCACCACTAGTTTAGGGTATAAAAATTAGTCTAAAAATCAGGGAAATGTCAGGGAATTTAATTTCGGTTGCAAATAGGAAACTTTTACTAAAATGTAGGTTAAAAAATACAACATCTTGGCACAAAATAAGTCAGGGAAAGCCCAGGAATTTGATTGTGAAAAGACTGTGGCAACCCTGTAATTTTCCAAATGTTTTTTGATGAATAAATTCAGGGCAAAATTCGTCATATAGCGAGTTTATTAAACTATTACACCAGGAAAATGATTTTATAAACTAATACATATTCTTACTCAGTGTAATTTTAACATTTTCTATAGTAAGAAAAGTAATAAATGCGGTAAACTTTGAGACGAGATTCGTAAGATGTTATTTTTTGGTTTCAAACGTGGTTTTTATTAGCGTCAAATATCAGGTACAGATGCATTAATTGCATACTACTTAAAGGGAATATAACCTCGGGTATTTGGTGTGGAACACCAAAGTTTGCAGCTCTGGCCGCTCTTGCTTTTGGCTTTAAAAATGTTTGGCGCCACTGTACAGGAAAATTTGAAAAATTGAAGGGGTCTTCCATAAAGATTGCTTTGCAGGTTATTTTCCCTTTGACTGATAAAATCGTATGCTTATCCAGAATTTATCTGCTAAAATGGCCACAGGCAGCCATTTTGGACACACGATTTTATTCCTACTCCAACTATTCACCACCACAAAATCGGAGTAAAATGACGTCCTAGGGTTACTCTTCTTACCCAGCTCTAAAGTCCTAAATGGAAAATTCGAATATTCTCGGTGCTATACAGGGTGGAAGCCTCAGCCGTTTTCCATCCTCGGTACTTCTCCTAGTACACCAGAGTGCTGCGGGTGGAACACTTTTACAGGCGTTGGTAGGCCAAAAATAGACCAATGGGAGAATTGGAAGCCTCAGCCGTGGTCCAGCCTCGGTACTTTTCCTAGTCTAAAAATAGATCAATGGGATAATCTTCCAAATGCTTTTTCGGGCGATTGGATAAAGATGCGCTTCTAATTATCCAATGGCCTATTTTGGTAATACCAGCGCCTGTAGAAGTGTTCGACCCGCAGTACTCTGGTGTACTAGGAGAAGTACCGTGGCTGGACCACGGCTGAGGCTTCCACCCTGTATTATAAGTTTATCCTGGAAACCAAACCTGGTGATAGCGATACTACTCATAATAGTTAACAAATAAAAATATATACAGTGGAAAGTAATATTGGAACTAGGTCCATCTTTGGTACTTCCCGAAGATAAAGAAACTTCTGTTATTATATACTTCTGGTAAGAATACTTCCTTTGCCTCATCCGACAAGTTATGGAATATACATATTATTCTTTCTTTTCAGCCCATTCTTCCTACAAGTTTCCAGGTTGTTTTCGCGCAATGTGTCTTGGAGTGCAGGCCAGAATTCCAAAATAGGTAACCTTTAACGCATGTGCCACTAGCCAGAGAAGCCCACCTTTCAACTGGACGGATGACTGAAAGGTTGGATTTGGAAAAAGCTAGATGATCCAGGTGACTAAAGCTACCCTATCTGAATGATTGATATCTCAAAGCTGTCATGTTTTACGCTTCAATATTGTCCGCATACCAAAAAATACAGCTTTTATATACCAATATTAGTTTATTGCAATCGAATGTACTATAGACGTTTCGAGCGGGTTTACATTAGATCAACTAATTTCATATTTTTTTCATATTTTTTCAACTTGATTGATTTGAAAGGTGAAAAGTTCATATAGTAACTTCTATTCCTACCGTCTTGGTTAGCACTTTCGCCTCGCAGCAAGAGGAGCCGGGTTCAATCCCAGCTTGTGGCACTGGGTGAAAAATCGGAACCACTTCTACTGCGTAGAATTCACAAGTTCTTTCCCCACTGGTTAAAGGGGTTTTTACCCAAGCTCTTCGGCTTCCCCTTCCATAAAAACTTGTTGAGGTTAAAGGTAATAGTTAGTATAGGGAGCTGTTGGCTCACGTGGCACGAAGGGCTTGCTACCACCCTCCTACGCATTGTAACCCGGTCACCTGTTTAAGGCATTATAAGTCGCTAGAGGATTTGGGCCTAAGGTGGTGCCTTTGGCATTAGCCTAGCTGATTAGGTCATTTGCGTTTAATTTGTGGAAGATAATTCTAATATCTGTAAATTACTAAGGCAAAAAGAACAATGACTTAACAGACAACATTGTAATATTACTGTGCATATATTGATAAAAATTTAATGAAATTGAAACCAAAACAAGGATGAAACAGACCAAATTCATTTTAAAATATTACGGCACATTTATAACTAAATCTTCTAATTGACAATGATCAGACATTGCTTGTTCAAAAGCACACGGGGTTTTCACAAAAATTATAAAAATAGTTATAATAATTATAAAATAAAAATACTAATTATAAAAAATTATGAAAGAAATAAATAATTAAATCTAATTTATCGTTAAAATTCGCCTACAACCAAAAATGTTTGATTTTTTCTATTTAAAAATTATTTGTTACCTTTGAAATAGACTTCAAAAAAACTTATTATCTTGTATTATTTATTCTTTCAAGACGAATTGAGAAAAATGGTTCTACTTGTAATATATTTCGATGTGATACTAAAACTCAGCGGTAGTGTTTGAAGTGGGAAACTGCCCTCGTAAGCAGTTCATTAAATACGTATCCCTAAAACTGGAATGATCTCAACTCTTAAAACTGTCATCTTGACCTTCAAAACGCATTTCTCGATAATGTGATAAAATATTGACGCATTCACATTTTGCCTACAGGGAAATATTCAAAAAGGGGCGGAATCCACCCGAGGTACCTTCCTATTTAAATATGTTTGAGGTAGATGGCGACACTATAAAGGTTATGAAAAATTAACTTTTTTAAAATGTTATTAATTTATTACTAAATTATAGTACTTCATTATGTATATAATTTTTGTAATTTAAATTAACAATTAATTTTAACAGTAGTTTACACTCTTCGCCATAGATGGCACTATAATATGATTTTAAACTATCCAATCAGGGAAGATAATTTTGTATTTTAAATCTCGACAAAACCGTTCTCCACTAAAACTGAAAACTTTCAACTAATCGTTGAAAATAAAAATTATTACGTCATGTTGCTATCAGAGCGCCATCTAATAACAAATAATGCCATCACCACGTTACCTCGGATGAATTTTACCCCTTTCAAGTCGTCTTTGCCTGTTATAAATTGTAAATCGATCTATATTTAAAGCTTATATTGAAAAATAACTAACATAACCAGGTGATATCGAATCGACCTAAAGATATATCTCATATATTATCAGATCAGTTAGTACGGGTCAAACTGCAAGGCACATACATGGAGTTTAAACCCGAAACTAACCTGATTTCATAAGAGTAGATTTAAGTTGAATCACAGTTATCGTTTTTACATATCCTCCGATAAGTTATTTGGATAAATCAGAAATCACATAATTTGCATTTACGTTCATATATTATCAGATCAATTTCAGTTTCAAATTTATCGTGGAACCCTCGCTTGATATAATTAAATGAGATTGGCATTACAGCGTATTTAAGAATAAATTCTACACTCAAATAAGATTTCAATAGCTCATAAGTTTGACTTTTTATCAGCTATATTCCCGTTTAGGTCAAGTGAAAAATAAGACTCGTACAAGACTGTAAAAAGAGGATTTTTTGAAAACATAAATCTTAAATGTTAAGATCTAAAAGAGTCTTGAATTAGGCCTAAATTACATAATTGAAATAAAATTACGCAGATAAAAATATCCTTATTTAAACCTTAAAATATTCTTTTTATAAGATTGGCAGTACAGTGTTTAAAAGGCTAACATTGACGTTCAAATAATGAATTTAACTTATCAAAATGTTTCTCTAAGCACTTCGAACAAAATTTGTGAGTTTCACAACTTTCCTACATTTTGTGCATTTAGATTTCCATTTTACTCCAGTGGCGTAGACGAGAGGGGGCTTCGGTGTCCCCCCTTGGAATGTTTTCAAGGCTTTTGATGAAATCTATCTGATTGAAACTGAAAATATCGCTTTCTTGAAGAACGCGCTGAAGATCAAAATGCCACAACATATCTCAAAAGTGAAACGATTAAATTTTTCAGAAAGACGGTTTCCGAGATTTAAACGCTTAAAATAAACCTTGTTCTCCCTCGGTAAATACAAAACACGTTTAAAACACGGTTACTTAAATTTAAATACATACTTCACTATAAAAATTACGGTTAAATAATAGTTTGGAAGGTTTGAGTCTATTTGATCGAATCCCAAATGATCGAACGGGTCCCATTTGATCGAATTTCCATTTGATCGAATTGTATTTGATCGAATGGCATTTGATCGAACGAAATTTGATCAAAAGCTACTGTAGGGTAAAACTACTAGTTTTTGGGAGTAAATCGAAAAGGCAACGGTGCATACGTGCCTACAGCGCGCGTACATCAACCTAACCTAACCTAACCTAACCTAACCTGACCCTATTTATATATATCAAAAACAACGGGCCGTTATCGTCGATGTCATAAAAAATTCCATCATATAGTGTATAAAGTAAAAATCTCTTCATCTTTGTGGCTTAATACAGTTAAAGCAATGAATTATTCCATCATTATTCCTTCTGCACTTAAGCAATGAATTATTCCATCATTATTCCTTCTGCACTTCATATTGACATTCGGTAAAATAAAAACATATTAACTGGTACTATAAATACTATTGAATTTGATCAAATAGTATTCGATCATTTGAAGGTTCGATCTTATGAAACAAATGACAAATGGGATTCGATCAAATGGTATTTCGATCAATTGCAACGTATAATGATCGACTGTCGATCACATATTTTTTGATCAAATGGACCAACACCGTTTGGAAAGGGTTTATTTAAACTGCTTAAGCCGTTTTATGATTTATAAATTGAACGCAAAAGTTGTTTTACCAAAAACGTTTTTTAATAATCTATAAAAGGTTTCATAATGGACTTAACAGTTTCTTAGGGATAATGCAATTATTTTTACGAATTTTTTTATCACGCCACGAAATCATTTTACGATATTAGTGAAATTTGAGTTTCCAAGATAGCTTTACATCGTATAAATTACTTCCATCTAAGAAAACCAATTAATTTCAAGGAAATATTTCTTTAACGTTCATTCATAAAAACGGCACACCCCACACAATTTCGTATAAAAACAAATTTATATTTTTGTTTTATTCTTAGGAATTCAAAAACCAAATAAAAAGTATTGTTTCCTTTATTTTTCTCGCCAAATAAGAAGATCAACGGCTTGATACATTTATTTTTATTGGCTCTAAGCCCTTGTAATATTTATTCACGATGAGTAATTAATCTTGAAGTAAAGACTAGTGTTTTCAAATTGTCAACACACACTTTTCTAGATTTAAAAATAAAATCAACAAAAATATTAAAATAAATTAGAGATTAAATTACGACCAGAATGGATATTATTTTAACATTTTAAATTGACCATACTACATGCACTATTTTTGCAGTTTAAATTGAGAGTACTACAAGCATTATTTTTGCAGTTTAAATTGCCAGTATAACATGCATTATTTTTGCAGTTTAAATTGACAGTACTACAAGCATTATTTTTGCAGTTTAAATTGACAGTACTACAAGCATTATTTTTTCAGTTTAAATTGACTGTATTACATGCATTATTTTTGCAGTTCAAATGGAGACTAAAATTAATATTATATTTTCCGCTAAAAATAAGTTTAAATAACCCTAGAAATATACGCCTAAATTAAATCATAAACAAACCTGCTTTTCCATCTTAAACAAGACTAAATTTAGAGGAGGAATAACAGAAATTTAAAGGAGTGGTAGGGGATGAGTTGAGAAGTATACCTGTTTTTTCTCATTTTCCTATGATGACTTAAAAGAGCGCCAGACAGCTTCAAAGTGTGGCCTACTAGCCCCTGGAAGTAGGCTGCAACGAGCGTCAAACCAAACGGCAGGGAAATGCGAACATTAAGGTTTGAGTTCGTGTGATAGGTAAAAAAGGAGTTTGTAAACAAATCGTGGTAACCAGCGTAAAAAAAGTAAACTTGAACACTATGAACAGTATTTAAAATCCCTGCTGCTTGGTTTGGCGCTTGTCGCAGCCTACTTCCAGGGGCTAGTAGGCTATCTATTAACTCATCGTAGGAAAATGGGGAAAAATATAGGCATACTTCTCGACTCACCCCCTACAACTCCTTCAAATTTTGGGAAACCTTTTGAAACATCCTTTATAATAAGACTCTTAATTTTAGAAAATGATTCGTGAAAAGAAAAGGTTAAATAAAAGGCTTATCATAATTATAAATTAAATTAAAAAAATCCGAGACTGAATTTAGACCCTTGGTAAATTTAGACCTTGGCATTAAAAACGTAATAAGACTCTTCATTTTTGAAAAAGATCTTGAAAAAAGGTAAAATTAAAGGCTTATCATAACGGTAATAGTTAGTGTAGGGAGCTGTTGGCTCGAACGCGTGGCATGCAAGGCTTGCCACCACCCTCCTACGCATTGTAACCCGGCCACCTGAATTAAAGGCTTTAAAAGTCGCTCGATGACTTAGGCCTAAGGTGGTGCCTTGGGTATTAGCCTAGCTGATTATTATTTTTATTATTATTATTATTATTATAAATTGATTTCAAAAATCCAAAGTCGAATTTACACCTTTGGTTAATTTAGACCTTGGCATTAAACACCACTCTTCATTTTCGAAAAATATTTCGAAAAAAGGCTTATCATAATTATAAAACTATTTTCAGAAACGCATTTCGTTTTTATGATATCACCATAAATCTTGTGAATGGAACGAACGAATTTAATTTGACCAGAAATATCAACCCCGATAATCGATCGCGCGCTGCAGTTCTCGAAAACCCGGACAATTCACTTTTATTCCGTTGGCACGATCCTTGAATCAGAGCATCTTGTGTCGATCATTATTTCTCCGGGCCGTTCCCATTAAAACCAACGAGATTGTTGTCTCTAGCTTGTTTTAAAAAAGGATCTAAAAATTTACTGCTTCTCGACTTTTTACTTAAAGAGCTGCCGACCTAATCACATATACTCCTTAAAAAATGGACGGAAGAGGGGAGAAAATTACGACCCTTTAAATTTATCCTCTAAATTCCTTTCCTATATAAAAACGAACTGAACCTAGCCAAAAAAAAGGAATAAAAATTTGAAAAAATAAAAATGATAAAAGTACAATAAAAAGTAAAAAAAAAAGAATAAAAATTAGAAAAATAAGGAAAAGAAATTAGAAAATAAATATTTAAAAGAAGCTCAATGAAGCTGGAAGTAACTTTACTCGCTCTCTAGATAATAAGGTTTTAAGCCTTGGGATACTCAAGTTCAAAAGTTACAAGGTTTGACATAAACTTTCGCTTGATCTAGATCCAAAAATGTATCAAAAAATGGTGCTAAGCTTAAGCCTAACAGCCGGTTCATTTTTTTCTGAAAAATATCTATAAGCCTATTTTTTCTGACAAAGAACTTTTCATATTTGGATATATTTTTATCTTTTACCGAAGATTTATACATTTATTACTTTGCTTATGAAAAAAGGAAAAATGTTCTAAGAAAAATAAGATAAATGTCTTTTTAAATTGAAGAAGTTCACTGGTAGTCGATGTACGTTATACCAAAAGTACATAATATATATTTGAAAAGAAATGTATTCGTCTCAGATATAAGCATGCAACATACATGTATACCTTCGCAACGTTGAGACAATTTAAAATGGTCGCAGAATTATACAACGAGTAACGTTTTAAGTAATTAAAAACGGACGAACATAAATTATGTAGAATTCGAATTTTTAAAATTCATTACTTGCACAAAATCTAGATGTCGCTTCCTCAAACAATAAACCCATTAAAGCAACTGTCGGCTCTATCATAGCCACCTGTATTATGATAAGGCCTTTGTTAATTAGAGATGGCAATGAATCTTACGGATTCTTGGAAAAAAGATTTTAATGGAGAGTGTGGTGCCATCTATTAATGGCAAAGGAAGCTTAAATTCAAAATAGTGAAACAATAACGTTGTCAGAGAACCACTTAAGAGAATTATAAATAAACTTATACTCTGCTTAGTGGATTTTTAAATCTCAATTATATATCCCATATAAAATATATTGTTAAGAAATACTTTAAGTTATTGTCAAATTTTCAAAAGAGCCAATCAACGCGAAGTGTACTTACGTCCCGAACTTTGGGTCAAAATGTAGCTTAAGCATTTTGTTTTGATTTTTACGCTAGCGACATCTGTTGAAAAAGAGCTACTTCACATGGAGGCGACACTTGCTTTAAAGAAACCACGAAACTTTATCACACTGAAGATCTAGGATGAAATATAATGTTCTTCGCGGAACTGGTGTAATTAAGTATAAATCAACGAATTTAGATTTAATTTAATTAAGAGCCAATTAGGTAAGTTAACTTCTGTTCGAGCCAAGGCTTAATGTCTAATCGGCGCCAAGTTTAGCGTACCACTTGTCCACGTCACGCCCGAACATTCGATTGTAAACCACGCCCAATTTTATGGGAATCATAAGCGTCACCAGGAGGTATGAACTTTAATATTAATGGTGGATCAATTAATTTCACATTTCGGCCAACAGATACTACAGTTAGTTAAATTGATGTTAGCAACAAGCCCACGTGCGTTTTGTAATACAAACCGCCTGTTTAAATGAGGAACTCATTAGTAATACTAGGAACCTGCTGGGGTACCCGATAAATCTGAATTTATAACCAAGAAGATGATTTCATCACACACCGTTAAAAATAAAGGTCTTATTTTAGACCTCTAAAGTGCTTAAAACATTTTCCAATATTTAAGACCATTCAGGGTTTTATCATAGAACATATTTAAACCTTCTGCTCCCCAAATTCAGTCCTTTTGTGGAGTGTTTAAGTACTTATTTTACACTCTTAATCCTTTTTAACTTTATTTTCAGTCCATTATAGGCCCTTATTTAATACTTTTTTTTATTATTATTCAATACGACTCAAAATATTAACCATTAACATGGCCAGATGAAGCTGGTTTTCGCTCGGGGGAAATAGTCGTTGAACGAAGGGAGTTGATCACGTAAAGTATCATTTAATACTTTTAGTTTTTGATATACACCTAGCAAAAATTCTTTAGTGGCGATATTTGGGTACTAATAGTTTGAAGCAATAATCAATATCCCCTATATTTAAATCTGTTATCAAAGTTTTAAATACTTTAAATACTTAACCTTAGTTAAATATTCCTGGTGAATGGAATTTCTTCGCATTATGTTATTTCAAATATTAGTCTCGAAATTGGTCCATATCATTTTTTTCTTCGTTTAAAGGAATTAAATGGGTATTCAAAAGGACTAAATGTTAGAACATAACATTTTTATACCTTTACCACCAGGACTGGAAAAGGTTTATTCTTAGGGCTAGTTCCTTTTCAATACCCCAAAAGGTATTGTATTAAACATGAAAGACTAAAATGGGTCTACAATAATTGATAAGACCGTTTTCAGTAACTAAATGGTTTGAAATAAATTAAAAGTCCAATTTTGATCGTTTTATAAACCTTTATTTTTAACAGTGCATTCGTTACGAAAATAGACCGCTGCAATAACTGTCTCCACGAGTGGCACCGTACCCAATATAACCAACTGGTATTGACAATATTAACCAATTTTACGTTGACTACATAATAACTTGAATTTTATTATGCGGCCTAGTGTCTATATAGAAGAAGGCGTTTAAAACAAATTGCAATAATTTAAGCTTTTTCGTGAGTATGAATAAAGAAACTCAGTCTTTTGGCTAAGGTCAAAGTGTAGTATCTAGCTGGGGTACCCGGTAATTCCTAACCTAATTAATAAATGAATTCAATTAATTAAAGTTGTTTTGCCGACCGTAATCGTCGAAAACCACAGTCAGGGTACCACGAGATAGTATACCAAATATGGTCGACCTAAGTTGAAAGCTGTAGATCCCTATAGCGGACAAACATCTATACAAACAAATAAACATTAATCTTTATATATTTGATGATTATCTAGTTGCGGGGAGGGGGTGGGAGAATCGTGAGTTGATCCTACCCACCAAATCAGTCAGTGAACGACGAGAGTTGAGATTTCCCGGCTGTGACAGTATTTTAGAAATCCTTTCCATAACGTTCCGCCGCATATTTTATTTTAAATAAAATGTCCTTAACAAATTGCTTAAAATATGACGTTCTGAATCAAAGAAAAAAGGCTCAAATATTTCGATTTCAAATTGAATCAATTAATTTATATTTCTGTCGGAACTCAAACCCCACCGCCAACTTTACTGCTAAGTTAGTTTTAAAATATGTACGTATCTATGCGGTTTTAAAAAGTATAAATCTTAAGTTAATATGCGTAGGTTTATTTTAAATTTCGAAAATCATTTTTCAATTTAAGGAAATCACGAAATCTCCGAAACGTTTCGAATATCCCACAAGATATTTTTTCAAAAGTTTAATAAATCAAAATCATCAAACAGGCAGAAGCATTCAGATTAGACCCAAATAAATATAATTAAATTAAATTAAAGTCTACCTGCACCCAAAAATTTAAATTTAATATTTTATAAGAGTATGTATAGTTGTGAACGCTGTAAAAATTTCATATTAAAATATTAATTATTTTATAAGTTATTCCAAATAGAAAAAGGGAATTTTACCAGACAAACATGAAATTTTGAATGTATGACGTAGTAGAAGCCAAACAAAAAATATTTTACTCAAACCGCCAAATTGGCTAGACCATGGTTACGTATGGCAACGTTTGGCTACACCCTAGAAATTAAAAAGCTAAATTTCCAGGACAAGTTATGTCGCGTTGTACGATGAAAACATACTAAATAGAGGGCTCTGATTACCGTATCATGGTTTTAAACAGTGGATGAAACTATCTTTACCCCATCTGTATGAAAGAAACATTTCTACCAGGGAATAATTATTTCCTGGTTGGCGCTGCTCTAGTCTAAATGAGTACATTAGCGAAACGAATTAAATCTTATTTACACTCGAGCCCGCCAAATTAACTAGCATCTGTGACCTCAGTGATGCTATAAATTAAGTCACGCGCACTTTTGAAAACGGAATAACCTTCTATAGGAGGTGCTATAAGGAGATGCACCGATAAAATAGTAGACAGTGCATATATACTTTAAGTAGATATGAATGTAAATTTAATTTCCTTTACTAGAGCACTAAAAAGCTTGTTTAAGTGCTAACGATATTTTCTTGATGCTAATAGTTCTTTTTCGGGATACATTTTGTAATTCGATTGTGATTTTCTATGATTTTAATAACGGAAAATTAGAATTCGTTTGTATTTTTCAAAACTTTATTAACGGTAAAATATAACCCGATTGTGATTTTCTAAGACTTTAATAACGGGAAAATATAATTCGATTATGATTTTCCAGGACTTTAATAACGGTAGAATATAATTCGATTATAATTTTCCAGGACTTTAATAACGGGAGAATATAATTCGATTATGATTTTCCAGGACTTTAATAACGGGAGAATATAATTCGAATATGATTTTCCATGACTTTAATAACGGGATAATATAATTCGATTGAGATTTTTTAAGACTTTAATAAGGGGAAAATATAGTTTGATTGTGATTTTCCACAACTTTAATAACGGAAAAATATAATTCGATTGTGATTTTCCAGGACTTTAATAACGGGAGAATATATTTCGATTATGATTTTCCAAGACTTTAAAACGGGAGAATATAATTCGATTGTGATTTTCCGAGACTATTACACCGTGAAATTATTCGTTAGTTATTTTCTTAGATACTTCTCTCTTATCGGAAATACTATACGCTTCTGATAGAGTGTGATCCTCGTAATATTATTGAGCTGCAGCATTGTTTCGTTTTCCTCGTCTGGTACTATACATATAGTTAATCATATTTCGTTGAAGGTACCTATTGCGTCTAAAGAAAAGTCTGAGATTTCATATTGCGGGGCTCTTGAAGATGCAGGTTTTATACGCGGAAAAGAGTGGAAGGAAAAAGTTGTAGAACTCGGCAGAGAGAAAAGATTGATTTATCATTTACCGGCACTCTCGAGAAAATATGAAAGAAAAACATCTGCTTGTTGGGCGCGAGAGGTACCGAGTTCATCAGTCAAAAATAAGATTTGTATTTGTTTGGCCAATTCCATCACCACGATGTGTCCATTAACTTTGTCTAGCTCTCCAACGGTGATAGTTTTCCTCGCATACTTTAGTCTTATATTTTTCCACATTTTTTTCCGCCGCTTCTGGCGCGCTAAGGCGGATAAAAATCTCGTAAGTCATAGCATCGGACTCGCCACACCGAAGGAGTTTCCAATTTTTCCTTGGAAAATAACAGGGACGCTCGGATAAAAGCAAATTGAATAGGCGGTGGCGGAATAGAGAATATACATCAGAGAACGGGTAGCCCCGTGAAGACCGCGGAGTCACGCGGAAATGTTCTATTGATTTCCAGCTGAACGCCGAAAATATCCTCTCTCCCTCTCTCCGTAGAACTTACCGATACGCGATACGACGACTATTTTTATCCCTAATGGTAAAAGTGAAACTTCTTTTTTTTTCCTGGTACACTTACATTTATTTGTATTTTTTTCATTATTTTATTTCTATTATTTTATTTCTATTATTTTATTTCTATTATTTTATTTCTATTATTTTATTTCTATTATTTTATTTCTATTATTTTATTTCTATTATTTTATTTCTATTATTTTATTTCTATTATTTTATTTCTATTATTTTATTTCTATTATTTTATTTCTATTATATTATTTTATTTTTATTACTTTATTTTTATTACTTTATTTTTATTAATTTATTTTTATTCTTTTATTTTATTATTTTACTTATATTATTTTACTTCTATTATTTTATTTTATTTTTATTATTTTATTTTTATTATTTTATTTTTACTATTTTATTTTTATTATTTTATTTTATTATTTTTTTAAATTTTTTTTCATTATTTTATTTTTATTATTTTATTTCATAATTTTATTTTTATTTTATTATTTTATTTTTATTATTTTTTTATTCTTTAATTGGTCATTATTTTATTTTTGTATTTTTTCATTTTTTATATTTCATTATTTTTTTTTATTTTTTCATTATTTTATTTTTGTTATTTTTTTCATTATTTTATATTTCATTATTTTTTTTATTAATTTTATTTTATAATTTTATGTTCATTATTTTTCATTATTTTAGTATATGTTGGTTTTTACCTTTAAATTTTTGTTATTGGTTTTTTCAAATTTTATTTATATATTTTTTGTTTTATTTTGTTTTTCAATTTGAGGTTATTGCTTTTTTCATTTTCTTATGGGTTTTATTATTTATTTATATATATAATTAGTTATGTTTTTAATTTTAAGATATTACTTTTTTTCTTATTATTTTGGTTTTATTCATAATTGTTTTTAAATCTGTTTTTTTTAGTTTTAAATTATCTTATTGCTTTTATTTTATAATTTCATTAAGGTCAAAGGTCGCCATTACATTTGTATATTAAATGCTAAACGTAATATAATTGCCCAATATTGAAGTCAGTTAGGAAGTAAATATTTTCAATAGTTTTAGATATATTCCAATTTTAATAGGTGAAACGTCATTTGTCAAATTTACGATTCATGATTAAAGGGATACTTTTAAAACTAAGCCCCTTTGAAGTACCGGATCATCTACATTAAAATTTATATCTGATATAGAAGCAGAACTTGCGGAATTTTGGATCTAAGGGATTTTCTTAAATCCTTGATGTTGAATTTTTCATTTTAGAATTGATTCTCAGCTACAGATTTTTAGATTTTTCAAATGTATTTTAAATTATTTTAATTAATTTAAGGTACTTCGATAATTTTTTATACTTTTTGTATTTTATGTACATTAAATATCTTTAAATCCAAATAACTAAATGTTTAGAAAATATTCATTACATAGCTTACCATTAGAAAGTAATATATTTAGAAACTGGAAAACTTCGTTTTTTGAAAAGAGAATTTTAAAATAATAAAGGACGTCGAATGCACGAAAATGAAAAAGAATGGTTTAAATTATTAATGTTATTTTATTCCCGCTTTTAAAAATAATGTATGCATATTATTCGCTACGAAGGTTTTTCTACGCGTACTTTCGTGGTACAAAACTCAAATCCTTAAATAAAATATCATTCAATTAGCGATGAATACAGTATATATTCCGTTGGATTTATTTTATGTATGTAAAACACAAAAATTTATATTCAATGTTAGACATTCCTCAGGAATTTAATGAACAAAGCGATGAAAACTAAAATTGTGTAATATTTCTAGTTAAAATGTAAATTCCTACTTAAAAACTTTAAGGGGAACGGACAAGATTTAACCATTTAGATAGCCCTATAGCCCATTAAAAACTAAAATGTATGGCGAAAACCGCATCAAAAATATTGAGTGGTTAATTTTTAATAAAATAAAGTAATTTCGGGAAATCGAAAAGCACGCGTCCGCCGCGACACCTGGTGAGAAGTCGGTGAGACAGAAAAACAACGTAAAACGCGCGCTGCTGAAGACGCATAAAAATGTTTCGCAGGCGCGGCGCGTTCCAGTTATAAGAGACTTAAGCCTAAATTGCGTGATTTTAAAAATTAGGATAGTTCGCAAATCACTCATACGGGGTTTGGGGCGCTGGCGGCAGCCCCTAAGATGGCGGCGAAAATTCAAACCCAAACACCTGGCGTTATTTTTCGTTTCAACTTTTTGGGACAAAAGCTATTTTTTTAAGACAAAAAAAGGTACGTGTTAGTATATTGAGCATCTTGTTTATCTTTTGATACGGAAATAAGGCCATATTTGGAAAAGCTTGGCCGTTCCCCTTTAATTCTCGAAATAGTCACCCAACCAATTGTCACATTCGCTGAAACCTCACACTTGTTTTCACAGTATTGTTTTAACCACTTCCTGAAACTCACTATTACGGAAAGGGGAAAACCGAAGAATTCGGAGGAAACCCCTTTAACAAGTAGGGAGATAACTTGCAATATCAACGCATTAGGATAAGTGACATAATTACCAAAAGTGTGACAATCCCTGTACTTCCGTATGCTAAAGGTTTAATGAATGCTCGACTCGAGATCGACCACATAAAAAAACTATTTATTGTCGCCTTTCTGGATCTTGTTCAGTCTATAGTATTATATGGTAGGTAGATGGCGATAGCATCTCCACAGAAACACTATAAATAAAAAATACACTAACTTTGACCAGTGCTACTTAGTTCCTCCGTTCCTCACTACGAGGCGTTATTGGTTGGTTATAACTTCCTTCCCGCCCCAAGGCATACTTTCCCTTCTCCCCTCCCAACTTGTATTTCGCTCGTAACATTCATTAAGAAATAGGTCCGATTGACACACTTTTGGTAATTATGTCACTTTTGGCATTAGGAACTCGTGGTTCCTAGTTTTCACCCAGTGACACAAGCAGCGATTTTACCCGGCTCCTTTTTCTGTGAGGTGCAAACCACCACCGAATTGTGCTAGAAAGGTGGTTG
The DNA here is from genome assembly GCF_980474605.1 of Leiobunum rupestre. Taxonomy (NCBI): domain Eukaryota; kingdom Metazoa; phylum Arthropoda; class Arachnida; order Opiliones; family Sclerosomatidae; genus Leiobunum; species Leiobunum rupestre. Next base: position 91,314,052 of record NC_143385.1, read on the forward strand.
AGGTTAACTGTAATAGTTAGTGTAGGGAGCTGTTGGCTCGTGTGACATGATGGGCTTGCCACCACCCTCCTAAGCATTGTAGCCCAGTCACTTGATTTGAAGAGGCACTAAAATTGCCTAACTGACATGGGCCTAGGAAGGTAACCATCTGATTCTAAGCCCTCATTTATACACATTTTATTCATAAAATTTTTAGAGCCAAAATTTCAATTCATCATAAAAAATCCAATGAACTGTTTATTTATGGATATTATTCACGTCTATTATACGATTTAATATGCAACGAATAAGTTTTTATTCGAATAATTTTCGGGTATGGATATAAAAGAAATGAACCGAAAATTTCCTATCTGAACGCCGAGACCTAGAAATTTTTAGAGTTCCACAATAATTCATCATTAAATGTTTGTTTGAAGTACAAAGTTGGGTCTATTTCTCGTTAACGGTTTAGTAAATTATGGGCAGTCAACGGTCCATCCTTTTTATGCTGTAAAAATATGGAAAATGATGAACTGGAGAACAACTGTTTTCAGATTTATCTTCACTTTATCTACCAAATGGTTTAAGCCTTATATCTTTCCTTCAAAAGACTGAGCTAAAAATAGGGTCAAGGTCAAATTGGGCATCCTACTTTATAAAATAAAAATATTTGGTATTAATATTTTCAAGAAATGTTTATAACTAGGATAAAATACGAACTTGCAAATACAGAAGAGGTAACGAATAGCTTTGTGGTAAGATTTATCAGTTAAAATACTTGAATTCACAATTTTATCTAATATAAAAAACTATGTTTTATTTATCTGCCTTTTTAAGTTTTTTATTTGATCTTACGTTGAAAATATGGTGGTCAATATGTCTGCGTTAAGTTTATATATATATATATATATATATATATATATATATATATATATATATATATATATATATTTATATATATATATATATATTAAAGGGGTTTTCTACTGATTTCTTTGATTTATCCTTTTTATAAAGAGGTTTTGAAGAAAATATTTAGTCGCAATTTCTTATAATGGAGTTCATCGTATTTAATAAGATAAAGATCCAAATTAGGCTTATAAATTCAATGTTCAAATTTTATTTTTTGTTCTGTTTATGAAATCCACAACATGTTCACAGTTTATTCATCGAAGAAAATATATTTTTTGTAGTACAACCGGTTTCCGTTTTACTAAAAATGGAAAAAGGGGTTTTTTTTAAATAGTAAATTAACTATCAGACGCTAAATGTCACTCATCTAAGATTCAACAATAAATTTTGTCCTAAGAAATTGGTGGACAAACTATTCGATGCAAACAGAATTGGATACATCTAGATGAGTCTCGATTCCACGTAGTTCCAAATTACAATCCAAATTCAATCGATTTAAACAGAATCGGATTCAAACTCGATGAGTCTCGATTCCACGAAGTTCCAAATTACAATCCAAATTCAATCGATTTAAACAGAATCGGATTCAAACTCGATGAGTCTCAATTCCACGAAGTTCCAAATTAGAATTCAAAATACTTCGATTCAAACAGATTTGAAATCAAACATGAATTATCTCGATCTCAAGTAAATCCAAATTTGACCATTGGATTGAGTCAATTTCGTCAGGGTTTCCTCCTAGTTTGGCCTTTAAAACAATTTAGTAGACCTTTGAGGGTTACCCAATCGGAAACAGACCCCGATCCCGAGCCCATCGTTCCTACGTACAGTAATTCGGTCAAATTCTAAATAATTCGCACCCACTGCTCACCGGAACTACGGGATAACATCCGTCCTCCGTGTCTCTATTAGAAGTTTTCTAAGGTTGCGACTGAGTATATCGGGTCTGTGGCCATGCCTCCGGTCAACAAGGCGTTCGTTTTAGAGAGGAACGGAGTACGGTAATTGGGTGGGAAATAAGAGTAATAATCCCGCATTTCGCCCACAGCGCACGAGACTTTCCAATCCCTTTTGTTAAAGGAATGTACGCTTTTAGCACTGGGGCACCCAATAGAAGTTCGCCGACGCAAAAAAAAGAGAAGATACAAATAGACGTAGATGTTTGAGAAAATAAAAGGGGAAAAACTAAAAGGGATGGTATAACAAAAATTATTACTTCTTATACGCGGTGGCCCTATTTCGCTTATAGAAAAAAAAAGAAAATAATATATCATATTAGATGGTGCACTCTGGAGACCTCCGTCCCTTATTGATTTTACCTCCGGAGCCTTTTATATCGATATTTTTTCTTCCTTCGTATCCCACCCACTCTCTTCGGGTTGTTTTTTTCCCGGGCCTTTGCTTATTTTTCCGGGCCTGGGTATAAAGGGAGCCTATTTTTTAACGTCTTTTTGAAACAGTCGATACCGGAGTTGGCGGCTATTATGCGTTTAAAAAATGAGTTTACTGGAAAATATTGAGCTTATCAATAATATATGATACCGGGGAGCTAAAATTGAAAGGGCACGAGCGCTAAAATATTCTTAAGGTGCCGCTGGGCCCCAACGTACGGACATAAAACATTTCCCACGCGCGCATGTTAATAAATAAAACGGCCTGGTCACTCTCTGTTCTTAAGACTCTCAGCGACTTACAGTTCAAAGGCTGCTTTTCACAAGAGCAACAACGCCACGATCGCGAGCATCGACGCAAAAAAAACGCGTTAGGCTTAACGGAGATTTTTTTACGTGGACGCGAAAAAACTGCGTTAGGCTTAAATGAGATTTTTTGCTTCCGGCTCGTAGTCGCCCCGTTTTGGTTCTAGTAAATACTAGCCTTTTACCAAATCGCAACAATAGGTTATAAAAACAACAGTTTATATTCGTAGGGCTCACGTCTTTGATATATATGAATGGGTGAAGAGTTTCTACTTTTGCTGGGCTATCCATCTTCGGCAAACCAGTGAAAGAAAAATTGTAGCTTCACTTATTGTTATTGAGAACGGCTACGAAGATTTTTGGTTTCTTATACGAAACTTTTAGTCGGGAAAATAGATCGAATGGTTCACATTATTGACGGGATATATTTAACCCGTTGTTGACGGTGCCGTAGCATTTTACGTCAACTAATTTATAACAGGACCTTGATAGCCTGTAGTCATAACATAGAGATAATTTTAATTTTATTATTACGCAGGAATTAATATAATATATCCCGTCAATAATGTGAACCAGATCGAGTCATTCTTAAATTGGATGTCCGAGGCCTGATTATTCATGGCCTCGGTAGTCCAATGGTAGTGGCGTTGGGACGGTAACCCAAAGGTCGTAGGTTCGATTCCTACCCGAGGTGATATGATTTTTCTCAGTCACTCTGGTATGGAACAATACGCAGAAGTATTCCTTGATTTAAAATGAAAAACTTCGAATTATATTAATTCCTGCGTAATAATAAAATTAAAATTATCTCTATGCTTTATTTAACCATTGAGAATTAAGTCAGTATTTATTTAACCACAGTTCCTGAGCTTGTTGGCACTTAAATAAATAATAATAATAATAATAATCAGCTAGTCTAATACCCAAGGCACCACTTTAGACCCAAGTCATCTAGAGACTTATAATGTCTTTAAGCAGGTGGCCGGGTTACAATGTGTAGGAGGGTGGTAGCAAGCCCTTCATGCCACGCGAACTAACAGCTCACTACACTAACTATTACTTTTAAACTTGTAAATCCTTTGTTCCTCCCTGTATAGCCTACTGAAATGTAAATTCTTAAATTAATAAATAAAATAAATATATAATTATTTGCTAAACTTATACCAATAATGTATGTATTTATACTCAGGGACAATGAATATGTCGAGATTATTTTTAGCGTTTCTCCAATTCCACCCGTTGGGGCCCCCGGTATGCTCCTCCGCTTTAATAAAATCAAATAATACTGCAATCTCATTGGTTCTTAAAAATTACGTTTTTCGACGCGATTAACGCTGCTGCGAGACGGGGTTAGGGCCTCAACGTGTCCGTCGATAGTCTCGAAATATTCATTCTCCCTGAGTATAAATAAATACATTCTGGCTTATACCCAAAGCACCAAGTAATTTTATTGGGTGTAAATGAACAAATAAAAAAAATTAAGGTTTGGTTAATTTTTACTTATTTAACTCTCACTTTTAAACCTTTTGGTTTTTCGCCAAGAAAGGTTTCTAAACTGTTTCACTTATTTGGTACTAAAAACCATACGTTTTCAATAATATATTTATTTAATGATGAGTTGATTTTTAGCGTTTCTACTAGTACCACTCACGATCAAATTTGGGTAAGATCTTTCTAGTATCTACTAAATATAGCCATTCTAACTAAGTATAAATAAATACTTATCTATATAATATATATAAAGCTTTTACCACCCATAAAATATTAAAATAATTAAAGTTTCAATTTATAGAATTTCGAGGCCTGTTATTTTCTTGTGACGTTTTAATAGTTAACCGGTGTCTCAGACTTTCTGTTAGTACTTGGGCTTTCATACCCTTTAGTGCTAAGCTTTGAGAATTTCAAATCAGACGGTAACCAAACAATTTTTTTTTTGCATACTAACAAATAGGTCAGTGTATAAATACTGGATGATTTTGCTAGTTGTCCAACAGACCGGAAATCCATTCTAACTAGGATGTAAACACCCGTTCGGCTGTTTGCCTGCAGCTTTTGGGGATCCTCTGAGTACACAGAAACCATTGGTCGTAATTTTAAATGTTCCACTGCAGAGTCTCAGCAACACGACGTAAATAATAGGCCATACTAAATATATTATAATTTCAAAGACTCCAAATATAGGCGAAAAACATTTCTTAGTTATTTCAATAAAAAAACTTTAAAAGTTAAAATTAAAATAATCTGTGACGTATCAAATTCCACCATCTGAGCGTAGCTTTGATTTAACTGAATTCCCTCTTTGAAAACTTTTTTTCTTTAGAAGAACTTAAGAATAATTTAGGAAGCTGAAGAATATTTACAAAGAAATATATTTAACGATTTTGGCTTAGAAATATTCACAGGATACTTTAAAGCAGTGCTTTCCAAAAATATGTCCTTGAGGAACTCCAACGGTGGAGGTCTGGGGTTTGATGCCTAGTTCCCAGTTTTGAACCAGTTGTCCATTTGAACCACGGTCCAAGTTTTAAAGGGCACAAAGGGGTTACACTAAACTAGAAGTAATATAATAAAAAGTCTCATGGCGGTAATAAAAAGTATGAAGTCGCATGGCAGTTTTTTTAAATAAAATATTTATTCGGCTCTTTAAACCAATTAATATTAGTAATATGTTATTTAAAAAACCACCTAAAATTACTTTTAAAATTCCAGCCATGGCCATTAAACGTTTTAGTATTCCGAAATGAAGAATTCAGAATTTCCCAGTACTCAGTGTGGGTCTCACTTCTTTCTAATGTCCACCAATTAAATTTCTATTGGTCATATCTGTTTTTATCAGAGTTCGATACAAGTGCAAATATTAATTGAGTCTTTCCTAAGACGCTGAATTGCTTGAACATTTTACATGTTCCGAAAACTAACTCGCTTAGCAAAAAAGACAAATAAAAAGTAATTTAACTAAGCAAAAAAGGTTTAAACCGAATTTAATTACGAGGCAGTAAACCCTTAAGCGGCTTTCCGAAGACATTTTGGTCGGCGAAAGATAACGGCAAGCCCAGGACTATATTTTCAAAATTAAATCCTTGCCAGCTAACTAATAATGATTAAAAAATTAACTGAAATCGTCAATTGTAGGCGCGCCATCTGTGTCGAAGGCGGGCTCTTTAATGCTAAGCCTAATGATGTCTCCAACGAATGTCTGATGACCTTCCAAATTATTTTTTTCCTCTCCGTTCACCGCTCTTAATGTCTTCATTTTAACTGTTAATGAGCGGGGATAGAACGGAGAGAAAAAAAGATTGTGTTGGTTAAAATGAGATTCACCCAAAAAATTTATTCGAGAAAAGTTTAATTGAAAATCCGATAATGTTTTTTTAGCGGAGAAATAAATGAAACTTATGCTAGTCGCGCGCTACACAAAAACGAATCACGGAGATTTCTAAAAATACGTCCGCTTTATTTGTTCTAGTAATCAGTTCTTCAACGATCTGTTTACGTCGCCATCGCGTCAATAGTCATTTCAAATCGTGGAAGCTCGCGTTGTATTCGATAATAATGAATTTGTGTTGGTTTTATTCCGTTTTTTAGACGGTGTAGTTGATTTTATTACATACGCAAGTTAGTTTTTTTCTAGGTTTTTTTTTTCCGAAATTTAAAACATACATGTATTGTTGGACGAAGTTCAATAGGGTGGCGGAGTGGTTAGTACCTTCGCCTCGCAGCAAGAGGAGCCGGGTTCGATCCCAGTTTGTGGAACTGGGTGTACACTCGGAAACACTCCTTCTACGTTGAGTTGGCAAGGTTTCTCCCCACTAGTTTACGTGGTTTTTCCCCGAGCTCTTCGGTTTCCCCTTCTCATAAAAACTTGTAGAAGTTAATAATATTAGTTAATGTAGGGAGCTGTTGCCTCCCGTGGCATGAAGGGTTTTCCACCATCCTCCTACGCATTGTAACCCGGCCACCTGTTTAAAGGCATTAAAAGTCGCTCGATGACTTGGTTCAGGTAGATTATTTAATTTAATGTTAGTACGTTTTCTATGCTTTACTAATTTTGTTTCTTTTTGATTAAATAAATTTTATTTATATATGCTTTGTATTAATACTTCATAAATTACACATAATATCCTTTTATTCTATACTTTTTATTAAAATTTTTAATTCTTTTTTAACAATTGTTTATCCTTTTTCGATTTAATGCTTATTAGTTTTTTTTTAAATATTTTCTGTTTTGTTACGCATGTTACTCCAAATTTCAAAGTTTCTATATTACAAATTTTCTTTACTTTTTATAATGCCTTTTGATTATATTTTACATGCTTTTATTACCAATGATCTATGCTTTTATTTGGTTATGCCTTTGATTATAATTTTTACGCTTTTAATTAATTTCTATGCTTTTTAATTAACATTTTAATAACCCTTCTGATTATATTTTATGTTTTCTCATTTAATTTTTGTTATGCCTTTGATTATATTTTCTTTACTTTTTATTACAATTTTTCTATCCTTTTTTTCATAAAAATGTTTTTATACTGTTTTGATTAAATTTTTACTATATCTCTCAAAGCAAACGGGGTACATATTCAGTGAAGTGTATTTTCTATTTGTATTGAAAATAGCTACAAAATCAGGGTTCCATAATGGATCTGCTAAATCGTTAGTTTAAAAAATACAATTTGTATACCCCAACCGCTCCTTGTATAGCCAAATTAAGTTTCTTTTGAGAACATTGAATAAATGAAAGGATATGATTCACCCTACATTTTCTGGTTTAAAATATAATTTATTTTTATCAGAAAAATTAAAGGTTTTTCTTATCAAATTCGTTTTTTTGGTTTTATTGATTTTCATCCTTTATTTTTTGGTTTAGTAAAATTATTATTTAATTTTATCAGATAAATTAAAGGTTATGACATCAGACTCTTCCGCTTATAGTATTTGGATTTTTTTTAAACAAATTCGTTGTTTTGGGTTTTGTAAAACTATTATTTATTTTTATTAGATAAATTAAAGGTTATAACGTAAGACTCTTCCTTTTATGATATTTGGATACCCATCCTTTTAAATAATAATAATAATAATCCATTTTTCCAGCTTTAGTAAATAAAAATTTATTTTTATCGGAAAAATGAAACGATATGAAATCAAATTATATTTTTTTATGGCTTTATAGATAATCATACATTATTTCTGGCTCAAGTAAAATATTATCAATTTCTATATAGTGAATAATATGAATACACATTTTATTTCCTGGCTTACTTAAACAACTATTAAGATTTACATGTATCTACCTATTTGTCAAGGACTAAAGCAGAAAATAACATAACATAACAAAACATAATGATTTTTATTGCTACTTTGGAGTGGATCGTGGGAAGTGTATTTTCAAAACTGCGTCATGCCGAATTCGAAAACCGATCAAAAGAGTTTTTAAAAATCGATAAATCTAACTACTTGATAAATTTTTCATTAATTTTTCGCCGGTTATGTTCGAAATAACCTTTACCTTAAATGTCTTGAATAGGCGAATATCTTCTACCTACAATTAACGATATTGGAAGCCGCGGGATTACCTATTACCATAAGTGTATAATATTGTTACATAAATGTGACACTTCGTATTCTTCACACGCAAAAGGTTCGCTTTCTTAGCTTAGGGCTTTTTTATACTTTCTGGCCCTTCATCTAAATAAAACATGTAAATATAAAGTTGTTAAGTAAAGCTCAATCAAAAAAATCGTCGGCATTAAAACAAAACCACGTAACTTGAGATACGTGGTTTTGTAAAAATTGACAAATTTGGATTCTACACCCCAATTTACGTATATAATATTAAAAACATTAATAGGTTGCAATTGGATTTCTTTTTGTAAACGTATCTTTGATATTCACAACGCATTTCACGCAAAAGCACGTACCTTGCTTATTTTCAGCTCCTATCTCACTTCATGACGCGAAACCACGTCTCTCTAAAAATTCCCCTTTAGCAAAATATTTTTAAATTATAATCCTCATAAATTCAATACTGAAACGAAATTATTTAACTATAAAATTAACTTACATGTAAAAACTTAACACGCGATTTCAAAACTCCCTGCAAAAATAAAAATAAATTTTTCTCAAAAAGGCCACCGAAAAGTTACGTGGTTTTGTTTAAATATTGTTACATAAGTTCACATCCAAAACGTTTTACTGAGAGCAACTCACAAGACAGACTGCATTACGGGCTTCGTCGCCGTTTTGCGTCCGCTTGCTAACGCGTCACACGTAGCCTTGACAGCGCCTCGCTAGAAGTAGATTTTCTTCTTGTGATGACGCCACTCCGTTACTAGCTCTCAGTTAAATATTCCACAAAAGTGACAAACTTATGGAATATTAATTTGATAATTTTTATATTAATTTGATAATTTTTATATTAATTTGATAATTTTTATATTAATTTGATAATTTTTATATTAATTTGATAATTTTTATATTAATTTAATAATTTTAATACTAATTTAATAATTTTTATATTAATTTTATAATTTTAAAATTAATTTAATTATTTTTAATATTTTAATGTTATTTTAATAACATTAATTTTTAATGTAATTTTAATAATATTTATATTAAAATGTTTTTAATAATATTAATTTTAATTTTAATTATTTATTGTTATTTTAATAATATTGATATTAATTATTTATTGTTATTTAATAATATTAATATTAATTCTTTATTGTTATTTTAATAATATTAATATTAATTATTTATTGTTATTTTAACATGATTTTTATATGTTTTTTGTTGAATTGAAACATCACACCTCAAAGAAGACACAGATTTGGTATGGGAAAGCGAGAATTGATCTGATGACGTTTAAGCAATGATTATCACAGTTCACTGTGACCGCGCTATGCTTGGTATACTCGGACTGACATACCAGAATATTCCAGAGATAGGCCTAATGGCGGTGTATAGGCGAAGGGAACAACGCTTCGAGTCGGATCGCAAGCAGTCAATTTGGGAAACTAGACGTATTGATTAGACAGCGAGCGAGCGACTCAGCTAATGCCAATCGATTCGATCGATTCCGATATATATTTCCAAAGACCATCGTTGATGCGCATTAGCCTAGAGAACAGAACATTAACAATGAGCCGCGGGCAAATCTACTTCCGAGTTTTACACGATCTCCCATCTATTCGCTACAAGAACGACGACGGAGTTATTGAAACACGCACGTTCCCAATCGACGAATAATTAGAAACACATCTTGGCTGATGTACCGTGACACTTTTCCGCCGTTTCATTTCGTTCAAGTGATAAAATAAGAATAATTTAAAGGGGAACGGCCAAGCTTTTCCAAATATGGCCTTATTTCCGTATCAAAATATAAACAAGACGTTCAATATACTAACACGTACCTTTTTTTGTCTTGAAAAAATAGCTTTTGGCCCAAAAAGTTGAAACGAAAAATAACGCCAGATGTTTGGGTTTGAATTTTCGCCGCCATCTTAAGGGCTACCGCCAGCGCACCTAGCCCCGTATGAGCGATTTGCGAACTATCCTAATTTTTAAAATCGCGCAATTAAGGCTTAAAGGCGTCGCGTCACATGACTTAAATAGAATGGAAGTCATGGCGCGTGGGCGCGTGCGCGAAAATTCGCAGGCGAAATCGTATTTGGGCCTTAAGTGTCTTATAACGGAACGCGCCGCGCGTGCAAAACAATTTTTTTTTGCGTCTTCAGCAGCGTGCGCTTTTACGTTGTTTTTCTGTCTCACCGACGTCTCACCAGGTGTCGGGGCGGACGCGCGCTTTTTGATTTCCCGAAATTTCTTTATTTTATTATAAATTAACCACTCAATATTTTTTGATGCGGTTTTCGCCATAAATTTTAGTTTTTAATGAGCTATAGGGCTATCTAACTGGTTAAAGCCATTGAGTTGAGAATATTAATCTAGAGATCCAATCAAATCTGCTCCCCGCGAAACAAGTTTTTGAAAAATACGAATGTGCCGTCTGCTCTAAAATGACGAGCAAACGTTATCATATGACCCGTGGCGCCATCCATATTTTTGAAGAAAAAAAATATTTTTGCTTGAAAACGCGTCTTATTTGAACGAATCATTGAGAGATAGACGGCGCCACGGGTAGAATGATAACGTTTTCTCGTCATTTGGGACGCCGATGGGAGCAGACGACAGTATTCTTATTTTTAAAAACTTGTTTCGCGAAATACTGAAATCCGACGTTTCGATTGGACCTCTAGATTAATATTCCCAACTCAATGGTTAAAGCTTAACCTTTCCCCTTTAAATGCACCTCCGGAAATATTACTAAGCGTTGTTTCAAATCGAGGTGGTTTTTGGGGCTAGCGACTACGTCACAGAGCTTAAATTTTGGCAAAAAAAATGGTACGTTACAAATAATATTAACACTTTTGTAATAAGGAAATAATGGTGATTGACGTAGCAGCAACCGTTTTTAGCCGCAAACCCTAGTGGCGAAATAACCTTCCCTGGAGGAACGCAGGGTTTTAGTTAGTGTCATTCGATCGTAGCGAATATAGAACATCAAAAATATTACAGGACTTCATAAGTTATTTTCAACAGAAGTTAAAATTATTTTAAGGGTTTAAAAATGTCTTTTTGAAGCACGTTTGCACAATATTTCTTCCAAAAGAAGCATGTGGATAAACATAGTACAATTTGTAAAAGACAATTTTTTTCCTTAAAAATGTCTTTAGTTGAATCACAGTCGCCTTTACTACAAAAAAGTTTTCATTCCATGATTAGTCTAATATTCTGCTCACAAATTTAAAAGCGGCATTTTTGCCTCATTTTTTTCGAATCTAAAAGTAAAACTAAACCTTTAGACTAGCTTTAAACTGATTAACAATGTAACACTATTAATGTTTTGTAGTATTTTTAAGTTATTAGACATTTGATATCGATAAAAAGTTAAAAAAATTTAAAACCCTTAAAAAGTAATTGATGTTCCAATTTCTTATTTTTCCACATTTTATAATTCCGGAAAATTAACAACACTAGTTTACCCTCATGTCTAGTATTGCTCCTACATCCCGGATATATACACGTTTTCTTTCTTGGAACCGACATCGTTTAATTTTGAATAAAACTACATAATTAATTAATTATCACTGAATGTAAAATAAAGAAATTGTAATTGATACCACTGAGTGTAAAATAAAGAAATTGGAACTGATACTACTGAGTGTAATATTACTTGTCTCTAGATAATAAAATTTCCTGGGAATTGGGTTTTTGGTTAACAATTTAGAAATTTTCTAAAGTTACGAGTTAAATGATCTGGCAGTTAAAAACGATTTCTAAGTCTGGATAAGCCTTGGTATCAGAATTCCTGTAATATAAAATTGCCTTTTGTTGTTGGCGTAAGCTACAATATCTATTTCTACTAGGGGACAACGATTATGTTGAGATGATGTCTAGTGTAGCTCCCATTAATCTCATGTTCTAAGATAATGCTCCTTTCTTTGAATGGTCAATGTAATTGGCCCGTTATCTAAGGGTCTCTAAGATAAATGTGTTTTTTATTTTCAATATATAAAATGATTTTGACTAACAATCATCAGCTAGGCCCCACCTTTAACTAAAGTCATCCAGCGACTTTAAATACCTCCTAAATCAGGCGGTCGAGTTACAATGCGTAGGAGGGTGGCAGGCCCGGACTGGCCATAGGGCAGATCGGGCAAATGCCCGATGGGCCGGTGTGGTCAAAGGGCCGTGAGGCCATCTAGCCAGCATGACAAGTAGTGTTTTTGTGGGAAGTAGGGGCCGACGTTTCTAAAATGCCCGGGCTGGTTTTAGGTCCCAGTCCGGACCTGGAGGGTGGTCGCGAGTACTTCATGCCACCCGAGCCAACAGCCCCCTACTCACACTATTACCATTACTATTTCTATTACCCGACAAGATACGGAAAGGGATACTGAAGAACTTGGTGAAAAACTACTTTAAACCAGTAGGGAAATAAATTGCAAACTCAACGCAGAAATATTTGTGCCGCAAGCTAGGATCGAATCCGTCTCATCCCACTTCATTTTATCATGTACCCAAACGCTTAGTATTCTTTGAGTCGAGGTTTCAAAAATTGGACTCGGCGTGTTTTTAGCCTAATTAGATGAATGCGTCAACTACCTTACTTTCCGAATGAAAGATCAAGCTTTTACAAATCTAAACAAATGAAATCATTCAATATTTAAAACACGTACATTGTTAAACATTAATTAATTGAACAAATAGAACAATAGACTAGTTCTTGAAATAGCATTTTAAAAATTAATAAAACAGAGCTGCTTCTTTAAATTTTAACATTTAATTCAAATAATGGTATTTATTATAGTTTAGCTGTTCATTAGCAGGGAAAAAGGTTTGATCGGTGTAAATACGGAGGCTTTATAACATATAGCACATTGCTAAATAACAATAAATAATTGAATTTGCCAACAGAATGAAACTAACTTGATTATGAAAAAAGGTTTTGTGTTTCCTTTTTACGACATAAGAATGTTAAATCCTCGATTTTTAACCTTCACTCCTGATTAACAAGAAATTTTCCCTGATGTGTCGTATGTCGATATGTTACTGAATCGTTCGACTTCAAATTCAAAAATCACTTTAACTCAATAAACCTAAAAATTAAAATAGAAAAAATATACTAGCAAAACTATTTAGATTTGAGATTCATACAAAACGTCTCATTAAATTATTTATATTTATTTAGACAGCTTTCATTCATAAGCGTTCATTAAAAACTAAAGTGAAGTGCGTCTATTTGTTCAGCTCTTTGCAAATATTATTAATATAGCATCCTGGCAAAATTTATAACGACTTATTTGCAGCACCATATAATTGAAATGAACCAATTTAATTTGCAATTAATGTTAATTGATTTCGTCTATTTCTTTTGCTTAGGTAAATCTAATTTTATCTCAGCTAATAAGCCCAATATTTATCTTAAATTTTAGATTGCTTAATGGCGATCGAGACGGCATATTTTGACCGAATATATCTCGGATTCATGGACACCCTGACATTTGGTTACGGGCTATTCAAACGGTTCTTGATGTACTACGCGTAATTGTCCATCATTTGCTTTGGACGTCATTCGTATATCGGGTTGTAGGTATACACACCTCAAGGCGGCACACTGTAGTTCAATATGCGCGGGGATAAAGCAGGCGTTCAATTTCCCAAAGTGCTCGGCCTTGTACTATTCTTAGAAAGGATGGACATTAATTGATCATGCTTTGGCAAACACCTATTAAGATCATCTATTGAGGTTAATCGACGTAAATGTCCCCGTCTTCACGTCGTCTGGCGCTCCGCAGTCTGCGAGTGACCATACCGAGTCGCTCTATAATTAATCATCACGGCGAATCCATGTGTAATATATCTCTCGAGCATTGTTCACACAAATAATTTTTAAACCATTAAAACTCAATTTTTCGAGGTGTTCGATGCGGTAGAACAAACGCGGCATTCGATAGAGTGAACTAATGAATCGTACTAGCGACATAGGCCTCGGTTTCATCGTTAAATTTCATATAATAACTTTCAATTGCATCAAAACTTTTCGAGGACATAATTTTGGTCCAATGCTTTACAGCACGGATTTGTGAAAAGCGTTCCGCAGTTGAATTTCACACATAAACGCTTTTGTTATTATTATTTCATAAACACTCTTCGTGACTTAATTAAGTTTATTTCAACTTCATAAATTTTAAAATATTGTTCCGTGGTATATTTGAAAAAGGAATGAAATTTGGAAAAGACTGGTATTATGCCTCTTCGGCAAACCAGTTTAAGAAAAATTGTAGCTTATTGAGAACGGCTACGAAGATTCGCAGAATTTATAAGATGATTTTTGGTTTCTTATATGAAACTTTTAGTCGGGAAAATAGATCGAAGATGCTTTATTTAACCACAGTTTCTGAGCTTGTTGGCACTTAAATAAATAAATAATAATAATAATCTGCTAGTCTAATACCCAAGGCACCAAAATATGACCAAAGTCATCTAGCGACTGTTAATGCCTTTAATTGAGATGACGCAGGGGGGTGGTGGCAAGCACTTCATGCAACGTGAGCTAACAGCTCCCTACACTATAGCTATTACCGTTACTTTCTACAAATATTTATGAAAAAGGAAAACTGAAGAAGTTGAGGAGAAAAACTTTAAACTAATGGGGAGAAAACTTGCCAACTCAAGCGTGGTTCCGAGTGTTCTCCCAGTGCCACAAGCTTGGATCGGACCCAGTCCTTTTTCATTTATTTTACAATAAAGGCAAATAATCAGAAAATAGTCACAATTCAAGAATTATCTTTATATTTTATTGCGCGCTTAGTTTCGCATCAAATGTTCAGAACAAAATTGCATTATTCCTTTTCAAAACTTAACCTAGGCTTTCCCGTTTCACTATGGGTTATGGGTTATTTCCGCTATTTTTATATCGTTAATGACCTGGTTCGTGCTTTTCCACTGAACTATAAGAAGTTGAGGAAATGTTTTGTAAAGGGGCAAGTTCTGACTAGTTTTGAAACAACGATTATGTCATTAATCAAGAGCATTGACGCAAACTACAATAAATTTATTTTGGGCAGAAGATTTTGTAAATAATAAATATTAAAGAGCAGTGAACACTGTAATATGGTTCATACAATTATTGGCAAACAGATTTCCCCAATAATTTCAGGTTTTTCCATGGATATTTGCAAATGCAAGAGCACCCAATGTTTCAACGAAACCTCAATAAAAGCTACGTTGAAAGTTACATTAGGTAAGTACTAAGTATCTAGTGTAACTATCCTTCCCATTGCTACTTAACCATTCTATAATTACCTTTTCATGTAGAGATATAGGGTAACCCATTTCATGATTGACATTTCAACTAAATTGGTTCCAGGTTATTATATATAAGAGAAGTCATATAGGCAAATCATAATAAATAATAATTTATTGGTGTAACTTTTTACTCTTTCAGGGAAACTTTCTGAACCCTCATAAATTTCCCTGACTTTTACTAAGTAATGGGAATTTTCCTGATATTTCATTGTTTATCAGATCTGTATTAACCCTGTGTAAGGCGCCATCTTGTTGGTCTGCTCGGCGGTCAACTTCATATCATTGTTCATAACTTTACAGTATTAAAAGAGTAGAAAACGTGCAGTTTCACCTCGCAGCAAGAGGAGCCGGGTTCGATCCCAGCTTGTGGCACTGGGTAAAAACTCGGAACAACTCCTTCTGCGTCGAGTTTGCAAGTTCTCTCCCCAATGGTTTAAGGGGTTTTCCCTCGAGATCTTTGGTTTCCCCTTACATAAAACCTTGTTGAGGTTAACGGTAATAGTAAGTGTAGGGAGCTGTTGACTCTCGTAGCACCACCGCTCACCTACGCTTTATAACTAAAGCATTAAAAATCGCTTAATGACTTGGGCTGCCGGTGGTAGAGGTCGGGGATGGTTAACTTTTATTAAATAGATAAAGCTCTCAAAATTATTCGTAAAACGTTTTGATCAAGTAATTTATATTTCTGTTATGCGATTAATGTTTTGATCGGTGGTGCCTTGGGTATTTGTAGTGCTCGGAATTGTTTATTCATTATCCACAGATTTTCCGATTTATTTAAAAAAACGTTTTTAAAGAGAATATCATTTTAACTTATTTAATTATGTTTTTTACGCAACCAAGCATTTATTTGAATAAAAGTGGTATTTATTTAAATAATTGTTTGTTTTATTTAAATAATAGGCTTATTCATGGATAAAAATTAATCGAATGCCGAACACTAGGTATTTGCCAGCTGACCTTCAGTGGTGCCTATCTGAGTATTATTATTATTATTATTATTATACCATTCATTAAGCTTTTAAATAATTGAACTAAGTAAACAGAAAATATTTAACGTTGTATTGTACGGGTTCGCAACAGTTCGAATATAAAATAGATCAAAACGTAAAACGTTTCGTCCCATCTGTCACAAGTTCATTTCATTTCTGAGAGATCTATATTATTTAACTGTCGTGTTCTAGACGAATTCGGGCACACACACATACATATATTTCGCGTCGAAGGAGTGAAGAGAAAGTGTATCTTGGGTGCTCGCGAGATCCGTTTGGAGTGTCTACGGACGGGGGTGTCAGTATGTCGTGGAGACTTCGGACGCAGGTGTAAAAAACAGAAAACAATTTCCTGACGAAGAAGCTCTTCGTTATATTTTTATTCAGTTCTTTCAAAATCGGGTTTTTCACGGCGAGTCAACGTACGGGAGTTTCTGCCAACTGCAACCTACTTTCCTCTTGACGAAATTTTTCTTCCGAAATAAAGGTCGCAGGCAAACAATGGCCGAAGAAAATCTGACACGGCTATCATTCATAAAATAATAAAAATATAGAGAAAAAAAAACGAAAAGGTCATGCCTCACAACTGAAACAAAAATAAGAAAAAATAAATAACGGAAGAAGGAGCGACGTGAAGGAAAAATTCATAAGTGACGTTTAAAGGTCAAGTGTGCCAAGACTCGCCATAGACAAGTTTAAGGCGCAGCAAAATAAACTAAACTGATAAATTTCATGAATAAATGGTAACTTTGTAAATCGTTTATTGATGTCTTTACCGGAAAATGCTCTGCCAAGAATTTTAACAGAGAAAATGTGCTCATACCTATAGTGTAAAATTTTGGGCTCTGGTGTAATGGTTCTAGTTAGCCCCAAATAGTGTTCGGAATTGTTTATTCATTATCCAGAAATTTTCCGATTTATTTAAAAAAACGTTGGTAAAACGAATATCATTTTAACTTATTTAATTATGTTTTTTACGCAACCAAGCATTAATTTGAATAAAAATGGTATTTATTTAAATAATTGTTTGTTTTATTTAAATAATAGGTTTATTCACCTTCGATTATTTAAACATTTTACAATTTTTATTCAACTATTGGTTATTTAAATAAATATTATTTAAATATAGCCGGGCTTATTTTATTCATGGATAAAAATTAATCGACTGCCGAACACTAGCCCCAAATTAAATAGAAAATTTTAATAAAAAAAATATATAATTTATAAATAATGAAGTCTTACTGTCTCAGACTTTTGTACACGAGCAGCTTAAACCCCGAACGCTATTTATCGTTTTTTTCTAATAATTGTTTTTTTAATAAAAATCAGCTTTGCTAATACCCAAGGCAGCACCATAGGCCTATGTCATCAAGCGACTTTTAACGCCATTAACTCAGGTGGCCAGGTTACAATGCGTAGGAGGGTGGTGGCAAGCCAACTTCTCCCTACACTAACTTTTACCTTTAATCTAAACAAGTTTTTATGGAAGGGGAAACCAAATAGCTCGGGGGAAACCCCTTAATCCAGTGAGGAGAGAACTTGCAAACTCAACGCGGAAGGAGTTGTTCCTAGTTTTCACCCAGTGCCACAAGCTAGGATCGAACCCGGATCCTCTTCTCAATTATCCTAGAACAAATATCCACGAAGGTTTTAAAACGGCGCTGGATGATGAACTATAATAACCACAAAATGGGATGGGACTATTTATTCTAAAATAAATGCTTAAGTTATCAGCATGGTAGTGAAATTTCTTAGCCAAGAAATCCCGCCAAGCTCATTTAAAAAAAAACCTACCAGAATTAATTTAAAAAAAAATCTAAATTGGATTTTCTCAATTTTTTTTCGATTCAAGCCAACTTCCCTATAACGAACCTACACCGCGAATCAAATTGGTTTCGAGTTTAACATTTCCAAACTTATATACCCAATATTTCTTTTCACTTTATTTATATCTTCAGATTAAATAAAATGTACTACATTTGAAATACCGGAATATTTAATGTTTGGTGAACAAAAACGATCTAAATTTGGGAATTTTTTTATATCGCTGCGCAGTTTTATTTGATCCGTAAATGTTATTATTTTATAGGCGCGGTAGTAAAAAAAGGAGGGGGGGGGGTTTGAGGGTTCGGGAACGTGGAGAGGGGGGGGGGTAAAAAATATGTCATTGGCAACGTGAGGGTCCGTCGGAGGCCGCGTCGACGACCCTAACTTAAGCGATCACTTACGTCACTCGAGCTAAAATCAAATAACCTTCCGAGAGGAGCTCTTCCCTCTTTTAGTCTTAAAACTTCGTCGCGATTACTCGCTCGGTCAAAGGGGGGCGCCACGATCGATAAAGGCCCTTTCATCGTTCAGCCGCTTCTCGTTCGCTCGCCTATGTAAGATTTCTGGCCGGGATCTGCGGAGCCAAGGCGCATTATCCGGGAGCGTAATAACTGCTAACAAAACAAGTAGGAAAAGAATATTTCCTGTAATTAAATCCTGGCCATTTTAGGCTGAAGGCGCCGAGTCCCAATAGTAATCGGCCGGCGTGGAAGAGAGACATCTAGTGGCAGCTCGGACCATTAACATAATACCGAAATTTGCGGAGCCGCTCAAAGGACTCAATAACTAATGGTGCCCGACGTGAGGGGGTTAAATGGAATTCAACGGTAAAGTCATTCTCCTTTATCCCAGTTGGTTTTCAAAGAGTGTTTAGTTGGTAAAAGAGTCATAACTACACCCCCTCTCGCGTCCCACCCAACACTATTATCATCCGCGCCTTGCAGGAAGGCTGCCATTTATTACACGCACGCTGCATTGGCCAAAGCTAATAACGTTCATTTGTAAGCCAATAAAGCTATTCAGTTCCACGTTTTCAATATGGTCGAAAATATGCCACATTTTATAAACGTTCGTATAAAGACGATTTTAATTAACTTATTTATCGTGAAAGCGTCTGCTCATGATGTAAATATGTAAAAATTGAATATGCTAAATAGATGAAGCCTAGTAAATCTGGTAAAATATAATGGTTCTATAAACTTATATTTCCGGTGGCAACTCTGTTTAAAGAACGAGGGTTCCTACATTCGTAGAAATACCGTACACTTTAGAGAAAAATCATATTAGAAATCTGGAAAAAAAATTTAAAATCCAGAAATATGGACGAAAATTAGTTCCAAAAACTCGAAAAATCAACACGGAAATCGTGCCCTAAAATTTTTAAATCAGATTCTATAATTTCAGAAATATCTTTGAGACTCATAGGTCATATTTGGAAATTTCGGACCGTTCGACGTAGAAGTTTGTTTTATTTAGGTTTTTATTTGATGATAATAAAACTGCGTTAGATTTATTTAGGTTTGTGTGATGGCTTCCTTACGAATAAAAGTTGTAGAATTATAAAGAAAAAATTGTAGTTATTTCTTTAGACTTTTTAAGATACGCATAGAAAATTTATATACAATTGGCCCAATCCTCTATGTCGATTTTTATGATATCCTATAAGACATTTACTATAGCCTCTATCAGGAATCAATACCTCTACTTGGAATGCTTATACTGCCGTATCGCGTATGGTAAGAACACTGATGGCTTCGGCCCTGCCAAAGGTAGATAAAATCCCCTCTGCGCGCGCTCCCCTCTCACGATGTTGTTTGTTAAGTTAACATATAGTGACGTCAAAAAAAACCGTCAGCCACATCGAGGTGAAAATCTGCCGTGATAAGTATTCCAAGTGGAGCTATGGATTCCCGGCTCTTTAGGGAAAACCTTTAGAATTCTAAAAAATTCTACATATTATAACACATCGAGATCAGAATTTTCAAGGTCAAAATCATCCTGTCCATAATACCAAGAATGTAATTATTTTTAGGGATAGTGACTATATAATGCAACGATTAAGGGAAGTGTTCCTAGTACCGTCAAAGCTACAGGCATGCACACCTATTAAGGGTAGTGTGCATAGGACCGTAAAAGCGGCAGGAATGTACACCGATTAAGGGAAGTGCTCCTAGTACCGTCAAAGCTACAGGCATACACACCGATTATGGGTAGTGTTCTTAGTACCGTCAAAGCGGAAGGAATGTACACCGATTAAGGGAAGTGTTCCTAGTACCGTCAAAGCTACAGGCATGCACACCGATTGTGGATAGTAATCTTAGTACCGTCCAGGCTACAGTCATGCACACCTATTATGGGTAGTGTGCATAGGACCGTCAAAGCGGCAGGAATGTACACCGATTAAGGGAAGTCTTCCTAGTACCGTCAAAGCTACAGGCATACACACCGATTATGGGTAGTGTTCTTAGTACCGTCAAAGCGGCAGGAATGTACACCGATTAAGGGAAGTGTTCCTAGTACCGTCAAAGCTACAGGCATGCACACCGATTGTGGATAGTAATCTTAGTACCGTCCAGGTTACAGTCATGCACACCTATTAAGGGTAGTGTGCATAGGACCGTCAAAGCGGCAGGAATGTACACCGATTAAGGGTAGTGCTCCTCGTATCGTCAAAGCTATAGGCATGTACACCGATTAAGGGTAGTGTTCCTAGTTCCGTCAAAGCTACAAGCATGTAAATCGATTAAGGGAAGTCTTCCTAGTACCATCAAAGCTACAGACAAGTACACCGAATAAGGGGACTGAGGAGCACCTCGAACTACACGCGCAAAGTGGGAAACACCCCTTTCGCTAGCAGAAAGCGAATGCTGTCTTTCGTATTGCAAAATAAATTTGAGCCTTTTTTAAAAAATGTTCACTAATTCACCTACGGAAATATTATAAAATTCGCATTTAGAAATATTTAACTTTTTTATAGTAAAAAGATAGCAAAACACCCAAATTGAGAGATCTTTTAAAGTAGATAGCTTGAAAATAAAATACCTTTATTTTTAGAAAAGATTGCAATACACTTGAAGATTTGTTTTTTTTTGGTAAATTCAGCACGAAAGACAGCTACGGTCGCTTTTTTTTTCATTGCTCAAAACGTCTCGGGAATTTATCAAAGTCAAAAACAGATTTCATCTGTCTGTGTTTGGAAGCGACTCCTTTTATCTGAAAACATTCCAGGTTCTCCCTGAAGTAAAGCTTTTCTTAAGTGAGTTTAGACGACTTAAATGTAAATCTAATAAGAGGGATTCTTTTGATGGGCTCTTTTACGAATTTCTAGGTTGCTTGTGGTTGAGACCTATTTTCGTTGCCGTAGTAACAAGATTATGTCTGCCGTGCCCCTAATAGATATTATGGTGGTCACGTGTTTATTTGATAAACTAAATCGTGTGGTGTTTTGCCTTGTCAACTGCGACGAAGTACAATTGTGGATGTTTTTAGCAACAATACTATACGAGCAAGCACCGAATATATTTCGGATAGTCAGCTCAATTAGAGGCGTAGCGAGGGTGTGGGGCAGGCGGCATCAGATTTTGGGTTGTTGGATTACATAGTAAAGTAATTTTTCTTGAAACTTGAAAAATAAACTTTTTTTTAAATAAAACCAAAGTGTGTGGTTTTCCAGAGGCACCGATTTGGGTGTTTTGCCCCACGCCTCAAATATCCTTACTACGCCACTGAGCTCAGGTTTATCTTTTATATACTTCTAACACAGCAATCTGATTTATTATTCGTATCACATTCATAATTGCAAGTAGCCAATCTGAAATGATTTGCGATAATTCATCTGAACAGATTCAGTGTTTAGAACCTTTAACTGGACTTATACGTTTAGTGGATATATATAAATTTTTGGAGATCAAATCAATAAAAACAGTGATTAAAAGACAATTCACACAAGTCAATAAAAACAGTGATTAAAAGACAATTCACACGAGTCAATAAAAACAGTGATTAAAAGATAATTCACACGAGTCAATAAAAACAGTGATTAAAAGACAATTCACATGAGTCAATATCTCTGCCCAACGTTTGAGTAAGAGCAGTTCCAGTTCATTCACACTTTCCACCGAGAACAGGCAAAGGTAATAGCTAATAATTCTTAAGAAAATACCTCTACTATACGTTTAGTGGAAATATAAGCTTGTGGAAATCAAATAAATATAAACAGTTATTAAAATATAAAATCTTGGAAATTAATATGTAAAATCGATAACTGCGAGGCATCTGATATCCGCTCACTTTCTGTTCGACGATTAAAAATAAATTCAGTTTCGTTTCTGGTTTAAACTATCTATCATTTGACCCATATCAACTGATCTGATAAAACCTGAGCGAAAATGTAGATAATCTGATTATTTTCTTGGTTCAGATAACTGTTATCTGAGACTAGGTTGGAAGCTCAAGATTTTTATATATTTACGAGATATACTTTTAGAAGGTCGATATTACCACTTTGAAGGTCAAAAACACCATTTCTAAGGACGCTATCGTCTCGTTTATAAGCACTATTTGAGAAAAATATTTTTCCTCAGCTCAAGAAAATAGCTAGCACCTTTCCGTGTAAGTATCTCTAATATGCGATACATAGTTGGGTGTGAAAGAAGACCAAAGTTGAAGGTAATGAAAGCAAAAAGCGTGCAGCTAGATCGATGTTGACGACTACGATTCCTCTAACGTACAACTGACCCGGAAATGACGGTTCCTTTTCGATTATGAATTACAGCCGAGAACTGGGAATCTGGGAAACCCTTCCATACCAGAACGCAACCAACTGGTATGTTCCGCCGAGGGGCTAACCACTCTTAGAAAATCTGTACACCGGATTACGCTTAGATTACCACTGCCAAAGGCGGGGACTTCAAAGGTTACTTGTAATCCCATTAGTACAGTCAAAGGTACGGCTCTGTACACCGATTACGTGGAGTGATCAGCCCCTCGTGTTCCGCTAGGGTGTTCTTAAGGGTCATTGACTAATTTCCTGTACATGTTCTAGCGGGAAAGGATTCCAATCAAAAATTTAACTAAGTAAATATTTTGCTATGTATATTCTACAGTGATGGGAACACTCTTATCATTTTAGATCGTTTCAAGTCAGAGTGAGCGGGAAAATGTCAAATAATTGAGATGAGAAGTCGGAAAAGACCGCTTGTTTCCGTATTTAGCCATAAATGATCGAGAATACAAATTGGTTATAAATAAATTGGGAATAAATTGAGCAAGAGAAGAGTGAAGGATTTCACTTTAAAATTTATGAATGTAAATATTCTGCTTTGATATATATTATCCGGTAATGAACACGTTCCTTCATTTTAGAGCGTATCGAGTCAGAGTGAGCGGCAATTTTCAAATAATTGAAATGGGAAGTCGGAGAAGAGCAGATGTTAATGAGCAAACAATATCAGATTGGTTAAATGAGCGGAATAGAGAAGGGGACCTTAGATTTGAGTGCTTCACTTAATATAATATAATAATAATAATATAATATTATTATATATAATATATACAATAAATTGAGCTATTGAAAAATGTAGCTGTCATTTTAAACTGACAGGCGAATGAGTGTTAGAAACAAATATGTGAAGTTAATTGCGAGCTGAGAGTTAGTTTTTAAACACACGTCCATCGCATTGGTAAGTCCAAATCGGAGCTGGGAAATTGTTTATAGAAAATTGGCTTGAAATCAATAAGAAGTGTCATTCTTTTTTTAATAGTTTACTGATACTAATAGTAATCCAATTAAAACAAACGAAGATGGCCAGCTTCCAAAGGTCTGTAATTTAATAGAATAATAACGTGACAAAACATCTGGAATACGTTTAGAAAATATCTAAAATAATGTTAATTAAATATTTTTGTAATACCCTGAAATATTTGCGCAATATGAAAAATTATGTGAGTTATTGAAGTTATTTTTCAAATCTTAATAAAAAATATTTGTCTCCAAATTTGGTGTAATCTCTAAGTACATTTTCCGGAAAGTAGTTAGCCTTCATTTAAATCCATAATTTATAATATTTTACTTTGTTATGGAGAAAAAATAATTTTTAATGAAAAAAGGAAGTTGAAAAATAAATATTTAAATCAATATTCTTTAATGACTTTAAGTGAGACTAGCTAGAAATTGTT
The DNA here is from genome assembly GCF_980474605.1 of Leiobunum rupestre. Lineage (NCBI taxonomy): Eukaryota > Metazoa > Arthropoda > Arachnida > Opiliones > Sclerosomatidae > Leiobunum > Leiobunum rupestre. The sequence continues at coordinate 91,338,503 of NC_143385.1, forward strand.
TTCAGAATCTTCATTTAGAAGATAATCGATAATCAATGCTTTCGAAACGTTAATTGGTTTTCCCGTCGAAAAATGTCTAGTCTAGGTTCATTTACCAGTTGTCTTAGATTAGCAACCAAACTTAGAAAATACGCCTATGGAAGATCAATAACGTTAACTAAAATGAAGTACAACATACAATATCAAAAAATGAAAACGGTAGACTCGAAACGTGGCATTCATTACTTCCGTCTGTGAAACACCAAGGGATCGATTCCTCGATAAAAAAAAGTTAAAAAACTCTCATTAATCATATAGCCTACTCTGTCGAGTTTCAAACAAATGCTTCAAAATACAGAATTCATTTAGAATTTACTATTGACGACGGTGTCCGTTGCTTATTTTTGAAGATTTTACTCACGTTAATGTAAGAAAAAACCTTCGCAATGGGTTTGAAAATATTTGAAATTTTCGAGATTGAAAAGCATTTTCTTACAGAAAGGTAAGCTCCCTTTCTCAGTGAAAATATGAAGTAAAGGTAGTATTTAAACAAATACGAAACCATTCATCAGGAATCCCATCGCGTCTAGTCGATTGCATCAGGAACTGTTCATTCTCGTTCATCTGGCTATTAAAGAAAGTTACGGGAGAGGAAAAATAGCAAAATAAATCGATACTTTTTCTCATATGAAAGAAATTCTGAAAGACGAACTATACGCGGCAGCCTACTTCGGGGGGCATTTCTAAGAACCAATTTCGAAAGATTGGATGAAAGACGAGCAAGAAGAAGAAGAAGCGACGGAAGAAGAAAAGCCGTAAGAGTAGAATTGGATTCAATAAAGAGAAGACTCCGATGCTTTGAATAGTTCAAGATCAGCAAAGCGCACGTGCGAAACATGTTTGTCGCGCCTTTTACCGGAATTTTTCGCGAAAGACAGCGCCTGCGATTTCCTGCTTACTTCAGTCGTCCGGTTTTACGTGCGTTGGCAGAAAGTCCCGACGAAGAAGAAGACGGAGCTGTCTCGGAGGAAAACGTGGCCTGCCTGGACCTGCCCGGGCATGCTCGCTCGAGGATAAGAAATTTCTGAAGCATGATGCCTCCTCATCATCTTCCATTTCGTTAAAACGAACTGCAATAGCAAACCATCTGTCTCTCTCTCTCTCTCTCTCTCGCTGTTCTTTATACTTCCGTTTCTAACCATCCATACACTTCATTTATACCTTGTTTTTCTTCTTTTTCGATATTTCATTAACTTCTTTTACCTTTTTTCCTCTTTCCAGTTTATTAACCCGTCTTTCACATTTTTCTTAACAAAAAACCCATCGGTCTTATTTTCGGACTGTTATTTTTTCTTTAGCTTTTAAGTAGACACCTGATCTTTTACGGTAACCAACGACTGAATAAGATTGAGATGGCAGATTCTTGTAATTGTTTAAAGGGCCCGAGAATCGATCAAATTTCTCTCCATAAATAGGGCAAGGAAAGATGCAAAGTTATTATTGGTCGAAACTGCAATTACGAGATTCGGAGGGGAAGAAGCTACCTGAAATTTGGAATGTATTTTTCAAATGATTCATACAATTTAATGGCTTATATGGATATTTCCAAGTACTAAGTGGTGTAATTTTTAACTTTAATACTAGAGCTCGGGGAAAAATTTGATTAACTGTTTATTTATGGATATTATTAACGACTATTATACGATTTAATACGCAACAAATAATTATTTCCAAATATGGATATAAAAGAAATGAACGTAAAATTTCCTATCCGAACGCCGAGCCCTAATTTAATACCAATTACTGTCCAAATCTACTCATCAGCCATAGCTTTGGCCATAGCTGGTTTTTCCTCTATGGGAAAAGGCATGGATGACGTTACGTGACGTCACACTAATACTTCTCTTTTGAAGGTATTGTTAAATATTTCCTGTTCATGTTATAAAGTTTTCAAATTATTTTGTTATGGCACATTTTACTTTTTTCACATCATTTGCCTGCACCAATTTTATTTTAGTAGATATTAATATTTTATAAATTGAGTTTCTTTGACATGTTCTATGTTATTGAATATCCTTCTTTTAAAGCTTTGGTCGAGGTGCAGTTGGGAATTTTAACAACAAGAGAAGGCCTAATATTTGCAAGGTCAATGTTAATTGATTTTAAAGAAACTAGTACTGCTAATTGATTCACCCGTTACCAGTTCAAAAAACTAATGTTCCTATTTTTCCATCTGATCCGGACGTTGAAATCGCCATCTACCATTAACATTGCACTAGTTAAGCTCAAGTCGCGCACGCTAAGCAGACGCGAAAGCTCCGAGGTCAAACTCCGCTCTTCATTTCCGGTTTTGAATAATTGTTTTCAGTTGGTTCGCTTGGCAGAGTCCATGTGAATTAATTAGGCCTGGGTAAGAAGCACCAATTAAAAACACTCTTATCCTGCAGCAGTGTATTTTAGTTGATTATTGGGTTACGAGAAACACAAGCTAGTATTATAAAACTTAGTATAATATAAAACTCAATCAAAAGCAACACCCACGCAAATTTTGTTCTTCACGGCCATTTTCATTTCGCGTACTAAATCTTCCAAACGTTTTATATTACTTCTGGCTCTCTTGAAGTTACGGCTCTGGGGACTCCAGACGGAAGCGATTTTCAAAGCAAAAACCAATTCAATTAGCATTTCGGCCATTAGCATAATTTCGTTACGTGGCAATACAGCGGAGTTGAAATCCAAAAGAACAAGTGACACGCCACCGATACATTCTTTAGCAAACTTCTACGTTCACGCTGGACGTAATTTATTGAAGTTTCCAGTAAGGTCTGGGACGGCGCACGTACACTAGCTACTAACAGTTATTTATCGACTGGCAACAAACGCGAAGTGCAATAACAGCGCGGCATTTCCATGGATGTGATTTCGGAAAAGGCTTAAGATAGTCCGCCGCCATAACACCACCAGTCCGCGGGAGAGAGGGCTCAGGATCATTCGCTGGGGCTAATTTCATTAGCGAAATTCTCTTATTTTCGTCCGTCTCTCCTCTTGCCCGGGACTAATTCGCCAGAAGTTATTTTAGATTGCATTATAAGCCTTTTATTACACACTGGACCTCGTACGCATTACCATGATTGACTATTTGCTTACACGCATTGGCCTAGGCTTAGCACCGCTATTTCTTCTTCTCCCGGAGGTAACTTCTTTCCAAAGTATTTTCTTTACCCCCAACCCAAACTCTACCCGTACGATAGCCGTTAGCCAAGCCTCCTTCGGTTTTCATATAGAAAGAATATATAAATATCGACTGAGGCCCCAGTTTCAAATATCTTTCCGTTCGGCTACTGCCACGCCACCTACCAATCTTGGGCAAATTACTTTTTGCGTCTACGAGTATGTACGGCCGTACATGCACGGTTCGTCCTATTTATTGATCATTTGTAAATGTAATTTTGGCTGAAAAGGCGAATTGCATGAAAATACAATATGAACGCAATGAATAGATGGATACGTCGGATAACGGAAGAAACCAACAAAGATAGCTTGAGCCTTTCTTCTCCGTAACGACGTCCATAAATATTCAGATTTTCTGTTTCGGCGAAATGAAGCCCCGCATTTAAGAATTATTTCTCTTTCACTCTCGTGGTACGTGTCTTCCGCCGCTCTAAGTAGCATCTTTTAGAGCCTGTTTTAAATGCGTTTTATTTCGGGCGGAAAAGTTAAGAAAACGAGGTTATTTATAACGATTTACGGTTAATGGCGTATTTCCGTTTGCTATTATCATAAGAGGCATTTTCGCTATCAGGTTTATCAATACCCTCGATTCATTGCCCGATAATTTATTTATTAACATAAATATATTACCTTCTTGTTGTTCGCGGGAATAAAATAAACAAAGGGTACGCAAAGATAGAATGTTTTGCAAATGTCGCAAGCATTGTTTAAACTGATTGACACTTATAAGACAATTCACACGAGTCAATATTTCTGCCCAACGTTTTAGTAAGAGCAGATTATATATTAAACTTGTTTTTCTTGAAACTTGAAAAGTACACTTTTTTTTAAATAAAACAAAATAATGTGATTTTCCAGAGGTGCCACATTGGGTGTTTTGCCCCGGGCGCCAAATACCCTCGCTACGCCACTGATCTCAGGTTTATCTTTTATATACTTCCAACACAGACATCTGATCTCAAATTTGTATCATATTCAGAATGGCAAGTAACCAATTTCAACTGATTTGCTATAATTCATCTGAACAGATTCAGTGATTAGAACCGTTAACTGGACTTATACTTTTAGTGGATATATATAAACTTGTGGAAAGCAAATCAATTTAAACAGTGATTAAAAAACAATTCACACAAGTCAATTTCTCTGCCCAACGTTTTAGTAAGAGCAGTTCCAGTTCATTCACAATTTCCACCGAGAACAGGCAAAGGTAATAGCTAATCATTCTTAAGAAAATACCTCTACTATAACAAAACATATCCAGTTACGTTAATAAAGGTCAGCAAGATTAGAATTATCATTTACTTTTATTCAATCAAAAGGATGTGTACGAAAATCAATAGATTTATATTTTGGAGTTGAGCTTAAAAACTTGGCCAACGAAAGTGCGGGTGTTGTTTACACCTAGAAGCAACAAACACAGCACCCCTCACAAGGAAAACACAACCCATCAAAAGTCGTGCCTTTTCTTGTGTACATTTTTCATTGGTTAGACGCTTTAGCGCCTGCTGGCGTCGAAAGGGAAAAACTCGGAAATTGGCTTCCCCCTGCCCGTTAAACCTTTAGCGTAAAGGCCCATCCAATGAAATTTGTACATAAAACTGTCGTTTTTAAAGGCTAGCTGAGTTCCCCTTGTGTTGTTACTCCTAGTTTACACGGTTTTCTCAATTGAAATGGAGCAACTCGGTTTTGACAATGTTAGTGCGAGTTAATATGCCTAAGTATTCTACGATTAACTAAATTTGTAATTGGTTCAAATGGGAGAAAAGCAAATACTTGAAAACGTGGCGTTATAACTTGTAAGGAAACTTTCATTTTAACGTAGCTAAATCACGAGGGACGAGGCTAAGTCACAAAACAATGACACATTGAAATGTTCGATCTCGGAGGCTCAATAGATATTTATTTTTAAAGTATGCATCATTATTTAAGATTTAAAATAATTTAAACTAAATTCTTCGATAATCTCTTAACGCCATTAAGGAGAGATTTTGTCCTCACTTTATCTGAAAGCCACCTGCATTTTGATAAGGCCCCTGTTATTAGAGATGGCCATGAATCTATTCCATTCTTCGAAAAACGTAACTTTACTGGAGCGCTTGGTGCCATCTAATTATGGCAAATAAAACTAAAATTTAAAATAGCGAAATGATAACGTCGTCAGAGAGCCATTTTGGAGTATTATTGTTAAACAACTTATACTCTATTTAGTGGACTTTAACCTTATTTATCTATCCCGTGTAAAAATATTGTTTATAATTGGTGTAAATTATGTTATTGACCAATTTACAAACGATCCAATCAACGCGAGGGGTACCTATAAGGACCGCCTTTTTTATTTCGACGCTAGCGACATCCTTTGAAAAAAGAGCAGCTTCACGTCGAGCCGTCACTAGCTTTAAGGACTATTTTCGCTCCTAACTATCGACAATTTATACATCAAAGATTGGAGAAAAATACTAAATTTCAATTTTTAAGGTCAATTTTTGATCCGAAGGAGCCATTCCGCACCCACACAAAAGACTTACTTTTAATGCAAAACCTCAAAAAAAACATCATCACTTATGTATAACGGAATAACCTTAATAAATACTACCCTCGAATTTTTAATTTAATTTCAAACGAAAACTCAAAGCGTTAATCTTAACAAACATTGTGTGAAAATAGGTTACATATTTCTATCTTTACCCTATCGTTATTGCGGAATTAGTGTTGTTGTTTTTTTTCTTTTTTTTTGTTAATTTTAAATGGTAATTAAATTAATCTTTTGATGTTTTAATATAATATCTGGGCTCACAAGTCACAATGATGGCTTAGTCCAACCACTCTGAAAATATACTAATACGATGTCTTAAATAAACTTTGATTTGATTTGATTTGATTTATTGAATCGAACCTCTGGATATGCAAATTCTTCTACTTAATTTTCAGTAGTTAGGGAGGATGGTGGTACAGGTAAGTGTTTTGAGATCGAAACTCGGTGCATTGTGTTTTTGGAAGCGCTTTGCGACACACAGAATCCATTTTAAGACGAGCTCTTCATTAAGATTTTATTGTTCGGTTTCGAATTGTGGGTAGTGTTATTGAATCCCAGATTATGTTTGCTTAATTGTCTGCAAAAAGTGCAGATATTTTGTATTTTTTCCTTCGTAGCAATTGACACGTCTGTAAGGTTTATACCTAGGGTTATATTTTCACCTACATTACACGTAACATAGGGCCAGTTACTGTATGGCCTAGCAGAGTACCTTTTACTAAAAACAAAAACCATTACAGTGAATACGTTTTCTGACCACTAAATTAAAATTTGCTACAAAGGAGGTTATTCGTCAAACCGGATTTTCTAATCCATTCAACGGTTGCCCTGAGTGAAATCAATCTTTACTTGAAAGCAGCTTCGGAAGCACCTTAAGCGACGTTAGCGGCACGATCGGCCAAATTAGGTACTTTTCAGCTTCACTGCTTCTCAATGCGCTTCTGGCGCTTCTTCAGTTTCAAAATATTTCTAAGCAAGCGTCTTTTATAATTTGCAATTACGTTCACATTTGATAAGGTTTAACCACAGCTTTGTCAGAAGCCTGCCATTCGCCATAGGCGTATTATAGTTTATTATATATGTATTTATATATATTTATTCATATATTCATATATTTATATATATTTATTCATATATTCATATATTTATATATATTTATTCATATATTCATATATTTATATATATTTATTCATATATTCATATATTTATATATATTTATTCATATATTCATATATTTATATATATTTATTCATATATTCATATATTTATATATATTTATTCATATATTCATATATATATATTATACTAATGCATATATTTATATATATATATATTATATTTAATCATATATATATATATTATTATATTTATACATATATATTATTATATTTATACATATATATTTATATATCTATATATTATTATTTTTATTTATCTATATATTATTAATTTTATATATATTTATATATCTATATATTATTAATTTTATATATATTTATATATCTATATATTATTAATTTTATATATATTTATCTATCTATATATATATTATTATTTTTATATATATATCTATCTATCAATATATATATTATTATATTTATAAATGTATTTATAAATTTCTAGCTTAATACGTTCACATTTGATAAGGTTTAACCACAGCTTTGTCAGAAGCCTGCCATTCGCCATAGGCGTATTATAGTTTATTATATATGTATTTATATATATTTATTCATATATTCATATATTTATATATATTTATTCATATATTCATATATTTATATATATTTATTCATATATTCATATATTTATATATATTTATTCATATATTAATATATATATATTATACTAATTCATATATTTATATATATATATATATTATATTTAATCATATATATATATATATATTATATTTAATCATATATATATATTATTATATTTATACATATATATATTATTATATTTATACATATATATTATTATATTTATACATATATATTATTATATTTATACATATATATTTATATATCTATATATTATTATTTTTATATATCTATATATTATTAATTTTATATATATTTATATATCTATATATTATTATTTTTATTTATCTATATATTATTAATTTTATATATATTTATATATCTATATATTATTAATTTTATATATATTTATATATCTATATATTATTAATTTTATATATATTTATATATCTGTATATTATTAATTTTATATATATTTATATATCTATATATTATTAATTTTATATATATTTATCTATCTATATATATATTATTATTTTTATATATATATCTATCTATCAATATATATATTATTATATTTATAAATGTATTTATAAATTTCTAGCTTAATTCGTCACGGACCCCGCTAGTAGAATTGATCGTATAATTCTCACAGTCTTAACGTAATACGTGATAAGTTTAAGATACAAGCTGCTTACACTGTAATTCAAATTCACAATACAGATCTTTATGGTTACCAATTTCTCCTGTTTTGAAATAAATGAAATTTTGGGGGTCTGCGCAACAAAATCATAGGGACCACATTCATATATATGTGGACATATAAGTATCCCTATTCGTTTACTTTGTGCATTGAGAACAATTGTGCCAAGTTCAGTCCGTCTAAGTTAAAGGGCGTGGATGCCTAAAACAAAACAGACAGACTGACAGACACAAACTTTCGGAAAATTATCCGAAATACGTTTTTAATCCAATCTGTTTTACCGGACACTTTAGTTTTAAATTAGCAAGGCCTCGTCCTCAAAATGGAAAAAGAGAACGCCCCACCAACCACCTGACACTCGCATCTTCAAACGCTCACCACATCGAACAGACGCAATTTTCTCGTTTTTCCAAAAACGGCATTTGGTTCGCGTCGAATTCCGCATGAGAAAATCTCAAAGTGAATAGTTTCCTAACAGCTTCTAAATTCCTCAAATATCTCATCGCGAAATATGTTTGTAGTTCATAATTTGAAAAATTATTAATGTACCGACACAGTCTTTATTCCTGTTTATCATCTAAATAGCTAACTGAAATTTAAATTCGGTATTTTACTATACACTTACTGCATACTAATTCTCTAATATTAAGATGCAAACAATTGGATTTCAATAATTCATTTGTCAAAATGGGCTGTTTCAAAGAAGCCACCTAGTCACCGTAGGCAGATATTTGTATTTTACAGCCTTGTTAAAACATTCCTAATGTATGTTGTAAAATCCAGCGCATTAGAAATTTATGCTAGGAGCAATCACTATTTCAACTTTAGAAAGGTTAGTTATAATACGATTTGGTCATTTATTGCATGTTTGATTTTGAATGTGTCCTTAAAGTGGACTAATATTTAATATATGGTTTAAAATTTAATTTCTTGTAGTAATTTTCGGGATTGTTGATATTGAAAGTAAAAAATATATTGTATATTAACAGTTTTTTTATTTTATTTTATTTGATTTTCCTTGACCTAATTCTCCTTGCATAATTTATTAATAATTGTCATGCATTGAAAATTTATTAGTACTTATAATTATTGCACTCTGGCTAGGCGTTGCTATAGCAACCATTTCAGTTCAATTTAAAAAATAACATCATTTTATCGATTTAAAGATAAAAAAAATATGATTTAAATAAAGGATTTTAAATTTTTTTTACAGCTTAATTTGATTTGGTTAGGATAAATATTAATCTATTTTGTTAATTTTAATAACGTCAAAGATTTGTTTAAATTAATAATGATAAAAAATCTCAACTATCCTTGTTCATCATTTGAGATAATCCTTTGAAACATAAACAAAGATTTTTTTTTAATTTGATGATAATTTTTAACTTTTAAGACGCAAAAATTCTGGTAAGTGGCAAAATCTTAATATGTCTTTTCACCGCGAATCATCTCAATTAGGGTTTAGTTTTATATAAAAAATTGTTGTTTTTATTGCGTTTTCGCGTAGTTCATTACCTAGTCAATAATCTAAGCTGAATAAATACATTTTCCAGTTCCGTTAACCTTGGAAATTTGTATAACAGGCACTGCTATGGATTACATACTCTATTCTTCATACATAGATGATGTATAATTTTAGTTCTAACAGGAAGAAAAATGATTCTTTCTGCGGATGTAGCCCCGAGAGAAAAGATAAATGTAGTTTGCACCTAGAATTGACGGAGGAATATATCGAAGCAGACCTTTCGTTTATACACAATATTATTGGGCATGCAACAAAAACGTCGCGTTGAAATCCGTTGGGGAAGAGAGAGAAATCTGTGTGGATTCGTTTTCGGCATACGAAACAAGGCCGATACAACGTTTCTGCATCAGCGTAATGACCAACCAGAGCAGAACGAGTTTGCGGGTCAGCGTTTCCTGATGGCCGACGCCGATTTCCCGCTTTTGCCAACCACGAAGAAGGTGCCTCCTATGATTTAGTACGGTTTCCGGTACATCGCTTGTGACAGCCACGCAGAATCGAAAGAAAGTGTTACCGAAAAAATATTCTAGATAACCACCGTATACCGAGTTCTTTTTTACTGAAGTACACGAAACAATATTGCGTACGTTTTCCTATAATTATTGTAAGTGTTACGGAAAAGTATTCAAAACTGTTAGTTTAATCATAGAAATCAGGACATTTTGGGTCTATTGCTATTTTTCTAAAACCGATAATAAAATCTATGCATGATAATTTTTCAGATCACTGTCAGTTTAAAAATGATCGGTCTTTAATAATTTTAAAAGAATTTATCACTAAGAATTTTTAATTAACTGGCTCTGATGATTTAGATAAATTTTTCAGTGCTGTGGTCTAAGAATTTCGAGAACACAATCTTTTTAAGAGCTCTCAATTCACTGTCTCGGAGGGTTTCGAGAACACTATCTTTTTAAGAGTTCTCATTTCACTGTCTCTGAGGGTTTCGAGAACACTATCTTTTTAAGAGTTCTCATTTCACTGTCTCTGAGTGTTTCGAGAACACTATCTTTTTAAGAGTTCTCATTTCACTGTCTCTGAGGGTTTCGAGAACACTATCTTTTTAAGAATTCTCATTTCACGGTCTCGGAGGGTTTCGAGAACACTATCTTTTTAAGAGTTCTCATTTCACTGTCTCTGAGGGTTTCGAGAACACTATCTTTTTAAGAGTTCTCATTTCACTGTCTCTGAGGGTTTCGAGAACACTATCTTTTTAAGAGTTCTCATTTCACTGTCTCTGAGGGTTTCGAGAACACTATCTTTTTAAGAGTTCTCATTTCACTGTCTCTGAGGGTTTCAAGATAATTATCTTTTTAAGAGCTCTCAATTCACTGTCTCGGAGGGTTTCGAGAACACTATCTTTTTAAGAGTTCTCATTTCACTGTCTCGGAGGGTTTCGAGAACACTATCTTTTTAAGAGTTCTCATTTCACTGTCTCTGAGGGTTTCAAGATAACTATCTTTTTAAGAGCTCTCAATTCACTGTCTCGGAGGGTTTCGAGAACACTATCTTTTTAAGAATTCTTATTTCACTGTCTCGGAGGGTTTCGAGAGCACTATCTTTTTAAGAATTCTTATTTCACTGTCTCGGAGGGTTTCGAGAACACTATCTTTTTAAGAGTTCTCATTTCACTGTCTCTGAGGGTTTCGAGAACACTATCTTTTTAAGAGTTCTCATTTCACTGTCTCTGAGTGTTTCGAGAACACTATCTTTTTAAGAGTTCTCATTTCACTGTCTCTGAGGGTTTCGAGAACACTATCTTTTTAAGAGTTCTCATTTCACTGTCTCTGAGGGTTTCGAGAACACTATCTTTTTAAGAGTTCTCATTTCACTGTCTCTGAGGGTTTCGAGAACACTATCTTTTTAAGAGTTCTCATTTCACTGTCTCTGAGGGTTTCGAGAACACTATCTTTTTAAGAGTTCTCATTTCACTGTCTCTGAGGGTTTCAAGATAACTATCTTTTTAAGAGCTCTCAATTCACTGTCTCGGAGGGTTTCGAGAACACTATCTTTTTAATAGTTCTCATTTCACTGTCTCGGAGGGTTTCGAGAACACTATCTTTTTAAGAGTTCTCATTTCACTGTCTCTGAGGGTTTCAAGATAACTATCTTTTTAAGAGCTCTCAATTCACTGTCTCGGAGGGTTTCGAGAACACTATCTTTTTAAGAGTTCTCATTTCACTGTCTCGGAGGGTTTCGAGAACACTATCTTTTTAAGAGTTCTCATTTCACTGTCTCTGAGGGTTTCAAGATAACTATCTTTTTAAGAGCTCTCAATTCACTGTCTCGGAGGGTTTCGAGAACACTATCTTTTTAAGAGTTCTCATTTCACTGTCTCGGAGGGTTTCGAGAACACTATCTTTTTAAGAGTTCTCATTTCACTGTCTCTGAGGGTTTCGAGAACACTATCTTTTTAAGAGTTCTCATTTCACTGTCTCTGAGTGTTTCGAGAACACTATCTTTTTAAGAGTTCTCATTTCACTGTCTCTGAGGGTTTCGAGAACACTATCTTTTTAAGAGTTCTCATTTCACGGTCTCGGAGGGTTTCGAGAACACTATCTTTTTAAGAGTTCTCATTTCACTGTCTCTGAGGGTTTCGAGAACACTATCTTTTTAAGAGTTCTCATTTCACTGTCTCTGAGGGTTTCGAGAACACTATCTTTTTAAGAGTTCTCATTTCACTGTCTCTGAGGGTTTCGAGAACACTATCTTTATAAGAGTTCTCATTTCACTGTCTCGGAGGGTTTCGAGAACACTATCTTTTTAAGAGTTATCATTTCACTGTCTCTGAGGGTTTCGAGAACACTATCTTTTTAAGAGTTCTCATTTCACGGTCTCGGAGGGTTTCGAGAACACTATCTTTTTAAGAGTTCTCATTTCACTGTCTCTGAGGGTTTCGAGAACACTATCTTTTTAAGAGTTCTCATTTCACTGTCTCTGAGTGTTTCGAGAACACTATCTTTTTAAGAGTTCTCATTTCACTGTCTCTGAGTGTTTCGAGAACACTATCTTTTTAAGAGTTCTCATTTCACTGTCTCTGAGTGTTTCGAGAACACTATCTTTTTAAGAGTTCTCATTTCACTGTCTCTGAGTGTTTCGAGAACACTATCTTTTTAAGAGTTCTCATTTCACGGTCTCGGAGGGTTTCGAGAACACTATCTTTTTAAGAGTTCTCATTTCACGGTCTCGGAGGGTTTCGAGAACACTATCTTTTTAAGAGTTCTCATTTCACTGTCTCTGAGGGTTTCGAGAACACTATCTTTTTAAGAGTTCTCATTTCACTGTCTCTGAGGGTTTCGAGAACACTATCTTTTTAAGAGTTCTCATTTCACTGTCTCTGAGGGTTTCGAGAACACTATCTTTTTAAGAGTTCTCATTTCACTGTCTCTGAGTGTTTCGAGAACACTATCTTTTTAAGAGTTTTCATTTCACGGTCTCGGAGGGTTTCGAGAACACTATCTTTTTAAGAGTTCTCATTTCACTGTCTCTGAGGGTTTCGAGAACATTATCTTTTTAAGAGTTCTCATTTCACGGTCTCGGAGGGTTTCGAGAACACTATCTTTTTAAGAGTTCTCATTTCACTGTCTCTGAGGGTTTCGAGAACACTATCTTTTTAAGAGTTCTCATTTCACGGTCTCGGAGGGTTTCGAGAACACTATCTTTTTAAGAGCTCTCAATTCACTGTCTCTGAGGATTTCGAGAACACTATCACTTTAAGAGTTTCCAATTCACTATCTCAGAGGATTTCGGGGAAACGTTCTCTCATTTTTTCCAGTTCACTGCCACTAAGGAGTTACAGAACACTATCTTATAAAGAGTTTTCAATTCACTAACTCTAAGTATTTCGAGAACACTAACCCTTTAATAAAGGTTTTCAGCTCACTATGTTTAGGTTCACTATCTTTATTATTGAAAAATTGTACATACTCTCAATGTCTAAATTAACATAACCATTTACGAAAGCTTAGTTGAAGAATTAAGCACGCTTAGAAAACGTGTTAGGTAAACAGTCTACGCAGAATGAAGCGACATCTACACACCTACACGTGGTCACTTTCGCGTGTTTAACCCGTCTATTGTTCTAGTTCTGTATACCGCGTAACTACGTTCGAAAAGCGAAACCTAATTATTTCATTACGAAACGAATCTGATTCGTTCGGTATAATTTGTTTATCAAAAGCCAAGCGGAAAATCCAATTACAATTAATTTAAGATTTAGAAGATTGCAAGGCGAGAACGAGCGCAAATCCTATATTGGAAAGGAAGCTTTTAAGGTCGTTTAGAGTCGGAACTATCCGTCCTATTGTCGCTCTGGAGACGAGCCAAGAATACTTTTGGTGGCGTGCTACTTGAGCCTAATGTTTACTTGGGATGAGTGATGTCGACATCACGAAATGGCGTTAAAAGAAGCGTCCCAGGATTCACCTCTCGGCAGAAGTCATCCTCGAGGCCGGCCCTCCGCCCGATCCCGCTCCTGCCTGGGACCAGTCACTGTTCCACGAGGTGTGGTCGACCGGATAAATCATTCTTGCCACCAAAAATATAACGCGACTAGAACCACGATTTTTGCGAAATAATGCCACGCTTTTCGCCGTCCGACGCTTACGAGACTTTCAAATCGTTTTTGCGCTCATTTTCTCGTTTCAAATCGTCGAGCTTAAAATTTACGGTCGTCTGGCGCACATTTTCCGAACATTGAATAAAGGGAATCAATTAAAATCCATCATAATTAAAATTGTCTTTGATAATACAGCGACGAGGAAAATGTTACGAGCGAATGGCACCAACTCTGTACTTAACACAAGCGGTTCCTCTGTGTTTTATCAAGTAATCACTTAAGTCAGGCAACTATATACGAATACATTTGAAATGTCTAACGAGCCATTGCAACCTTGCTGCACAAGCGACTCGATAAACAGGCGGAGCTTAATCTACTTCGATTGTAATGTATTATTTTAAATTCATTGGCCGTATCGCGGGGAGAAAATGAAAGATACAAACTCGGAAAATAAGCTAAGCAAAAAAGCTAATTTAAGAAACCCAGATTAGTTCTAATTCTGAAGATCTTGTAGAAACTGTCTTGTTCTTCAAGAAAATGGTCTAGTTTCGCGTAAAACCACGTAGAAAAAAGTGGAAGATGGGTAACTTTAATGAAGACCAGCCTTTATGTCGGCTGTTTTCCTCTGTTAACCACGCCAGGTTCTATGAGAATCATAAGGGCCACCATAGGCTTCGTGCGTTGTTTAATTTTGGTCTTAAGTATCGCCGCCTACCAACTGAGTCTCAAATTATCTCTTCGCAACAGCTGAAAGTTAAACCAAAAAACAGATAGGCGTTTGTCGTTCATTGCGTCGACAAAAAGCTTAAGAGACTTCACATTTTAACCAATGAAATAAGCTGCTTTTATATAAACATACCTTTACGAAAAAAAATTTAACGATTCCCAAGAACGAAGAGCCTCCAATCTTTAAAGATACCCCAGTTCTATATTCATGGTAAATATAAATATATTGATGCTTGCACTACAGTCTATAAATCAGATTTATTATCCGGTAATATGATAAATTTGTCGTTTTCATATTTTACCACTTCATAAAACACGACTGCAGAATCGTCATTCAAAATCATTATCTCAATTTCTTTGATATCATTAACTACAAGTGACATGATTAATTGCATAAGTGACATGATTAATTGCATAAGTGACATGATTAATTGCATAAGTGATATGATTAACTTCATAAGTCACATGATTAATTTCATAAGTGGCATCATTAATTTCATAAGTGGCATGATTAATTTCATAAGTGACATGATTAATTTCATAAGTGACATGATTAATTTCATAAGTGACAAGATTAATTTCATAAGTGGCATCATTAATTGCATAAGTAGCATCATTAATGGCATAAGAGGCATGATTAATTTTATAAGTGGCATCATTAATTTCATAAGTGGCATGATTAATTTCATAAGTGACATGATTAATTTCATAAGTGACATGATTAATTTCATAAGTGACATGATTAATTTCATAAGTGACAAGATTAATTTCATAAGTGGCATCATTAATTGCATAAGTAGCATCATTAATTGCATAAGTGGCATGATTAATTTCATAAGTGGCATCATTAATTTCATAAGTGGCATGATTAATTTCATAAGTGACATGATTAATTTCATAAGTGACAAGATTAATTTCATAAGTGGCATCATTAATTGCATAAGTAGCATCATTAATTTCATAAGTGGCATGATTAATTTCATAAGTGGCATCATTAATTTCATAAGTGGCATCATTAATTTCATAAGTGACATCATTAATTGCATAAGTGACATCATTAATTGCATAAGTAACCCCATTAATCATACTAGTAACATCATTAATCCCTTTAGTAACATCATTAATCTCTTTAGTAACATCATTAATCTCTTTAGTAACATCATTAATATTATTAGTAACTTAATAAATCATATCAGTAATATTATTAAACATACTAGTAACATCATTAATCACATTAGATAAATCAAAAATCACATTAGAGATATCATTAGTCCCATAAATTATATCATAAATCGTTGTTAAAATGTCATCTTTAAATAATTAAATTTTTCATCGCCAAATAAATTTGACATCGCATACAATTACTTTAAAAAGGGATTATTGCTTTTCCAGCTTCTCTCAATGTAGTATTCCTTTAATCAATGTAGTATTACTTTAATCAATGTAGTATTACTTTAATCAATGTAGTATTACTTTAATCAATGTAGTATTACTTTAATCAATGTAGTATTACTTTAATCAATGTAGTATTACTTTAATCGATGTAGTATTACTTTAATCTATGTAGTATTACTTTAATCTATGTAGTATTACTTTAATCGATGTAGTATTACTTTAATCTATGTAGTATTACTTTAATCGATGTAGTATTACTTTAATCAATGTAGTATTACTTTAATCACTATAATATTACTTTAATCAATGTAGTATTCCTTTAATCAATGTAGTATTACTTTAATCAATGTAGTATTACTTTAATCAATGTAGTATTACTTTAATCAATGTAGTATTACTTTAATCAATGTAGTATTACTTTAATCAATGTAGTATTACTTTAATCAATGTAGTATTACTTTAATCAATGTAGTATTACTTTAATCAATGTAGTATTACTTTAATCGATGTAGTAATACTTTAATCAATGTAGTATTACTTTAATCAATGTAGTATTACTTTAATCAATGTAGTATTACTTTAATCAATGTGATATTACTTTAATCAATGTAGTATTACTTTAATCAATGTAGTATTACTTTAATCGATGTAGTATTACTTTAATCGATGTAGTATTACTTTAATCAATGTAGTATTACTTTAATCAATGTAATATTACTTTAATCAATGTAGTATTACTTAATCGATGTAGTATTACTTTAATCGATGTAGTATTACTTTAATCGATGTAGTATTACTTTAATCAATGTAATATTACTTTAATCAATGTAATATTACTTTAATCAATGTAGTATTACTTAATCGATGTAGTATTACTTTAATCGATGTAGTATTACTTTAATCGATGTAGTATTACTTTAATCAATGTAGTATTACTTTAATCAATGTAGTATTACTTTAATCAATGTAGTATTACTTTAATCAATGTGGTATTACTTTAATCAATGTAGTATTACTTTAATCAATGTAGTATTACTTTAATCAATGTAGTATTACTTTAATCAATGTAGTATTACTTTAATCAATGTAGTATTACTTTAATCAATGTAGTATTACTTTAATCAATGTAGTATTACTTTAATCCATGGAGTATTACTTTAATCCATGGAGTATTACTTTAATCCATGTAGTATATTTGATAAAACATAAATAGCAACCACACCAATATATTTATTTTATGATTCTTACATTTACTAATAAATGTGATGTTGAATGTTGAAACATAAGAGCAAACATGAATTTGAAATATTTTCTGACAAGTTTTTTTAGATAGAACCACCTTAATTAAAATTTATGAAACACTTTTTCATGACTTAGGAAAAATAGTTCGTTTCAAATCGAACCAGTTAGCATTATACGTTTTGTTTATGTTCTAGAATGTTATCTTTGAAACCTTTTGTTTACCACCTACCGGTGAAGAATTACATTTTCCAACACAGTTAAGTTCAAATAAGCTTCTTAGAAATTCTTGGTTTAATTTATTTAAATTGATTTTTGGATTTCTTTGTTTAATGGTTTTAATTTATTTATTTTTAAATGTCTTGACAATAGAAAATATATACTTTTGTTCTAGATTATATTAACACTTAATTCAAAAACTGCTTAAAACACCTATGCCCGTGTGCCATCAACATTTTCTTTTAAATGGAGGAATTCTGAAATGTAATGGTCTATTTAATGGTCGGAAAAAAATTTAAAAAAAGAAGGTTGGACACTCCGACCCAAATTCTTACGCGACAAAGGTCTTCTGTTCTGATTTAAATAAACCAAGTCGCATTGTCTTTCTATGCTAAATAGTAGTGCTCTGTTTCAAATGACAAAATGAATCTAGCGCCTGTTGCTTGAATGCCAGACGAGCGGTAAAAAGTCACTGTCTAGAGAATATTTATTTTGGCCTGTTGGTAGTTTCACGCTTCCGCGAACCGTAAATATTTCCTTCTGACTTTGCGCATTTCTCCGGAATGGGACTCCAAACACGACGGGACACGCGATAATTTTTTTTACAGTAATCGCTATTGTTTTTGGATACACTACAAAATAAAACAAAAATATTTAAAGTTTATGTTATCTTTTGTACGTTAGGCTTAATAGAAAAGAGCAGCCGGTCTTTTTCTTAAAAATAAGTTCAATTTTGGGAATCGATTTTCAAAAGAAAAAATTTCGGAAATATGTAGATATATTTAAAACGAAAACAAGAACACTTTTCCTTTCCTGATTCACCATTCTTTACTTTAAGATAGTTTTGTGACTTTGTTATTTTATCGAGGCTTAGTAAATCCTATCAAATGGTTAATCAAATCAGTCCGGTAAATCATTTAGGTCTATATCTCTTGTGAGCTAAAACATGGTGGTCATGGATCTTATCCACTAACATGTCCATCCTTCAAAGATAAGAAAAATACATGCATGGAAGTAACAACACATTGATTAATTCCATAACACATTATCGTTAAAGCAGTGGCGTAGGCAAGGAGACGAATTTAAAGCTGTGAGTTAAAGCGGGAATTCTTTCTTAAAATAAAAGATAATAATTTAAACTCGCGCTTTTTGAAATTGCGTAAGTCTTCGCAAGATGGCAATTGACACCCCTCAAACAGAACTGAAGATAAAAAGATGGCGCTGTAATATTTTATTTAAACTTTAGGTATAGACCTCCTTCTAAAACTATTAATCGAGCACAATTTAACCAAGAACACTAAATGCATTTTCCTTATACCTCAGTAAATGAAGGACCGAACCTTCAAGCTAAGGAGCATCGAGGTGGCAAGCAAATCACAGAACACGGCAGTTGCAAATGCGAGTGTAGCAGCGAATCAAAGAGTTGAATGTAGAGAAAGCATAATTATGGTTCGTATAAATTTCATCAGAACTAACTAATTTAATATAAAGTTTTGCTTACAAGTAATTATACCGTATTGGTCATCTCAATGTTTCGGTTTGCAGTCCTCTGTGGAGTTCCAGTTGTTGATTTGATACTTTAAAATAATATTCAATAAATACGGAGCTTTGTTTCGTGATGTTAAGAGCCACATGTTATAATTTTACGTGTATTTAAATTAGTTTATAAAAATAACTTTTATTTTATTTTGCTATCAAACAGATATTTAACCTTACAATAAGGAAACGTCTAACACCAACAAAATCACAATAATTTTCCTTGCCTAGTATAAATAGAGAAGGTTTTCGAATAAAGAAATAGATCCTATTTCATAAATTAAAATTTACGGTCAACTACCTAAGTAGGTTGAAAATAATAAAAATAATTAATTAATTTGAATAAGGTTTTGAAGGTTTTAATAATAAAGGCTAGCCGCAGAATCTTTTTGATCAAAAAGTCATTCAAAATGTTTAAGAAATTTGAATGATTAAAATTAATAAAGTTATTGGAATTATCGTCTGAGAATATCGTACGAAAAATGTTTCTAAATTCCGTTCCTGTTACACTGTCATAGTTAAATTTTTTCAAATTAGGACATCAGTTCTTATTTATTTGTCTAAGGTTATAGATTCAAGCCTAACTGATCTTCATATAACTAATATTACTTTTCACAAAGTCCCCTAGGAGGGGTTATACAATCATCGTGTCTGTCTGTCTGTATGTGTGTCTGTCTGTCCTGCGAACGCGTTCGCATTTTCTGTGCAAAGGTTAATCATTGCGTACGCAATGTCTCGAAATCTCTGCGTTCGCAGTTTCTCGTAAGGTTGGCAAAACCACCGTGTGACGGTGAGCGATAACGGATTATTTTGCGGATAGGTTTGGTTTGGATGGTGTTTTTTCGTTAACGCTCACCGTCGTGACGGTTTTAACTCAGTTTGATTTGGTATTTAGTTATTATAATGTTTATGCGTAGGTTGTGAATGTTGAGTTCGTGTTATGACGGTTGTGGGTGTTGAGTTTGTTGTGTTTGTGTTATGATGGTTGTGGATGTTGAGTTCGTGTTATGACGGTTGTGGGTGTTGAGTTTGTGGTGTTTGTGTTATAATGGTTGAGGATGTTGAGTCTATTGTGTTGGTACGGGCGTTTTATCTCCAACTTCTTAATGACTTTGGGACGGACCGAGTGCTAAGTGTTATGCAACCTCTTAACATCCAATGGCAGGGTTTCGACCAATTGTACACGGTATGCGTCTTAGTATCAATTTGCGATTTATTGGCGCCGGGCGGGAATCGAACCCGGGTCTGCCTCCTGCAAGGGATTTACTCTAACCACTCAGCCACCAACGCTTGTTACTTTACGGTGTTTTTATAAAAAACAGCTTTGGCGAATGTCCTTTACAAAGTTATAACGTTAGGTACTATAATTTATTCTACATCATTTTAAATATTTATTAATTATATTAATCTTATATTTAATGAAATATTTATAAATTATATTAATCTTATATTTAATTAAATATTAATAAATTGTATTAATCTTATATTTTTAATAAAATATTTATAAATTATATTAATCTTATATTTTATTATATAATTAAGTATTTTAATGTAAAAGTTGATCGTGATCAAGAATTGAACTCGGGTCGCATTGTTACCACGCGGATTGTTCACCGCCGAGCCATTGACTTCCTTAGAGAAAATGTTAAAGTAAAGGAACCATTATGATAAGGCGGGTTTTTTTACTAAACGGATTAATACAATATCTGTGGATATTTTTTATTGAACTTTGTTTTTTTTATTTTTGTGAACTTGTTTTTATTTCGTCGGGAATTGAACCGGGAGCGCGGTTTTAGGACTTTGATTCGTTGCCGCTGTGTTTTTGATTCGTTGCCGCTGTGTTATTAGGCCAAAATTATTCGCTCGCTTTGGGACGAAAAGAGTACACCTTTTACCCCAAACTACCAACTTCTTCCATAGTATAACAGCCAAACTGTATTTTGAAGTTGCTCGCTATTTCCTAAAAAAATACTCCAAAACTAGCGAATAGTTTTCACCTATTGTTTTCTTTTACGTTTTGTTATAAATCTATAATATATTATTCAATGACATTGTTAAACTTTTTAATTTTCAGTATGTTTATTTTTTCGGATATGCTTTTTTGTTGTGTTTTTGAAGTGATCGAGATTACGTTCTTTTTTGTCTAATCTTTGGTATTGTTGTTTTTTCTGTCTTATATTTGTATCTACTATTTTTTTAGTTTATTTCCTTTTTCCCGCAAAATCGTCCAGTCTTAGAGGAACCTTTAAGAGCGTAAGTCATGGCAAAAGCTTATCCGGTTTCATTATAATAACGTGAAAAATCGTATTTGTGAATGGTAAGTGTGAATGGTAAGGTGTTGCGCTTCTTGATATTATATTTTCTATTGCTTGATTTCTAAGTATTTGAACTAATTTATTGCTTGACTGCGTTATAATATATTTCTATGAATTATTTTGATTCTGAAGTCTGATTGCTTGACTGCGTTATAATATATTTCTATGAATTATTTTGATTCTGAAGTCTGATTGCTTGCCTGCGTTATAATATTTTTCCGTGAGTTTTGTTTCTGAAGTCTGATGGATTGGGTTGTTATTGTGTATTTTTCTATTCGTTACGTTTATTTTTTGATACTCTAATATTTTAAACTGGATATAGTATAACGTTACTTATGCGTACTTCGAATGTGCGTGACGTGGAGGGTATTTTCACGTTTTATTAGGATCAGTTTTTTTAATTTTAAATCTTTCGTATTATTTGCATTTTATTTCGTTTTTTCAGTCGTATATTTTTATCGAGTTGTATACATCGTGCGCTTTCACTTATGTTGGTCTGGTTATAAACTGGGTCGTCATTACTTCGTAATTTATTTTAAACGTTTTCTCGACTGATTAAGATGTTTAATTTGAAATAAAATGAGCGTTAAAGATGCGGCAAGTATTTCGTAAGCGATAAAAATACAAATACCCTCTGTAGATATTTCTTTCATTAGAATTGGCTTCGTATTATATTTAACTGATAAACCTGTACCGTAAATAGGGTTAAATTCAATTGTGCATTGTTTTAGTACGTCTAACTCACTGTTGTAACCACTTAATTTATAATATTCTGAATAAATTATACTCTGTTGTTTCGTCTCAATTATTTTAATTATAATTAAAATTTTATACCGGGCGGGATTGAACCTGGATTACGTTTTTAGTAAATAACTCTGAATTGCGGGGATCCATCTTTAAAAATCATCTCGAGAAATTAATACCGCTAGGGACAATTCTTCCGAGGAGAGGTATATTTTGGCTTGCCAACTTGTTTATTCTTAGATTTATCGAGGTAATAGAACAAATTTGATAAGAGTCCAGAACGCTTGAAAGAAACCCGTGACAACCCTCGGTTGGGGTCATGTGCCGTGGATTCCACTCTTTCGATTGCACTCCCTTTGCTTGGCTTTACTGGAATTTGACCTTGACCTGGAGAAAAACCACTACTCGCTCTTTTTCAAGCTATCAGACCCTCAGAATGCTGCCAACGTTTTGTGAAACAGGCAGATTGTTGCCAACGTTTTGTGAAATAGGCAGAATGCTACCAACGTTTTGTAAAACAGGCAGAATGCTACCGTTTTGTGAAACAGGCAGAATGCTACCGTTTTGTGAAACAGGCAGAATGCTACCAACGTTTTGTAAAATAAGTAGAATGTTGCAAACGTTTTGTAAAATAGGCAGATTGCCGCCAACGTTTTGTGAAATAGGCAGAATGCTATCAACGTTTTGTAAAACAGGCAGAATGCTACCGTTTTGTGAAATAGGCAGAATGCTATCAAAGTTTTGTAAAATAGGCAGAATGCTGCCAACGTTTTGTAAAACCGGCAGAATGCTACCAACGTTTTGTAAAACAGGCAGAATGCTACAAACGTTTTGTAAAACCGGCAGAATGCTACAAACGTTTTGTAAAATAAGCAGAATGCTACCAACGTTTTGTAAAATAGGCAGAATGCTACCAACGTTTTGTGAAACAGGCCGAATGCTACCAACGTTTTGTAAAACAGGCAGAATGCTACCAACGTTTTGTAAAATAGGCAGAATACTGCCAACGTTTTGTAAAATAGGCAGAATGCTGAAAACGTTTTGTGAAACAGGCAGATTGTTGCCAACGTTTTGTGAAATAGGCAGAATGCTACCAACGTTTTGTAAAACCGGCAGAATGCTACAAACGTTTTGTAAAATAGGCAGAATGCTACCAACGTTTTGTAAAATAGGCAGAATGCTACCAACGTTTTGTGAAACAGGCCGAATGCTACCAACGTTTTGTAAAACAGGCAGAATGCTACCAACGTTTTGTAAAATAGGCAGAATACTGCCAACGTTTTGTAAAATAGGCAGAATGCTACCAACGTTTTGTAAAACAGGCCGAATGCTACCAACGTTTTGTGAAACAGGCAGATTGTTGCCAACGTTTTGTAAAATAGGCAGAATGCTGCCAACGTTTTGTGAAACCGGCAGATTGTTGCCAACGATTTGTAAAACATACTGCACAACGCACTTGTCATCCATATTACGTACGCAATTCTTAAATTTGAATAAATTGTTTTCAAGGAATACTGCCAATAAAAATTAATTTTAATTAGTAAAAATGTAAAAGAAAAGTACCCTTTTTAATTAAATTTCTTGATGATAATATATAAAGCTCCAGATTTTGGATAAAGCGAGGGACATCAAACATGGTTCGATATCTATTCGCATTAGGCAGCAATGTGTGGGAACTTACTTAAAAGTAATTTCGGTTCTACTCTTAATCGAGCGGCATGAAGGAGGGTTCTTCCAATCTAAATGGACACGCGCCGAGATGGAGCATGAATGAGTGCGACCGGAAATAAATTGTGGTTCCGATTCCGCGAGCGCTGATGCCCCAGACGCGCAACGGTTAACGGATCTTCTATAAAACGTGTAGAAGATAGGATATAGCGGGGGTCATAATCGGGCCATCAACCTCTTTTTCGGCGCACCAGATAAAGAACAGCTTGCCAGGGTCTTCTTCGTTATAAGAGCGGCCATGTCGACAGTGGCGCCCCTTTCGGACTAATATCCAAGAAGAGGAAATAGCGGATTAAACGGAAACAGCTATTATAGTAAAGTCGGGACTTAAGCAACGTCCGTCCTATCTCTGATAAGAAGCGCGCCTTACCAACTTCCTAGACTACACCCGAAATAAATCCCAAATCTTCGCAATATTTTTTATAAGTCTCTATTCCCGGATACCGGTTTCCTTTGATCTTGATTTCTTCGCTAATTGTACGCGAAAAGGGGAATTCCTATAATTACGGTGAACGTCTCGGAACTACAGACACCTTGAAGAATAATATTTTTCTAGGCCAAGTGTTCGGAAGACTCCGAAATAATATTTTTCATCTCTGCCTAAGTACGCTCGTCTGAACGCCTCGCTCCGATTGACATAATAATCGCCCACTGCACGTTTCTCCGGAAACGATAGACAGCCTAATTGCGAATCTCTAATGACGTCCTCTTCATTATCAAAATCTAAATATATTAATTGAGTCTGTTCGGAATTGTGCAGTTCTAGACGAAGTTTACTTTCGAAGGAGGTAGTTTGCTCGTCAAAAATACATTTTGTTATAATGATTATTAAACACGGTATAGTAGTTTAAGCTTCATCTTCAATATTTCAATATTATCTTTGAAATATTTCACGCGCCTTTTGCGTTTCGTTTGCAAGCAATCTCCCCAGTAGTTAAAGGGGTTCTGGACCCGAGTTCTTTCTGGTTCTCCTTTACATAAAAAATTGTTAATATCCAAAGGGACATAAGACCCAAAAGGGCGCCAGAACGCCGAAGAGGGGGTAAAGAATGCGTCATCAAAATTTAAAATTTTCGCTACTCCAGCGCCACCAAGTGTGACGTTTGAAAACGCTAGTGAAGGTAAGAGATAAAATCGCATAAGACACTAGTCACGGCATTTGACTACTAAAATAAATGCTCCGACTACTAAAATTTATCGAAATCTGGGGGCTCACTAGTAAATTTGACTAGTGGAAAATTTAACTAAATATTCAAAAATAATGGCGAATATAACGTATCATAAATTCCGCGTGACTCAAGTGATAATAAACTCCTATTTTAATTCTGACTGGAAAGGGGAAATGTTGACTGTTCCTATCTAGTGGTGTGATGGGGTCACTGGAGCCTGTGGGGGGCTCCATACCCGGCTCTCAAGGTCATGGGATCGGGGCGCTGGGTCACTGGAACCTCATGGGTGTTCCACACTCGTCATTCTGTGACCTACTAAGGAGGGTAGTTTGCAGTGGAAGAGGAAGCCACTCTAGTCCTCAGCTGTGCGAGGGTGGGTCTCGGGCAGCCCATGGTGTCGCCTTTTGTTGGGCCGTGATGAGGGCGTTTGTTTGCTATATGTGAGGCGGTCAAAATGGCTGTCTCACTGGCCGAACGTTGTTTCGCAAAGCGCACTTTTGTCCGGGGCTGGTTGTTTTAGGTGGCCGCTGTAGTGCGTAAGGCGGAGCAGCGGGGTACAAATACATATACTTATGTCTTCAGTAACGGGCCCTCAAGGGGTCGGAGTGTGCAATAACTGGTGGCTGTACCGGGGAGTCGGGGTCCGGCTCTGGTAACCCGTAAGGGCGGTGGCGCACTGGGATATGTTAGCTCCGTCCAAAGGGTCCTATCTCCAACCTCCGACTTCGGTCAGGTGTGGGCTGGATACTGGGCTTCGGCCCAGGCTAATGGAGAGGGGCCGGGCAAACTGGCCGCCTCGGCGGATTGGGTTGCCTGCTGCGGGGCTGCGGGCCTCCGTATGCTGGGCGCGGCGGACCCATCTCCCGGCCTTTTGGATCACACCGGGATCTCCGGTGCCAGCTGTGCCGGGTTATGCGGGCTGCTGCGTGCCGGCCGTTCCCCTTTAGGCGCTCTCTCCAAAGGGCTTGGCTCCCTGCCTTTGTAGGTGGGGTGTCGGCCGGAGTTGCTAGAGCATCCGTTCTCTATCCCACTGCTGTGTGCGAAGTGGCGGGCTGGTCGTCCCATTGTTGCACCTTCTGCTGGGTTGAGCGGCTTGCGTCGAGGGTGCGACCATCAGTAGTGGGGTTCTGCTACCCATGCTCGTTTTGTCACCTGTCCGGGCTTGTGGACGCTGGCGTAGGGCATTCTGATGATAGGCCTCCGCTGGTGTGGTTTCTTGATTTTACCGGTACAGCGGGCTATAAATTCTGACAACATGTCTTCAGTAACGGCGCTAAGGTTTTTTCACAGGTGGGCTAATTATTTTGTGGTCCCTAAGAATTTTGTGGCCCTTAGCGGGAACCTTGGATTGACCATATTACGGAAAAGTGGTGAAATCGAAAAAACCCAAAATTTTCCAGGAAGCGAGAAGAGCAAGGTCGTTTTATTGTTGCGGCTCTCGTCGCGTTTTGTGGACCCCCTACTGACCTTGTATCTGACCTGGAGGGGACACGTGCATGCCTGGGATATTTCCCTAAATTCCCATAAGCCCCTTTCTTTTCAACTTTATCTCAATTTCCGCTACCTTCCTCCCGAATCCATATGTTTGTGGTCTACTACCTTTTTGAGTAAACAAATTGATTTGGAAAGATTTTTTCCAGAAAAAAGGTTTCTTGGCAATAAAACAAATTTCTAGAGATAATGAAAATTCATAAATTAAAATATGTGGCCTCTTAATTATGAATATGTGGCCCTTTTAATATAAATATGTGGCCCCTCTCAGAAATGCAGGGGGGCTAAAGCCCACTTCAGCCCACCCTTAGCGCCGCTACTGGCTGTCTTTCTTGTTTTTATACCCCCATTTTACCTCCAGTAGTCAGTGAATACTAAAATAAATTAAGATAGGAGGCTCACTTGTCAGGTTGACTACTAAAATAAATATCCTTATATCCAACCATTGCTGACACGCTTTTGAGTCTTATGTATAGCGAGCTGTTGGCTTGTGGGGCCACACATTGTGAACTAACCACTTGAAAAAATGGCTTTGAAAGTCGCTCAACGACTTAGCCTAGCTGATTCTTATTATTATTCTCATGTTTGAAATTTAATATGTTCAGATGGCACTAGCGAAAAATATTCGATTACTTTTTATAATAAGTTGCAGGTTAAGAAGCGCAAAATATATTGTACATCTGTCAGAAAGATACTAGCACGAATTTCCGGTTAATCGCCGGCGGGAATTTTGAATTTCGCCTATTTTCTGTTTAATTCCCAAAGGCTCATATGCGGGGTATATTAATCCATTTTATAAATCTCTATTGCGTAAACTTCAAAGTGATCAATCAATATTTAATGAAGATTATTATTTTTAAGCTTCATTAATGTAGATTATTATTTTTAAGCTTCATTAATGTAGATTATTATTTTTAAGCTTCATTAATGTAGATTATTATTTTTAAGCTTCATTAATGTAGATTATTATTTTTAAGCTTCATTAATATAGATTATTATTTTTAAGCTTCATTAAGGTAGATTATTATTTTTAAGCTTCATTAATGTAGATTATTATTTTTAAGCTTCATTTATGTAGATTATTATTTTTAAGCTTCATTTATGTAGATTATTATTTTTAAGCTTCATTAATGTAGATTATTATTTTTAAGCTTCATTAATGTAGATTATTATTTTTAAGCTTCATTAATGTAGATTATTATTTTTAAGCTTCATTAATGTAGATTATTAATTTTAAGCTTCATTAATGTAGATTATTATTTTTAAGCTTCATTAATGTAGATTATTATTTTTAAGCTTCATTAATGTAGATTATTATTTTTAAGCTTCATTAATATAGATTATTATTTTTAAGCTTCATTAAGGTAGATTATTATTTTTAAGCTTCATTAATGTAGATTATTATTTTTAAGCTTCATTAATGTAGATTATTATTTTTAATCTTCATTAATGCAGATTATTATTTTTAAGCTTCATTATAGCGTATTTTTAGTATTTAGTTTATGTACGTCAACGTGTTAATCTCGGCATTACCGGTTTCAAACTTTTACAGAATTTTTTTAGGTATCCCTCACTTGAAGAACTAAAAATAATTATTAAAACTGCTATTATATATTTTCTGTTAATTTGATTAAATATCACTTTGAAAGATAACGCAATCCAAAATTATATAACGCGCGCAGGTATAATTAGAAAATCAAGAGTAAACAGGCCATATTCGAAATTACCGACGCTGATTTATCGGAAATTCGTGCTAATATCTTTCCGCCAAATGTACTAGATAGTTTGTCCTTCTTAACCTGCAACTGAGTATTGGTCATCGTTTTTGCATTTCAACGTAACCATTTGGTAGACATTCGGTGAATTTGGGGCGATTGTTGTTTACCCCTTTTATTATAATAGCACGATAAACCTTCACAATTAGTTAATTTCTTTTAAAATTAAACCAAATATTAACTTAACTTGCTATCATAAATGGAAAAACACGTACTTAATTGTTAATGCACTGATAACTTTGGTTACAAACTACCCACTATAATTTTGCAATTGCAATTAAAGAAATTTTGGGTAAAAGAGGAAAACCTTGAGAAAAAATAAATGCTTAAACAAAGAAAGTTCAATCAGGGTACACGAGGACAGTTACGAAGTATGTAAATTCGTCTGATGCTTCAAACTGGGTTGGCTTATGTTTTATTAATAACTTTTCGAGTTATTCGGCAAAGCATTTGAATTAAACTTTGACGTCATCTCGTAAAATATTTTGAATATCTTTGGCTATATTTATTGCCCCGGAAAAGGATGTATAAATTTGGGACATTTATTATAGAATCTGCACTCGTTTCTACAATCGTACCAGTCTGTTTAAGAAAGACCAAATAATTTACGAGCTGATTACTCAAGCTCTTAGGAAAAGCCATTTTACGTAACAAATTTTAACTTTTTTACTTATTGATTAAAGGGAATATAACCTGCAAAGCAATCTTTACGGAAGACCCCTTCAATTTTTCAAATGTCCCTGTACAGTGGCGCAAACATTTTTAAAGCCGAAGGCAAGAGCGGCCAGAGCTGCAAGCGTTGGTGTTCCACACCAAATACCTGAGGTTATATTCCCTTTAAGGATCAGATTACAACATCATTGATGTATCTAGCATGTAGTAGGCTATTCTGTTGCTCAGTAATATGATACTGTGATACTTTATTGCTATTCATTGTTTGCCCACGCCGGGGACATGTTTACTCCCCCCTCTTGTGCCGGAAGAGTATTCGACCAGCTGCTGGCCGCTATTCTCACTAAATATAAATAAATACATTCCTCTACAAAATGAAACAAAAAAAAACAGATTTTTCTGTTCAACTTTTTTTATTTTACGCGCACGAGATTTTCATATTTTTCAAATACGCATATAAAGTTTCTTGGATAAATAATCTCAGGGGCCTGTCCGGGGGTCATTGACTCCCAAAACTAATGCCGGGACTCTACAAATAAATCATTCATGGGGTCGAGGGGTCACCCGGAAGCCTATATTTGAAGGATAAACGTTTATAGTAAATTTCCAAGTATATTTGAAGATATTTGCTTGTAATATTTAAAAATTAGTTATTTAAATTTTTATACCTTTCTCCCTAACAAAGTTTCTTAATTTTCAATCTCAATTTCCCTATAGTGACCCTCATGAAACATATACACTAAGGGAACTGGAGGTTCTAAGAACCCCCATGTAAAAACATCACTATTTCCTAGACTCCTTAAAGGTCTATTAATACAATAGAGTAAAACAATGGTAATAGGACCGTTAAATTTAATAAGAAAAAATCTCAGTTCGTTGGCAGCACATGCGATTACGAAATCAGGACTCTTGGATACAATAGCTTTAATTCGTAAAATTAATCTAATTAAAGTAAAGTAAAATTTGAATTTTGGTAAAGGTCAAGAGGCAAAATTGTAATATACAATTGCTTTGCGGATAAAGTCTCTTGGCAAAGCTTTCATTACGAGCGCCAACCTCTAAGGCCGAAAGTTTAGAGAAACTAAAATCGATCGAGTCTGAAAAGCATGATCTTTAACAACGACGAGTCAAAAGCCTCGCCAAAAATCCGGGTTATCCGCGCATGAAATCAAATGCTTGATTTAGGACTATTCCGGGTAACGTTATATTGTAATATTATGCAAACAAAAACTGTATCCACGCTGCGGGCATTAACCGCCATGACATTTTTCCCCAGCGCTAGAACATTTCAGTTTGCGGTCACTTTTTATATGAAGGGACACTTTGGCGGTAAAAGCGAAGGTTTTTCGTATACGGACAAGGAATGGAAAAAAAACTTTTCTCTAGCGAAGAGGTTTAAAGGCTTTTTTCTTCGGTAAAAAGATAAACAAGTATCCGCTAGAAAAGAAGACTCTCTCGGAGCCGTTTCGACACAAAAGAAAACATTGCTTTGAAAGCGAAAAAACACCACCCTGTTTGCTTATTCAGTCTTTCTACTAACTTGGCGCAATATACCCATACACAAACAACGACTGTACCTAAAGTTTGTTTTCCCAGCATCGTCGTACCAGATTTTTCGCAATGTATTTTCATCGATGGCTACCTTTCAAAAACGGGGCCTTTAAATTATTTTCTCCCTGCTTAGTTCTTCTGAATCGACGATTCTTCTCGGTTTTTGAGCCCATGGGCTATATATTTTTTGGGCCGTTCTTTTTTCTATTCAAACGAGTTTTGTAATGATTCATTTTTTATCTCTATCGGTTTGGAACGTTGTTTATTTAAAGAGCAAACATAATAATGCCGTTAGGCTGAATGAATAATGTTGATTCCCAAAATAAGCAAGCCGCGGAAAATTGCTCACATTTACGACTCGAAGGCAAAAATACGCTTGATTGAATTATAACGACATTTGGATGAAGGTCGCTTTTCGATCGGCGGAAAATAAATTATCGAAAAATTGGCACTTATCCACTGAATGTTCTTATGGAAGGATTATCGCCAACGATCCGGATTTGAAGAATCGATTTGGAACGAGCGCGTCGCTGTGTCATATTGCGCTTTATCGGAATTTGCTTATCTTACTTTTCTTTAAATTGCCTTTTTTGTCCAATTATCTACCATTTCATTGCCCAATTTCTTTTTGTCACAATAACTGCATATGCTCTTTTCATTCCGTATCACATGATGGCAGCTACAGTTAATCGTATTCCGTGACTTCTTCAATCCTATTTCCGGAACATGTGTTGCTTCTTAAGTTACATCATTAGCCTATCATAAGGTTGCCCTAAGTAAAGGTCTATGTCTTTTGAGGTAGGAGCACACACGCGTTATTAAGAGAAAGGCAATATCCATTATAAACCAGCAAATCCAAGTGTCTACGTCCTCAACTACAAATTATAGAAAAGTATTTCGGGAAACACATTATGAATGCGCACAAGCCATGCGCGAACGTTTTTAAACTAAGAACCATGCTACGCCGCCAGCCCTTTGCACCGTAGCCAAAACGCATTCAAATGTTAACTGCTTTCAGCACTCATCTTGGCAAAATATTTTATTTGGACGTAAAATTAGTTAATAGTTGTGTTTCTGAAGGTATTTGTTTTCCAAATTTGAGATTTAGACGCGTTTTGTGTGGCATTTATCAACCCAAGCGTGGCTGCTCTACCGAATAAGATAATATTTATTATATTTTAAATGCAAATTTTCTTCTCGCGTGGACAATATCGTTAACATGCGGCCTTAGGCTAGACCTTTATTTGGTGGATCTTATTATAGGCTAATGGTTACATTTATATCCATAACCCACTTCAAATTGTTTCAGATATCACTTTGCACTACACGTAGAACTGTAAAATTTGTAAACAAGAATTTTGTCAAAATGGATCGTTCTCTGTTTAAAAAGTCATTATGTTAAACAAGCGTTATAGAAGTATTCAAGTTTTACATTCCTTGTTATAAAATGCTTTGAAATCAACTAAAAAAACATAAAAAACATGATTTTAACTAAGCGCTATACTTAACGTGTAATTTGTGTAAAAATAAAACATAATTATAAGCATATTGTGTGTTTTACTGGAAATTGATTTTTAAAACGTGTTTCCAACGTGAGTTTGAAATAATTGGTTGATAACTTGTTGCTCTTTCTTCCAATGATAATGATATTTATTTAATTCGAAATATTTCAATTAAAAACACGCATTTCTTGGAACTTTCTTTAAGTGTTCCATTTTCAAACAGTTGACACAATTTTTCGGATCTCTTATTATAAACAATTTAAAGTCTCTAGTGATATTTACTTTTAAGTGTATTCGTTCAATGCATAAGATGCAGAATGAATCCATGTTAACAGAGAATGTGTCCCGATGTGTCCACAGCGACAACCTCGGCTTCAATGATAAAAGGAAAATAGTCTCCGCCCACAAGGAGAGAGAGAGAGAGAGAGAGAGAGAGAGAGAGAGAGAGAGAGAGAGAGAGAGAGAGAGACCGAAAGGGTGTAAGATTACGCATACAAAGGCGGGGGGGGGGCTAGTTTTTCTTTTGAGAATCACGAGACGTACCACATCGTAGCCAGAAGTGCGATAATAATTTCTTTTTTTTTGGCTGCATGAAAATTTCAAACGACGTTCTATTTAGTACGTTATTTTCAATAATTCAGCCTGATTGTACAATAATTTTCGAATTGAAAAAAAACCCGTTAAAAACTGCAACATTTAACAGTAGTTTTAGCTTAAATCAAAACTAATTTCGATATTCTGAACTTGATTTAAAAGTTAGTAATGTTTTTAATTTCTGAAACGTATAAATTAGGATAAAAAATTTCAATGCACCGCCAATTTTCAGATGTGCGGTAATGCATTTCTGAAAACGATACTGGTTTTTTCTTGGTACGATAATTTGATTTTCAGGACCTGGCAACGCTGGGATTTGGCCCAAGAATACATTCTTGATGAGATATTGTCAAATATTTATTCTCATATAACGTTTTGGAACGTCTCGCCAAATGCCAAAGAAGCCAGCCATCCGGGACTGAAACGACCTAATTCTATCAGATTAAAACAAACACAATAAAAGCCTACGTTATTTGCATATAATTTCGTAGCTCCAACACGTAAAGTACCTATTAAGGAAGAAAGCGGGAAATTTTAAAGGATGCT
This sequence comes from Leiobunum rupestre, assembly GCF_980474605.1. Classification (NCBI taxonomy): domain Eukaryota; kingdom Metazoa; phylum Arthropoda; class Arachnida; order Opiliones; family Sclerosomatidae; genus Leiobunum; species Leiobunum rupestre. The sequence continues at coordinate 91,371,991 of NC_143385.1, forward strand.
TAAATTTAAAAACTTTAGCACCGTATAACGCGCCAGTCGGTAAATACGATCGTGAATACGTGACGTTTACTCGAAAACTAAAATCCGGCCTAACTCTGCATCCTGAGTCGGGAAAGGGCAAATACTGGGGAGGAAGGGACGTAAATGAGAAATTCAAGGAACGAAAATCTGGGCAATGAGTAAACCAAACCCCCTTAGAATAAACGCGGAAAGGAAGTTGCATTATTAATATTGTAATCGCCAAAATATCTCCCCACGTCCTCCGCTGGCTATTATCTCATTACGCGTCACTTAGGAGCTCGTCCGTCGCTGTTTGGACAAATATTTCGGGTGCCCCTCCTCCCCCATCTCTCCGCGGGCCCGGGCAGAACACGCCTGATAGTTCCGGGAATAACTAATGAACAATGGAAAACAGTTCGCCAGGCCACTTCCGAAAGCGACGCCGCGGAGTACTACGAGTCTATTCCGGTCACGACTCGCCGCCTAAAGAAGAGCGTTAAGCGTCTGACAGTATTTTGCTGCGGGAGAATAAATAAAATAGAAAATAATTGGACGTAAAAACTCAGGAAGCGTATGAGCGCTACCAATTTTCTACTCTATTTGTCGTAAGGCTTTTTTTCAGGCCACGAGCCAGCTATTAACCGCCGCGTAAAAGTAAGAAATCCAGGGTGGTATAAAATATTTAAGAGCGCGCTAAACTTCCAACCCAAAGCGCGAGCCAGGAACTCTGATAGTAAGTAGCCCACAACGTCGGAGGAGACTCTATGCACCCCCCGCGTCGTGCGCCTTAAAGCAACCCCATGGATCACCGAACCCCACGTGCAGTGGCGACCCCGCCACCAAACCCAACGCGAGTATATGGCCGATCATGGTTGGGGAATGAAGGCGTAAAACGAGGGACTCTGATGGAAAATTGGTGTTCATTCGGAGCACGCTCGGCGCTGGGATTTATTTCAGACGCCTCGGGCGCGGAACCCGGTGAGCTTAGAATGTTAACGCGTGAGAACTCGGCGGATGTGAATTGAATTTACAAAATGCTTTGTTATAAAGCGAGGATTAATTACGCCGAAGCGCTTCTACGTCGTAATACATTCTGAGGAATGTTGGGGCCAGCCTTATATGAGGGCTGAAAGGGTGCCGCGTGACGGGGAGGGTAAAGGGGGGGGGGGGGAAATCACGCGCCATGACGAGGCGGAGAGGGGGTGGGGAACGGCTTAGTCGGGAATATTTTTACTTATTGCGCTAACGTGGTTCGTACTCGTTTGGAAAGGAATCTCCCCCAATTACGACGGACGATCGCGGACGGGCCTCCATTTTCGTCAACGGGCAAATGATTCCGACCTACTTTAGATTATTATTATCGTTATTAGCTCTCTTCCGAGTCTCCCCGTGACGTATAAAGTCCCTGGAAGACCGAAAATATGCGTCGCTGTTGATTGTCTTCGATATTTTGCGGACTGTTCCCTACGAAGAGTGCGTTCGCTTTCCATTTGTGTCCGCCTCCCCATTGTTGGCTCCCGCTGGCTCGAGTGACTCTTTCGGCGCCTGCCTCGAAATGAGACGACGTGACAATCGTTAATTACGGGAATCTTATATTGGGTGGCCAATCTATAAAAGATTCGCGAACAGTTGCTATATATATATATAAATATCGGGTAACCATCATCGTGACGCGCGTTTGTTTCACGTTTGAATCTTAAAGAGCGTTGGGTCGTGTCCAGGAGATTAATGAATTTGAATTTAAGACAGTTATTTTAATTCTATTCGTCCTAAATAAATATAGTTTTACCGATTCAGACCCCTTTCCTTTTAAGGCGTCAAATTAAGGGCCCTTCGCTATTGTTACAAGCCCTTTAATGGAAAACTACGTACATAGAACGATTACTATAAATTTATAACGTGTTCGCCTAATAGCCGTTTATTTGTTAATTTGCGATCGAATTTCGGGAGATCTAATTTCGTCAAAATTTCAAATGGCACCAATTTGGATTGAAATTCAGTCTTAGTACAATGTATTAGGAAATTGTAAGTAGTTAATTGTTCTGGGCGGGAAATTCTAAACTTCAAAATCCTCGACTACCTTCACCAGGTCTTAAACTTTCATGAAACAGGCCCAAAACCTAATCGGGACATTATGTAACAGAATTACTATTCCATACGGGTAAATAGGTAAATGACAATAGATTAATGATTAAATGAGGCAACAACACGATTCGACTGCTTGAGCAAGCTTTGATAGGATCCAGGGTCACTAACCTGGAACCTTAGTGTATGCACCACTCCTAAGATAATTGACGTTAATTAGCCAGTGAAATAAATTTTCTAGTTCCGTATAAATTTATTTTTTTTAAATAAATGGATACTTTTCGCGGGTTCTAGAACGAAACCTTATAGGTTAAATGAAACTATACGTCAAGATCAGAAAATTGGGACTACACTTTTTACTTCTCCACAAAATAGGGTAAACTGATAAAATGGTCCACCTATCCATAATTTATCTGCCTACAAGATGTCACTGACATTTAAATATCAAATTTAATTTGAATATTAACGTAATAAAGCCTAGAGGAACTTTATTGAAAATTAATTTTTCGAGTTAACTGTTTTTGGAAATAAGGTAGCGAAACGCGAACACGTTAATTTAAATAAATTTTTGTCGAACCAAATTTTAAGAGTTACTTGGTTTTGGAAATGACGTTATGAAACGCGAACACTTTAATTTAAACTAAAAATTTGGTTTTTCAAAAAATGTATTTCAACTAACTTGTAAGTGAAACGCGAACACCTAAATTTAAATTCATTTTTTGACAAATATAATTTTTCAAGTTACCTGGTTTTGGAAATAAGGTACGCCTTAATGGAAATTAAAATTTCAATTTAGCGAAACGAGAACATTTTAATTTAAATTAATTTTTTGAAAAACTGAATTTTTCAAGTTACCTAGTTTTGGAACTACGGTAACCAAACGCGAACGCGTAGAACGCACTCAATGTTTTTCAAAAATAGATGGCGCTTCAAGAGGCTGAACACTATCCGTGATCGGTGTACAAGCCCTTAGCTTTGATTGTACTTAAGTTTGATTACGTAATCGATAACAGATTTAGCACTACCAAAGGCTGCACTCGCTGTAATCGATGTACAGAATTTAAGGAAATGGTTAGCCCCTCGGGCGCTTGTATAAATTGGTACAAATTTGGTGTGTACCCGGGTTGTGGGGTCCCGCGAATTGACCAGAAATCTCATTTAAAATTGAATGTGCTTAATGCAACCGTAAACGTACTTCCAAAATGATCAGGACTAACTAAAAATATAATTTTTTAAATAAAAAACGACTTGTTTGAAAATTACGTTGATTTTAAGTCGAATATCGCCTAAAATCACTAAATTGGGCTAATGGCTCAATTGTGGGGTCCCGATCTCCAACAGGCTACCGAGGGCATGATATTTCCTTTCGATTAAGATATCCCTAGCACTTCTAAACCGAATTATTGTAGAGTTATGTAGAATATGGCAGTGGCGTCATAGGCGTCATCGGATACACTGTACGTAAGCCCAATACCCAAACCTCTTAGGGATTGTGTCAAAATATGGCCACCATTTTGGAAAAACGTATTTATCTGACTCAAACTATTCGCCACCAGAAAATGAAGTAATAATGTTACTTTGATTACCCTACTCCGAAAAGTACCCACCTACGATTAGTTTAAAATTATAATAATTTCTCGATAGGAAAAGGATTAGGCTCAAACAAAAAGAAATAAATAAATCTAGTGTTGTGTGTTCAGTTCTCAGTGTGCTAGTATACACCTACTCGCCAAATGTAACCATTTAACGTTTTACACCAGCCACCGTCGCGTGCGTAAAATAGGCGTAAAATCGGCCTTTAAATGGAGAAACATCTATATTTACGGTGAATCAACAAATTTCACATATCTGTCACAAGGTTTAACAGAAGCTAGGGGAGGTTGGGGCTAATGGCGTTAGTAACGAGTCGTAGTTCGTGATATCAGGTGATTCAGCGATTTAGTTCAGACTCTCTTTAATGAATTTACAAAATCTGAAAACACACTACGTTCCCTAGGGCTTATCGCTTGCACTAAATGCTACAAACAGGGTGAACTCGACCTTGAGAATGTCCTAAATCAATATTCCTTTACACGAAACATACCATTTAATACGATTTATAATACTCATTAATAGAACTATTTATTTATCAAAACTAGCAATCACAAAATGGATAATGATATTATTAAAATGTCATTACCGATATTGGCGTGCAATGTCTTAATTTGAAATTGATTACCCAAATGTTGCTAGCTAACTTCTGTAACATTTTTGAAAAAAGAGTTACATACTGTACAATCGTTTGAAAGCATAATCACAAGGTAGTTTTGCAAATCGCGTCTAACATATAGACGCCAAGCTGACTACTTTATTCAAAGTTGTTGGGCGTTAGCAACTCGTAAGCGCTTGCCTACTTAGTGGAATATAAAAAGTCTTTCCGCCCAGAAGTTCAAGCGAGATAACTCGGGTTTATGGATGATTTTTGACGTTTCGTATGGTACGGCTAAACCGATTCAAGCCATAGCCAGCTTCATTCAACGGTTAAAAGAGAGCCGCGAATGTTCGTGGAACGGTCGCTGGCGATTTTACAGTCTTTAGCACGCTAAAACGCTATTAGTTGGTAAACTCTTTAGCGTTAAATGGTCTTTTTGTTGGCGACTAAATTGGCGGGAAATGGGCCATTGCAGTCTCGCTCTACTCCTTCGCCATTATGGCTCTTCGACAAAAGCTCAAAACTTTCAATTCTGACGGCGCACAGTCGCTTACTCGCTCGCCAACGAGACAGTCTTGACGCTTTTATACTCGCCGTTAAGTTAAAATTTTCCCCGAAAGTTCAATAACCAGAAGGGAAAATAATTGTTTGTTCCACGAGCTCATATTCGCCACTCAGAATTATTATGCCGTATACTTTCCAAACTGTCGTACCCAAATTAAAAGAGGTTGCATGTGGGCGAACAATTACCACGATCATCGGTGAATCCAATAAGAAACAGTTTTCAAATTGAAAGTCAGAATTGTTGGTACCAAGAACTCTTGTTCGCCACTAGGAATTATCATTCCGTATACTTTCCATTCTGTTATGGCCGAATGTTGATAGGATGAATATAGTAAGCTAGTTTCAGATTCGACGAGTAATTGCATGAATCAGGGCTAAGTCGAAAGTCAGAATTGTTGGTACCAAGAACTCTTGTTTGCCACTTCGAATAATAATTCCGTATACTTTCCACGCTGGTATGCCCGAATGTTGGGAGGATGGATCTATTAAGCTAGTTTCAGATTCGACGAACCACTACCACCATTGTCGGTAAAGCGATAAAGAATCAGTTTTCAAATGGTCCTTTGTTGCTGTTATCAGGTCATGTTGCCGGTCGTAATCTGAAACTACTTTGAATACAAAATGGGATTACTGAAACTGAGAAAATGTGTGTCCGTCTCCGGCGAATTGTAATAGGGCTAACGCAGAGTCGCAAACGACTGCTTCTATACTTTTAGAATATTTTGTGAAATGATTTGACAAAATGTCTGCAATGTGGCTCACAGAAATGTCCGTTATTATCAAGGCGACGCATGAGATACATGCTGGAATAATAATTCCTAGTAAAGCTTTGATTTCCTTATAAATAAGAAAACAAATATGTTTGATCAATTTTCGATATTTAACATCATTTCAAGTTAAAGCCTGTAATAAGGACCCTTCCTTAAATTACAACGCATTATATAAACTGGTTATGTCAGGGTTGCCACAGTTTTTTCACAATCAAATTCCCTGACTTTTACAGGTTTTCCCTGACCATCTCCGGAGATTTTCCTTGACTTATTTTGTGCCAATATTTTGTATTTTGTAACCTATAATTTAGTCAAATTTCCTATTCGCAACCGAAATTAATGTCCCTGATTTTTCACTGATTTTTAGACTAATTTTTAAAATTCCCTGACTTTTCCCTGATTTTATTCAAATTCTCTGACTTTTCCCTGATTTTATTCAAATTCTCTGACTTTTCCCTGATTTTATTTAAATTCTCTGACTTTTCCCTGTTTTATTCAAATTCTCTGACTTTTCCCTGATTTTATTCAAATTCTCTGACTTTTCCCTGATTTTATTCAAATTCTCTGACTTTTCCCTGATTTTATTCAAATTCTCTGACTTTTCCCTGATATTTATACCCATATTCAAATTATCTGACTTATCCCTGATCTTTATACCCATATTCAAATTATCTGACTTATCCCTGATCTTTATACCCATATTCAAATTCCCTGACTTTTCCCGAAAATCCAGGTTTTCCAGGTACTGTAGCAACCCTGTATGTAAATAGGCTCGTGATTGGAGCAATAAATGTAATTTTAACTATACAATTAAGTGCTTTCATTTATCACGATTTCTCGGTATATTGTCCAGTCGGTTAATCAACAGTGAAGGGACCAGTAGGGCCAAGAGGGCAATGCCTCTCCCAAATATTTAACTCAGAGACGCAACTAATGGAAATGCCCCTTCCAACGGATTAAAGGCTTAATGAAGCAAAAATGAACTTCAGACAAGAAAATCTTACACTTTTGGCAATTTGTTTAACTGCACTACGTCTTTTGCTTCTAAAAAAATGTTTTTGAAGCTAAGAACGCTTGTTATTTTCTAAATTTAACCATATATTTGTGTTAGTTTTCACCTAATAGCAAGTAATACCTATATGATTGGTTAAGGTTATCAAAGAATTCGAAAAGAGACTAAATATCTGCCGTTTATTGGCAACGGGGCAAACGGAGGGCTATTTGAGTCCTAGTCTCTCGATATTAAAGCAAGTGTCAGCTTGACGTGAAGTAGCCCTTTTTTCAATAGATGTCACTAGCGTCGATATCGAAACGGCGGAACTTATAGGTACCCCTCGCGTTGATTGGATCGTTTTTAAAATGGTCAATAACATAAATTACCGGAATTATAAACAATGTTTTTATACTGGATATATAATTTAGGTTAAAGCCCACTAAATATAGTATAATTTATCTAATTATAATACTCTACAATGGATCTCTGACGACGTTATCATTTGGCTATTTTTAATTTTAGCTTCCGTTCCCATTAATAGATGGCACTACGCTCTCCAGATAGAGTCATGACCATCTCTAATAACAGGGGCCTTCTCATAATACAGGTGGAAATGATAGAGCCGCCACTTGCTTTAACACGTTCACTGTCTTATGACCAAGGCTTAGCGTTAAAGTTGTTAATAAAATTAATTAAAAAAAGAACTACTTCTTCGTGGTGAGCTTTCGTACTGAAGTCCTTCCTCAGCCACGTTATACAAAATTATTACTTATAAATATATAACAAAAACAACAAAAAGAATCTAACCAAACGCTATTAATCATTGCTTCCTTCCATAACAAACATTGATACCCCTTTTTAGCTTGAATATTGAATTCTCCCTCTTACATCTATAAGCCCATTATCTAAATTTAAATTCCCGAATTTTTTAATGTCAACTGCTTCTTTAAAGACTCGTTTTTTTCACATTGGTTCTTGACATAATACTCCCGCCGTTTCCCAGTTTATAATAAACATACTGTTGTTTAAAATATGGGCCACTAAGCCATTCGTTTTATGTAATTTTTTAACCTTTGTTTGATGATCCCCTCTTGTAATTTTAAGTGTTCTATTAGATTAGCTATGTACGATTTTTTTATTTTTTTTACTATGAAGTAGCAGTTTTTTCAAATAATTTTATTAATTAATATTAATTAGCTTTGTTTTTTAAAGAAGTTATTTATAAAAATAAGTTAAGTATGAAAAACTACATAAATGGGAATTATCAACAAAAATTGGAAAAGGTTGAAGTTACTTAAAGAGTTACCAGTAATTTTCTTCGCAGTTTAAAATAAGAAGTCGCGGTACACAATTAATTCATTTTGATTTATCCCCCTTCAAAGGGCCTCGGTCTCATTGCCTCAGCTTATTTCTTAGCCTTACAATGCAAGGGTTTTTTACAGGGAAGTTCCGTATGATCCCAAGGGCGAAGCACCACTTGGTATTTTTACCTCTCCGAGGGGAGGTTATACAATCACCGTGTCTGTCTGTCAGGCCTGCGAACGCGTTCACATTTTCGGGGCAAAGGGTAATCACTGCGTACGCAGTTTCTCGAAGGGTTGGCAAACCCACCGTGTGACGGTGAGCGTTAACGGATTGATTTGCGATTGGGTTTGGTTGGTCTTTTTTCGTAAACGCTCACCGGAGATTTCGCTATTGTTATGTTGTAGGTCGTGAATGTTGATTTCGTGTTGTGACTGTTGTGGGTGTTGAGTTTGTGTTATGGCGGTTGTGAGTGTTGAGTTTGTTGTATTTGTACGGGCGTTTCCTCTCCAACTTCTTCTTAATGACTTTGGGACGGATCGAGTGCTGCATGTAATGCTACCTCTCAACGTCCAACGGCAGGGTATCCACCAGTTGTACACGGTATTCATCTTAGTATCAATTTGCGAATTTTTGGCGCCGGCCGGGAATCGAACCCGGGTCTGCCTCGTGCAAGAGATGGACTCTAACCACTCAGCCACCAACACTTATTAAGGTACGGTGTTTTTTTTAAAAACAGCTTTGGCGAATGTCCTTTACAAAGTTATAACGTTAGGTACTATAATTTATTCTACATCATTTTAAATATTTATAAATTAAATTAATCTTATATTTAATTAAATATTTATAAATTATATTAATCTTAAATTTAATTAAATATTTATAAATTATATTAATCTTATATTTAATTAAATATTTATAAATTATATTACGAATTTTTGGCGCCGGCCGGGAATCGAACCCGGGTCTGCCTCGTGCAAGAGATGGACTCTAACCACTCAGCCACCAACACTTATTAAGTTACGGTGTTTTTTTTAAAAACAGCTTTGGCGAATGTCCTTTACAAAGTTATAACGTTAGGTACTATAATTTATTCTACATCATTTTAAATATTTATAAATTAAATTAATCTTATATTTAATTAAATATTTATAAATTATATTAATCTTATATTTAATTAAATATTTATAAATTATATTAATCTTATATTTAATTAAATATTTATAAATTATATTAATCTTATATTTAATTAAATATTTATAAATTATATTAATCTTATATTTTATTAAATATTTATAAATTATATTAATATTATATTTAATTAAATATCTGAGTACTTTAATTTATTTGATCGTGTTCAGGAATTAAACTCGGGTCGCATCGTTACAATGCAGATAGTTTACCGCCGAGCCATTCACTTCCTTTAGGAAAATAAAAAGTAAAGAAACCATTATGATAAGGCTGGTTTTTTACCTTTTAATAACGCTTAGAAAAAGGATAATTATTCAAAACTCCCGCGGAAACTATATCAAAGTAATAATATAGCGCCACCGTGTGGAGAACTATCAATCAAACCGGGTAAAAAAAATATAATATCTTCAATTTTTCGAACTTTAGTCAAATCTCGAGGGGTCAAAAAAACCACAAAATAAGGTTATATAAGGCCGTTGCCGTCAACTTAGTCTTTCTAAGATCTTGGCTGTCAGACGAAATACTACAGGACGGGGTCCTGGTGTCGGTCAAAAGTTATGAGGTAACTTTGCGGTTTTAATTAGTATGTTCGGTCTTCGGTCAAGAAAAGAGTTAAATTGTGTTTCGCGTTTGGAACGTAAGTTAATGGACTTAAGTGTATGAACAGTGCGTGTTTCAGACTGAAAGTGTTAAAGTAATTGTGAACTAACTCAAGTCAGCTGTAAGATAAAATTGATTGTTATTTTTTTTGAATTGGAATAACCTAATTATACCCTTGAAATTGTCAACTCAACCTGTGAGGCTAATTAAGTAGATTGGAAGTAATTAGTAGTGAACAGCTCTCAGCTGTTAATTAAGACGGAGTTTATAGTTAGGTAGTTTGAATTGAGTTAAAATTACTCAGTATAATTTATAATATTTACTTAAGTGTAAGTGTGTTTTGGTTTATGTTTCAATCACGATGAACTAAGACAAATCTAGTCTTAGACACTTAAGTACCAGTTCTGTACGATTACGTAGAAGGGATATATATTGTTGGGCTATTGATGAAAGTTAAATCAAGAGCGTTCCATAGACTATTCTGAATAAAAATAAACATTTATAATTTTGTATAATTCTGGTTGTCATTTTATTTTCTAATCACTCGCCCACAACATTACAGTTCTGGCAATTCCGAATCAAATAAATTGTCGATATAACGGCGACGGGAAATTATTCTCGTAAATTTATCGCGCGGCCTTAGGAAATATTCTTTTAACAAAATTTCGATAAACTATCGTTGAATTAAAATTAGCCCGATTCCGTTAAAATTATAAACCAAAAAGCGAACGGTCGTTAGATATTTCTTTAATTAAAATTTGCTTCGTATTATACATGTATTCAACTTATAAACTTGTACTGTAAAAAAGGGTTAAATTCAATTGTGCAGTGTTATGGTACGTCTAACTCACTGTTGTAACAACTAACTTATGATATTCTGAATAAATTAAAATTGGGCGTTTCGTCTCATTTTAATTATAACTATAATTAAAATTTTATACTGGGCGGGATAAAACTGGGATAACATTTTTAACAAATAACTTTAAATTGCGGAGATATATCTTAAAGAGTTATCTCGAGAAATTAATACCACTAGGGACTATTCTTCCGAGGAGAGGTATATTTTGGCTGGCCAACTTGTTACAGGAGTAATGCATCATTTTCTTTTATTGTTTTTCAAATCATTTTAACTCTTCTATTTTGCTTTTAAGCCTTTTTTTCCTATTTTCCTCATCATTAATATTTACAAGAAATTTAGTTTTTACAATATCACTAGACCTTTTTTAAAACTGTTTTTGGACGTTTTAGATATTTTAAGTTGGGTAGGGTTAGGTTTGGTTATTGTTGGCGTAGGGTTAGGTTATTTATTTAACGATATTAGTTACGTAGGGTTAGGTTAATTTAGGTGAGGTTATTAGTAGCGTAGGGTTAGGTTAATTTAGGTGAGGTTATTAGTTGCGTTGCGTTAGGTTAGATTAAAGTATGAGAAGGGTTAGGTTAGTTTATGTAAGGTTATTAGTTGCGTAGGGTTAGGTTAGATTAAAGTTTGAGAAGGGTTAGTTTAGATTAAAGTTTGTGAAAGGTTGGATTAGGTAAGGTTATTAGTTGCGTAGGGTTAGGTTAGATTAAAGTTTGAAAAGGGTTAGGTTAGATTAAAGTATGGGAAGGGTTAGTTTAGGTAAGGTTATTAGTTGCGTAGGGTTAGGTTAGATTAAAGTTTGAAAAGGGTTAGGTTAGATTAAAGTTTGAAAAGGGTTAGGTTAGATTAAAGTTTGGGAAGGGTTAGGTTAGTTTAGGTAAGGTTATTAGTAGCATAGGGTTAGGTTAGTTTAGCCAGGGTTATTAGGTGCGTAGCGTTAGGTTAGATTAAAGTATGAGAAGGGTTAGGTTAGTTTAGGTAAGGTTATTAGTTGCGTAGGATTAGGTTAGATTAAAGTTTGAGAAGGGTTATGTTAGATTAAAGTTTGGGAATGGTTTGGTAAGATAATACTTTGGGTAGGGTTATTTATGGTAAAAGGTTTGGTAGGGCTAAGTTAAGTTCTAGGTTTGGTAAAGTTAAATTCGGAAATAGGTTGGATAAAATTAGCTTGGTTATTTGGTTGGGTAGGGCTAGGATATGAGGTTGGGTAAGGTAAATAATAATAATAATTATCAGCTAGGCTAATACCAAAGGCACCACCTTAGGCCCAAGTGAACTAGCTAATTTCAATTCCTTTAGAAATCAGGTGGCCACATTAAGAATTTACCTCAATTTTTACGCGCAAATTACGGGCAGGTAGCTGCCAGTCATTTGAACATAATTTGTAATCATAAAACGATCAAAGCATACTCGGTAATTAAAATTATACCTCTATTAAAATTCACACACAATAGACGACTGAAAACATTTTTTCATTCAGTTATATATTTTTCATTTATATAAATCTTCGGATTAGTAAATGGTTAACAAAATAATGTTTTTAAAACAGTTACCTTGCAGTCGAATTTACAGATTTAAACCGTTAATAATTTTGCAACATATACTGTGGTACTCACGAAAAGTACTAATAATATGAAAAGCATTTGTTGGTCCACGTGGAAATCAATCACGAAGACTTACTTACTTTATTTTTTTAAGTTGATTGTGACGTGTGGGACAAATTCAGTCCGCTCGTCCACCTGATTAATCAGGGCGAGATTTGTGTAACGACCTCGCCAACGGGGGATACGTGGGGACACCCGTGGTGGAAGTATTCCGACCACCCGTTTGGGAATTGCTGGTCTTCCTCAAACGGTCATCCACAAACTCTGCCTCCCAGACGCCCAGGATTACAGGAGTACGCCACTACTCCCGGCATGTTGACATGAATAATTCGGTGGTGGATTAACTACGCTCTTAGAGGCTACTCTGACATTGTTCTAGCTTGGTGTCGGGCTCCCTGACCTTTTGAACAGTTCCGCGCCCTAATCAGCCTATTCGTTATTCCCTACTGCATGTATAAAACAATTATTTAAAACTGATACTAGCTTATTAACGATAACGGCGAAGTTTGAGTCAATTAATTTTACGATTTACATTTTTATTTAGCGTTGTATTACCGTAGAAAAAAAATGAATTTTCACCGTTGAACAAAAGGCATTGCTTGGGCCATGATGCAATCGGTTTCAGAATAACTCCGCCCTTAAATCCACATGCAGCGCGCGCTTGAACTAGAAACGGTTTTAACCTTTAGCGCGCGCCGCACGCGGTTTTTTGGGTGGAGTTATTCTGTAACCGATTGAATCATGGCACCAGGCGCCAATTTGATCGTTCAACGTTCATATACATATATACGTTCTTGGTAATACCAACCCGTCGTAAGATGACGCATTCATTTAATAAACAATTTTAGTATCAAAATGCGAATTACTGCACAAAGAGTTTCCCTCATTTTTGGTTGATTACAATGGTTTAAGTGATAAGAGGAAAGGTACTTTATCTAGAGAGTACCTAAACCTAATTCATGCACCCTTTCGGGCCTTCCTCTATCTCCCGACTGACTTGGCTCCAACATCATTCAAATTAACGTTATGAAGAGCTCTGACAGTAATTTTGGAATACCATTAACCCTTAATATGACATTGTAAATAAAATTTACCCGCTAGGTGGCGGCGGCGTTTCATCCGCTTCGAGCCGAGTTCGTTCCCTGGGCAACCATGGCCGTCACTCATTACCTTCGAAAATTGACACTCAACCGTTCTCTTCAGCGTCCTCATTTTCGACCATTAAGGCCGGCTTATTTTCAGCTACATTAATTTCGTGATAAATATAAATACCACGCTCACATTTTACATTTTTTATACTTGAAATATCATTTGGTAATAGCGTTATATAAAATGATATGAAAAAAATTAAGAAAGCTAATATATTTACACATTCTTAGAGGCTGTTTGAATTTCGAGTGCCCGAATCATGCTTAAAATTAGTGTTGTAAGTCAGGAAAGTTTCCTCGGAAAATGACCGAGGCCTTTTTTTCGGAAAATTTTCCGTATTTTTCGAAAAAAATAAAAAAAAGGTTTTAATTCCATGATTAGTCTAATATTGTTTGCAAATTTAAGTAAAGTGGCATTTTTCGCCTCATTTTTTCGAATCTAAAAGTAAAACTAAACCTCTACACTCGCTTTAAACTGATTAACAATGTATCATGATTAATGTTTTGTAGTATGTTCACTGTTATTAAACATATTTTATCGATCAAAAGTAAAAAAAAAATTTAAAAGTAATTTATGTTTCAATTTTTATTTTTCCGTAAAATTAAAAACTCTACTGAAAATGTTGGAAAAGATTAGAACCATCCCATTTTGAAATAATCTCTATATCTGATAAAGGCAAGTTCGAACTTAAAACAAATAAAAGACATGATTGGTTAATTCGATATGGCGCAGTGGTTAGCTCTATTTCACCTCGCACCAACAAGAACTCTGAACTAAGACAACTGCGTTGAGTTTAAAGGGGTTTTCCTGGCAGGGGTTTTAAAACAGTTTGCGGTTATCTGTGGCAATTTTAGCCACAACCCTGAAACGAGGTGCGATTTCCCTGATAAAAGGACCTTGCAGGTTATAAACATAGCTTATTAAAAATTTTATTATTTGATATTAGTAAAATTAATGTTTCAAAATAAAAAAATGTTATTTAATTGATGATTTACAATCGTATTAAAGTAAGTTTCTATTAGTTTAGATCATGTTTAAATTAGTCATTTTTATAAATGGCAGATAAAAATTACATTTTATAATATAATTATAGTAAATAGCTTTATTTCTTAACTAGATGTGATTCATTGATTCTAAGAATTAAAGATTAAGGCTATTAATAAAGTTTTAAATAATTTTAGGTTTAAATTGGTTATTTCTAATGTTAAATATAGATTGTTTATATTTAATTACGAAACTAATAGCTGTTACTTAACTAGATTTAATTCTAAGAACTTAAGTTTTAGCTATCTGAAAATTTTGTGTACTAAATTACTCCTAAAGTATTGTAATATTAAACGGATTAATTAACATTTAGAGTGTATTATAACTTTGTTTTACAAAACTACATATTTAATCTACAATTCTATGGCTATTTCAAAACTTTGCATACGAAATTACTCCTAAGCTTTTGTAATATTAAATGAATTAATACATATTAAGAGTTTAAAACAAAGTTATTTAAACAAAACTACATATTTAATCTACAATTTGCATGGCTATCTATAATGATGTCACTCGTCGAAATCGAAATACAAAAATCCATTAAGCGAACTTTATTTCCTCTTCTCAAAAAGAACGGGGCTCGCGTTTTCTACCGTTTTGTTTCGCGTACATTCACTATTGTATAATGCCTTGGAAATGTTATTTTCAATTACTATAAGTATATTTCTAGAGTTCATTTAAAGAAAGGGGAGTAGCCCTATGTCCCTTTCGCCCGTGTTGTACAAGAAACGAGCTCGAGCCAGGAAAACGCCTTCATAAAGGAGGTTACGCTTTGGAAACGAAACCATTAAAAATGTATATACACTTATATCGCCCGAGTTAAATTAGCTTGATTACACGGAAGATTCTACACAAAAAAATCGACCAAAATATTAGCCGAGTCTTAGCACTCGCCTAAAAATATCGAACCACTTTCGGAAATTTATTTTTAGCTCAACGCTAATGGTACCATACAAAAAAAATGACAAATTAGAAGTAGACTAAAAAATTCATGGCGAATTTTTTTATCGGTTTAGAGAATTTGAGAGCGGGGAAAAAAACGTGAACGAAAAAGTAGATAATATTAAACTTTTCATGGACATTTTTTAATCTTAACAATTTTTAGGTCAATAAGTTATACGTTTTAGATTTTGGAAATTTCTTAAAAGCAATTTATAAGGGCAGAATTGTTTCTAAAATTATAATAATGTATAGAAAATCTAAACAGAAAAAAATAATTTGAACTGCTATGTTTTGTTGAAGCAGTTCATTTTATTAAGATTACATTTTTATACTAAAAATAAACAATTTATGTTTTTTCTAAGAAATGTCAAGATAGTTATCTACATTGTCCATAATGGGTTACAGATAATGCTACGGGTTGCAGGAAACGCGGTTACAATTCTCAATAGCCTTTGCATAGAAGACGAAATTTATTTATTTATAATCCATTCTTTTAAAAATATATTATTTATAAATTAAACCAAAATTAAATCCACCGATTCGAATAAAATTGGGATTATACTTAGAACTGATCGAGCATAGTTTTCAACATTGACCTGCTTCATGAGATATTAGAAGTGGTCGATAAACACAATTAATTATATCTAATTTCCTAACCAAAATAGACTAAAACTATTCAACTAAGTTTGTGGGACTAACAACGTTCTCTATTCTTGATTTTCAAAACTTTAGCTTATTTTTGGTCTTTGTGTGGGCCAGACGTTTTATATTTTTGGAGGTATTTCTAGACGGTTTGCCAGATAAATAAGTTGATCTTCGTTGAAAATCTAGTCAAACTCTCATACTCTTTATACTTCAAAAAGGAGTGAGCAGTCCTAGCTGATTTTATAGAACGGTCTATTGTAATAAAAGGGTTCAAAGTAAAAATCCTTATCGAAACACAAATTAAGGTTCGTACGGAAATTTCCGGATTTCAATTCACTTACTTATCCAGGTTATCCCTGGCCAATTTGTGGTAATATCCCTGACCTTTTTAGTAATATTTCTGGTAATTTTCATGTTTTCATAGGTAAAAGTACAAAGTACAATTTTTTAAAATATCACGATCTTATTTATATTTTATAACCGATTACTGAGCTCGTCTTTCTGGATAAGGTGGCAGGCATAAGACTTCAGTTTTCACTAACTATATTTGGAATATTTCCCGCGATACAAATTTTGTTGACTGAAAAAATCCCAGACTTATCCCTGACGTTTTACTATATTATTTAAATCACTGACTTATACCAGACTTTTTACGATATTATTTAAATCCCTGACTTATCCCTGACTTTTAACCCATTTGGAAATCCCTGACTTATCCCTGACTTTCCCCAATTTGGAAATCCCTGACTTATCCCTGACTTTTCCCCAATTTGGAAATCCCTGACTTATCCCGGACTTTTTACGATTTTATTTAAATCCCTGACTTATCCCTGATTTATCCCCCAAATGGGAAATCCTTGACTTATCCCTGACTTTTCCCCCAAATGGGAAATCCCTGACTTATCCCTGACTTTTCCCCAATTTGGAAATCCCTGACTTATCCCGGACTTTTTACGATTTTATTTAAATCCCTGACTTATCCCTGATTTATCCCCCAAATGGGAAATCCTTGACTTATCCCTGACTTTTCCCCCAAATGGGGAATCCCTGACTTATCCCTGACTTTCCCCAATTTGGAAATCCCTGACTTATCCCTGACTTTTCCCCAATTTGGAAATCCCTGACTTATCCCTGACTTTTTACGATTTTATTTAAATCCCTGACTTATCCCTGATTTATCCCCCAAATGGGAAATCCTTGACTTATCCCTGACTTTTCCCCCAAATGGGAAATCCCTGACTTATCCCTGACTTTTCCCCAATTTGGAAATCCCTGACTTATCCCGGACTTTTTACGATTTTATTTAAATCCCTGACTTATCCCTGATTTATCCCCCAAATGGGAAATCTTTGACTTATCCCTGAAATTTCCCCCAATTTCGAAATCCCTGACTTATCCCTGACTTTTTACGATATTATTTAAATCCCCGACTTATCCCTGAATTTCCCCCCAATTTGGAAATCCCCTGACTTATATAGGTTATCCAAGATATCCAGGTTCAGTACGAACCCTGCAAATGATTAACTTCTTTAACTTTTCTTTAACCGGCTAGATAAGTTTTAAATTTTAACTAACAGTATAAAAAACTTCATTGTTTGCCTCAAGTTTTTTTATATAAAATATTTTTTACGTGAAAAATTAAAAAGAACGCAACACAATGAATTCTAATCCTTCAGCTATAGCACAGCTCTGCAACGTCCGTTTCGCCATAGAAGTAGAATAAAGAATTAGCTCCTGGGGACTTCAAAGAGTCTTTGAAACTTCCTTTCCTTCAGTTCCTTTTTATATTTCATATTTCCGTCATTTTTTTTATTTGCTTTTAATTTATTCCCCTGGATGACAGAAACATACATCTTTTTTCCGCTCAAACTTTCGTATTAAGTTTGCATTGCGGAGCGCGGCTAATAAGCTACTGGCGTGTTTTCTCACAGGGCCGCGTAATGCATTAGGTACACAGCGTCCGGAGAACACCTAAAGGCTTAATCAATAAAAATGTTTTAATAAAAAATGAAATTTGAGTTTTTAAGCCCCGCTCGCTACAAGCGGAAGACTTCATTAGCCGGAGCCCTCTTCTTTTCCCTCGTATTAATAAAGGAGTCGTTAGAAGAAACTCAAAAGCTAGTTAACCCAGCTGGAATGCCAGCCATCTCGGTGACTGTACGCGCCGACGAGGGAACAAGCTCCAGGGGGACTTTGGATGGACATTTTTATCAAATGCGCGCTCAACTCAAACAGACGCTCGTACTCACTTTATATATATAGCTTTCGCACTAATCCACTCTGATTTTTTACTGTAAAAAATGCTGAATTATCTCTTCGTTGTTGATCTGTTTTCTCATTTGCGCTTGCTCGCCGATAGAGCTATATCACGCTCAGCTCAACAATACTCAGCTCTTATTTACTCTGATTTCGCAGGGTTATTTATGGTAGTTTACCTATCAACCAACTAGCTCATTTACTTAATGCTCACAGATAAACCTCACCTCAGCTTAATTCAACTCAACTCAACATTACTCAGCTCTTATACACTCTGATTTTACAGGGTTATTTATGGTAGTTTACCTATCAACCAACTAGCTCATTTACTTATTGCTCACAGATAAACCTCACCTCAGCTTAATTCAACTCAACTCAACATTACTCAGCTCTTATCCACTCTGATTTTGCAGGGTTATTTATGGTAGTTTACCTATCAACCAACTAGCTCATTTACTTATTGCTCACATATAAACCTCACCTCAGCTTAATTCAACCCAACTCAACATTACTCAGCTCTTATCCACTCTGATTTTACAGGGTTATTTATGGTAGTTTACCTATCAAACAACTAGCTCATTTACGTATTGCTCACAGATAAACCTCACCTCAGCTTAATTCAACTCAACTCTTATCCGTTTACATTTTGTTCTGTTATTTTCATCTCAATGTGGGTGACTGCTTTTTTGACGTTACTATGTTAACTTAACAAAGAACAATGTGTGAGGGGAGCGCGACAAGAGGGGATTTTTTCTATCGTAGGCGGGGCCAAAGCCGTCAGAGTGATCTTACCATACGCGATACGGCGTGATAAGCATTCCAAGTAGAGGTATGGATTCCCATCTTTGATTAAGCTTAACTCTTCTGTCGTTCAGTGAACATATGTCGAATTTGCACCTTTGCGAAACTATTATCGACTGAGCTCAGATAAAACAATTGGATTGTAATTGAGCTGCTCAAAATATTAAAGTTTAAAAACTTATCCGAAATCAACTCAACTATGTCTAATTTTACCATTTTATCAATATAATGAAAGAAAATAAAACTCATCGATTTATCAATATAATACGCACATTTCTAAGGCATCTCGATTTCAAAGCATAAGACAGTCTGTCTTATTTTCTGGTCAAATAAGCAAATATTTAGCATTCCCGATCAAACTTGATAGCGCCCAGTAACGGCCATAGCAGAGAATCCGCGGTTTCTAAGAAAACAGATCGATAAGCAACGTGACGTATACAAAAGGATTGGTTTGGAAATTCGTTTTCTTAGCTTAAGGCTTTTTTATATTATCTGGAACTTTATCTAATTAATGAATTTCCTAACGATGACTTCGTATAATTAAACGGTATTAATTTGTTAAGCACCAAAAATTATATAAAAATGTAACTATACCAGTATAAAGATGTAAAGTAAACCTCAATCAAAAAATAAAGTTAAATTACATTGTTACATAAGTATGACAATTCCTATTCTTCACATGCAAAAGGGTTACTGAGAGCTATTCACAAGACAGACTACATTACGGGCTTCGTCGCCGTTTTGGGTCCGCTTGCTAACGCGTCACAAGTAACCTTTGACAGCGCCTCGCTAGGGGGATATTTTCTTCTTGTGATGACGTCACTTTAACCTGTGATATCTCTGAGTGTCATTCAACAAAAGGATTTGAACAAATCTTAAAATTTTTTAATTTATTTTAAACGTTTCAATGGTTCAAAACAGATTGAAACAGTTTTAAACGTGTTTTAGTTGTAAAATTAATTTTAATTATTTGTTGTGTTTAATTTAAATTTTATTTTTATGCAAACTAACATGTAACGAAGAGTTTAAAACACGCGATTAACTAAGTTTCAAATTGTTTAGGAATTTTATTTGAAAAGAAAAACAATTATTGTTTTTTAATTGTAGTATGTTTAAAAAACATTAAAACGACCAATTAGATTTTAAACTAAAATTTATTTTTGTACTAGGTGTCTTCTGGTTTTTTAAATTGATTTAAACACAAATTAAAACACTTATGGTGTTTTAAACAAAAACCATTTTTAAACAAGTTTTTTAATCTTTTTAAATTGAATTAAAAAGAGTTTAACATGATGGATAGCATTAAAAAACCCTGTTCAATAACAGCTAAATAAATGAATAACTGAGCTCATTTAAAATTTTTCCGCACATTTGAGTCAAAATGCTCCCTCTTAAGCCGCTCGTAAATGAGTGTCGGGTGCCCAACACTGGCCGCTCATAGAAGAAAGGGTGCGGTATATAGTATAAAAAACTGAATGTTCGCTAAGAAAGAAATTGTTATTTCAAAGGGGATTTCTTGAACAAGTATCTTTACCCGTTTTATTAGAAGAAGCCGAATAAACAGGATTATCCCCCGCGTAGAACCCCCCTGGTGGCGGAATATAAGAAATATTGTCTATCTTCATAATAAAGCTCGCCAAAGCTTCTGTATATTAAAAAAATAAAGTAAGCGGATTCAACGCGGCCGAGGTCACTTCTGTATGTAATATCCGGCGAAGACATTTTTCTTGTTATTTGGCGAGTCGTCACCGCGAAAGAGTAAAGCCGCAAAACAAGAAGTCGACAGCGAACGTCAAAACTGACCCTTCTACAACTAAAGACACAGTATACATATGAATTTTCAACAATCGTCACACTTACTTTAAGAAATAACGTTTTTATTTAGACTTGGGATGAACTACCTTGTTGACACTAATTTAAGATTGGCTCGCAAACCCACTCACGCACAAACAGTAAAGCCGGCTGCAAACATAAAAATCACAAGCGTATTTTGAGCTCGCACGCATGCGTTGTTTAAAATTTTACCAAGTTCTTGCACGAGCAAGCAAAGCGTTTGCGAAATAAATATTTTTCTAATTTCGCGTTAGGTTCTGGTGACATTTTTGCCTTCCCCCACTACTGCCCTAAGAGCAACTAACACAGCACCCCACACAAGGAGAACGCAACCCGTCGAAGGTCGTGGATTTTCTTGCGTACAGTTTTCATTGGTTAGATGCTTTAGCGCCTGCTGCCGTCGGAAGGGGAAAATTTGAAAATTGTCTTCCCCCCGTCCGTAAAACGTTCAGCATAAGGCTCGTCCAATGAAATTTGTACACAACACTGCGTTAGCATGTTTAAAGGCTAGCTGCGTTCTTGTTTTTTTTTGCTCCTAGACTA
The DNA here is from genome assembly GCF_980474605.1 of Leiobunum rupestre. Classification (NCBI taxonomy): domain Eukaryota; kingdom Metazoa; phylum Arthropoda; class Arachnida; order Opiliones; family Sclerosomatidae; genus Leiobunum; species Leiobunum rupestre. The sequence goes on from NC_143385.1 coordinate 91,393,364, forward strand.
GTGCCAGGGGAAAGGTCGTATGCTCTCAAAACAGTCAATCTCCGTTAGTATAAAAACAAATTCAATAAATATATTTATGTAAGCTTAGGGCAAATGTTTTATGTTGAGATCATGCTCTAATTTCCCCCGTTACCAGAGGGGGGTGAGCTTCAATCGCATTTGAAGACGAATGTTTTATGGAATCAGAGAAATATGGGCTGATTTGATTGACCAATTACGGTGGGGATCATACTGTCAGACTGTGTGAGATGGATTGGAAGAAACTTTTATTACCTAACTACCTACGTAATTAACCAAGGCCCATGCATACTCGGAAAATATATATATATATTTACTGGTTCTTTGAATTCGGCGCAAATTCGCGTTACTACGTTCAATATACTGCTCAGGCCTTGTCTATACTCTATAGCATAGGCCATGGTGATTAAATCACGTAGGCTACGGCCGGTAGTGGCTGCATTGCAGCTTTGTAGGAACGCGTTTGAAGAATATATATAATTTAATAGCGTTTTCCATTTGATTGCTCGAGATTCGCTCCGAATCGGTGTCTGACGTCATAGATCTCGCCCCAATCGACTAGAGTAAAACCGCAAATGGAACATAATATTAACATATTCCCGCGCTTTGTTGTATTTCATCTGCAAGTAATAATAATTTTCGCGTCTTGGTCTGCCATTTTGCCAACAAACTAAAAGGAACACGCAAAAATTTGCTCCGATCTCGATTTCGATCCGTTGATCGGTCAAAATCGGCAGATCAGTTTTGGGCGATCTCGGAGCACCCGAGAGTGGGAAATGGAACACGCGAAACTTGATCGGAGCAGATCCGAGCACGCAAATGGAACATAAAATTTTGATCAGATCGATCTATAGCGTTCGAGAGCAGTCTAATGGAAAACGCTATAAAAGTATTTTATTATAAATTGCCATATTTATATTATATTATATTACATTACTTTATTAATTACAGTACCTATACTTATTTGGCAATTTTCACAAATAAAACTAAAAGTAATTTAAAATAACATTAAAAAAGATGTTCTTAAGCCTTGGCTAAACATTTCGAATTTAAGTTAAAGTTGCCCAATTGTACAACTTTAAACAAAAGATATAGGTTAACTAATATAACGATTTCTAAATAATTTTAAAATAATAATTTATAAAAAAAAATACTTATTAGTTTTATTCTTCAAACGCTGTCCTACGAAGCTGCGATGCAGTCACTGCCAGCCGTAGCCTACGCGTTTTAATCACCATGGCCTATGCTTTAGACTAGGCCTGAGCAGGAGATTCAAGTTACATGCGCACCTAGCGGGAATTTGCAGCAAATCAGAAATACCATATTTTCTTTCGAGCGTACACGGGCGTTTATAAATTACGTGGGTATTGAAAACCGTACTGCTGCCCATGTCTAAATCAACACATTTCTGCTTTTAACGTTAAATGTCATTTAGATTTCAATTGTGCCTTTCTGTAAGAAAAGATGGTGCCACAAGGCATAAAGGAGACTAGGTTTAACATCAAACGTGTACGTACTAAATGTTCAGAACTTAATTAACTCTGATGTTCCCATAGTGTTGAGTTAAAGTATTTATCTTAATACACCGGTTTCACAAATTCCTCGGGGATAACCAAACATTTTGAGCTAATCCATGACGCTTCGATCTAAATGCAATTATTTGTACTATATGGCGCTAATTTATACCTTTTCCTAAAAGTTAAAGAACTTTAAACGAAAGCTTAACTCAGGTGAAATTTGCGATATCCCATATGACCCTGAATGAATGAATGAATATTTCATTACTTTCCTATTTACAAAGATCCCTTTTGTACCCGGGAGGAACCTATTTTACTATAGATTTGCTAGTAAATATAACAGTAGCAAATATAACTGAGAATAAATATAAAATATATATATAAAATATTAAAAAATCCTTTCTAATTTTTTTCTATATTTTACATAATTCTTTATTTAATCAATAAGTATTTATTCGCCTACCGATGAATTTTTAAAACACGTTTTCAACATAGAGTAATAAAACATTTTTTGTATTTCACATCGTTAGGAGTGCTAATATATCAGCCGTGATAATGGAGGGAACTTCCCGCCCATTGAAAACTTTCATAAGCTTTCTTAATTACAGATTTCATTATTATGGGGTAGCTGGATACCTATCTCATAAAGATGTATATACTTCTGACACTACGAGTGTCAGTCGACGTTGTTTCGCTCTATCTCTTTGGGAAAAATCTCATTACCGGAGAGTAGTTTGGACCAGATTAAACCTTCAAAATGCCACCATTCTACGGGTTTTAATAGACGCAAGATGGAAATTGATTTCATACCGTTTCCGGCAGTAGTCCAAAAATTAGAAAAATCGATAAAAATATATCCGAAACTGTAAGCCTATCATAAGGTCCCCATAAGCAAATGTCTAGGCCACATTTTTGGCGATCACATACCCGATATTAAAAGGTAGGTATTAAAAATCTGCACCTGGCTACGTGTGATGCGTTTGCAAGCGGACGCAAAACGGCGGCGAAGCCCGTAATGCAGTCTGTGTTGTGAATTGCTCTAAGTAAAACCTTTGCACGTGAAAAATAGGAAGTGTCACACTTATGTAACTATTTTATACACTTATGGTAATAGTGAGTGTACGTAGCTGTTGGCATGAAGGACCATCAACCACCCTCCTACGCATTATAACCTGGATACCTGATTTAAAGACAATAAAAGTCGCTAGCTGACCTAGGCCTAAGGTGGTGCCTTGGGTATAAACCTAGCTAATGGTTATTATTATATTTCGAGTTAATGTTAATTAATCATTCCAAAATGAACATAGCTCATGAAGATTTGAGAACAAATGATTATCTGTCTTAATAATAATAATAATAATAATCAGCTAGGCTAATAACCAAGGCATCACCTGATGCCCATGTCATCTAGTGACTTTTATTGCTTTTAAACAATTCGCCGGGTTACAATGCGTAGGAGCAGGGTGATGGCAAGCCCTTCATGCCACGCGAGCCAACAGCTCCCTACACTCACTATTACCGTTAGCCTCGACAAGTTTTTATTGAAGGGGGAAACCGAAGAACTCGAGGGAAACCCCTTAAACCAGTGGGGAGAGAACTTGCAAAGTCAACGCGGAAGGAGAAGTTCCGAGCCATACCGGTTATGGCCACCTGGTTCAATCAAGTTATATCTACTTGAAAAAATCCAGAATTTTTTGGCTTTTTAAAAAAAAATTACAATATGAATATTTTAGTAAATTAATAGTTTTTATTTAGAAATTAAGTTTATTTTTTGTTTCCTATTTAGAAACCAGTTTACTTTTACCAGTTTTTCGGTAGGTTTAAAGTTCCAAAGTCCGCTGCCTCGCTTCTGTCGGTGCGTCATACACAAAAACTAGGGGGAAATTCTAGGGGGAAATTCCAGAGGAAATCAAAAGAATTCAGTTATTTTATATAGTTCTTTCGCTTTATTTGTTTAGCTCCTTATTTACGAAAATAACGGCAGAAAATTTCTACTTACATATGTAAAAGGCACTGTTTATATTTTAGCCGGTTATAACCGAAAAAACCGGGTATAGCCATATAAAACCACTGGTCTGGATTTTTTCAAAAACAGCCGGCTTTTTTCCAACCTTCAAGCTTTGATCGAACCCGGCTCCTCTTGCTGCGAGGCGAAAAAGCTAACCACTCCGTCACCCCAGGATGGTTGCAGCCTGAAGTTTCAGGACAAACACCACGAATCGATATGCAAGCGGATCCGTTTTGGAACGGGCGATATTTTTTGATATCAACCCGCTTGGGCCCTAAACGCGCGAGCTTCTAAAGGATATTTCTAATATCTGTCGCGAGAGGAGGGGACGCAATATCTCCAGATCTCGCCTTAATCCGGGTTATAGCCCTACCTTGGTATCCGGGGCTAAGCCCGGATTTTGACAGGGTACCAGCCTAACTTCGTCTTATAGCTTTATGGCCCAGCCCGACTATCGCGAAAGAGAACGAGCCTATATTCCTATTTGAGTTACAAAAGCCTACTCATAGATAAAGATTAATGGTCTCCTTTTTCTTTTCACGCTCGCTCTCTTGACGGCTTCTCCGTAAGGGGGGGGGGCAGAGACAAGGGGGAAGAAGCGGCGCAAAGGGTCGAGAGGGCCTGCCCGAGCGGGACCAAGAAGGACACCCAACAACGTATTGATTTCTGGGCAGAAGGGGCAACGGTCACCCGATTCTGTTTGCTTTGACTGGAGGGAGGCATATTTCGCGGACGATCCGGCCTTTTTTCAGCCCTGGCGCCGATGAATAGCGGAGACCCCGACCCCCTGAAAAGCCCCCGTTGAGATTTTGTGACCACCACGTGCCCGCTATAAGATCTGATAAGGATAAATCCTTTAATTGGTTTTCCGTCCTCCGCGTCGAGATCGAACCAGTCGGATTTCTGGGCACGCTTTTCAGATGAAGGACCCTTTTTAGCCGGGGAGCAAAAAAAGGGGACATTAATTCGAAGCTCAGTGACCTTCTCGAGGGGTAAAAGGTGGTAAATTTCAACCTCGAAGTACCCTCGTAAAAGCATTCGGTAAACGATATACTGCGGACCGCGATAACGTCAGCTAGTAAGGAGGATCGAAGTTGTCCTTAAAAAAACATTTACCATCTCTCATTTGCTCGGGTTAAACTTATCGAAGTAAATACACGATCTGATAGATCAGGTAAAAGCCAAACAAGGAGGAATCAGGTAAGCAATGAGGGCGACGTCTTTGATCTTTGGCGCGCGCGTTCCCTGCAAACCGCCCTGGGAGGCTGGGATGGAACTGAAAAGGGTATAAACGCATCGTCGGGGAATGTTTGACTGGCTACCGTTACCTTCCTATACGCTCTTGCTGCGGTATATCCCTATCGGCCTTTACAGATTAAATATATTTCGGTCTTTATACACCTGGTGGATGTTCAATTGCCATAACATATTTTCTAGTTTGTCTACTTATCAAAAGGGATGGTAGTCCCTATGCAAGGTCCGGGTATAGAGCACCTACCCGAGCACTTGCTATATTATCTCGATTCAGAATGAAGCCGATTTTACCCCCTCGTGTCTAAAAACCATAGGTGGTATCCAAACAGGTGATGTATCGTTTGAAAGGTTACAGGCACGCGACAAACAAGTATTAATTCCATCGAACAGGGTTGACGCGACGTTTCGTAGTAATGGGGAAAAGTTAGGCTTAATTTTTCTTCTTCCATCTTCTCCTCGCAGACCGCTCTACAGTAAAAACTACTGAACCGATATAAATGCAATTTGTTATACAGTTTTAAATTAAGCTCCCATTGTGTTCTTCCAAAGGAGAAGTTTCTATCTGGTATAGTTATTGAGCTACGGCGACAAATGTACAGTTCAGCGAGTCGGTAACGAAATCATGGAGTAATAAACACTTAAGAAGTACTAAACCGGAGCAACCAGCGATTTCAAAAAATTAATTCAAAAGGTTTGAGGGTTGATTCTAGGTGAAAACGTGGCGCTGTGTTCGAAAAGATAGTCTTGCAAGTCGCAAATTGGACAGTAAGCTGCCAGAGGGCGTTAAAGGTCAAAATTTCCACTATGACGGATATACTTGGAAATTATATATGCAACATATTTATAGGTGGATTGTAGGTAAAAAGGGGCGCTGAGTTCGGAAACAATAGTCTTGCGAGTGTCAAGGTGGGGGTTGTCCGCCATTGGGCGGTCGAGGTCAAAATGGCCGATACTAGGGAAATAAATTATACATTTGAATGCTACTGATTTATAGGTTGTTTCTAGGTGAAACAGGTGCAGTGAGTTCGAAGTGTCTCGCCAGTGTCTCGTTGGGCAGTGTGCCGCCAGAGGGTGGTAAACGATGCCAATGAGTAAAAAAACCAGTACAAAACGTGTAAAGTTTAATAACAATCGTACAAGCTTATTTATTAACATTAAAAAATGAATTAAAGAGCATAATGACGTCACGTTTTCAAAAATAAAGTAAACAATATCTAAACGTACACAATGTTAGCGAAAGAGCTAGGCAGTTCTCAATATTCCAAAAAGGTGAAAGTTCACTTTCCAATTTTGTTTATAAATATTATTTCCGCTTTTTTACGTTTAAAGGTATTATAATAACTTCACTTCTATTGTTAGAAACGAAAAGGCGTAAAATACACCCAAAAACCATTCGGTTAAAAATGGCAAGGTACTTTAAACAAAAACGTCACGTCCTATATGACTCTAGGCCATAAAAGTCGTGAAATCAAGATCAGTAACTATATTCCCATAAACGTCATAAACTGGACTTAATTGTCTACAAGTGATGTGCTCTGAAGTAATATGCTAGACCTTGCGCGTCCTAAGTGTTCTACTGAGTTAAAATCCTTTGTAAAACCATAAAAAAATTCAAAGGGAATGGCTTATATTAGAATCGCATTGTATCTAATATATTATAATATATAATAATCGAATTCTGTTGGCATCAAACAATTTTGATGAAATAGGAATAAAATTGAATTTCGTAATTGTAATAGATGATTAAAAAAATAAACAAGCTCGCCAGTCCTCTTCCCAAAGGACGGTTTTGTTTGAAAATGGGGCGGGGGGAGAATGTGACGTTGATCCGACGCTAGGGCCACCTATGGCCAAAAACAATATTTTTTTCCAGGCTTTGTCCGTTAAAATTCGATTTTTGAAAGTTCATCTGCTGTAAGAAATCCAAAGGCTTAGAGCTCTTTAAAAGTTAATTTTGGCCTAGTTTTAAATTAGACCTTCAACCAAAATAAAGCTGTTATTACCTATTAACTGATTTATTTTGATACATGATGGTTTTCTGTCTATTTCAGTTTATTGAAAATAATTCTCGATAATCCATAGAAGTTTACAAACAAACATAAGAGATCAATGACTAAGATACTTTCGTTAATGATAATAATAAAATAAAAATCGTGAATGAGCATGCGTGTACTAAGATCTAAATCAAACTAATCACGGTGTCCCTTCCCTCTAAAGCCACGGTCACACTTGAGCTTAAAACCCATTTTAGGTCGGTTTGAATGCCCGTTTTTACCGCCGACGATAATTCTTGGTTCACACGTGCGAAATCTATTCAGCCCGGTTCGTTTATAGCCAAGGCTTACCTCCATTTCAAATGATGACAAAAATTTTGAAAATACTAAAATATATCCCAAAATCATTAGTTAATCATGTTTACTATACATACAGTAATATTATTTGACATTGTTTAGAATTTTATTCCCATTATTTTGGAAAATACGAGCTATTTAACTTCCTCGCCTTGTCGTTTTGAAAGCGATTTTAAGCGAACCGACATGGACCACGGACTGTAAATTTTTAGTCTGCACAACTAAGCCAAATTTAAGCAAATTGAACTGAGCACAGTGTTTGTTATTGTTAAAACTGTAATAAGTTTAGTACAGCTGAAAGTTATAGTCTCGCACACCGATTAAGAAGGTTAATACCTCTCTAACATTATTGAACCTAGGAGCAACAAACACAGCACACCACACAAGGAGAACGCAACCCGTCGATGGTCGTGGATTTTCTCGCGTACAGTTTTCATTGGTTAGACGCTTTAGCGCCTGCTGCCGTCGGAAGGGGAAAATTCGGAAATTGTCTTCCCCCCGCCGGTAAAACGTTCAGCGTAAAGGTTCGTCCAATGAAATTTGTACACAACACTGACTTAGTGTGTTTAAAGGCTAGCTGCGTTCTCCTTGTGTTTGTTGCTCCTAAGTTGAACCAAATACTCATTAACAATTGCAGGGCGGTTGACGTGACTTATCCGCTTTTAAGTTTTAAAGGTCAGTGAAATTCGTAAAAGGTCGCCTTCATTGAGGCAAAACTGCCATGGAATAAAAGTTTTTTCATTTCTTTGACGAAAACAATTTAATATTAATTTCGCGGTTCAATAACTTTAGCCCGCGTACCCTTCAAAAGTGTTAAAAGTCACAAAGAACCCCTTTCGAGAAAATTCGTAAGCAAAGTGTAAAAGTAGCGAATTTCTTTTGTGAGTGGGAAGATGATGGGTGGGTCTGGGGCACTCGGCAGGATGGAGATAACCCTCGTTTCCAAAATTCGGTCAGTTCGAGGCGGCCATCATTGGCGTCGCAGGCTCGTAACGATCAATTGGTTTTCGCAGCACGACACTCATTTAGAGCTCTCTCAGTCTCAGTTTGGGTGCGCTGCCGCACGTTTCTTTCTCGGTCGCTCACTTAAAGGAGGCTTCCCCGCCGATATGGAAGGCTTCTTCGCGAAAGGAAGTTCCCTATCTGTATAAAAGGTTGTCGTGGAAATAAATCGAACAAGTTCTAATGCGTTCATTTGTCTTGTCGCGGCCAATCTAGGTAACGCAGCTGGGTCCTCTCTCTTCTTGCACTTTACCGCGCTACACGTGTCTTATTGGCAGACCACCCTAAGCCTCAACCGTTGACACGCTATATCTAGTGTCTCCGCCCGTTAGGACGTAAATCTACTGGCTGCCATTTCGAATTTGGCTAGAGCGAACGGACGAAGCGTTGAGCTCGTAATTAAGTCAAACTGTTAACTAATTTCTACGTTTCAATCTGTCGCCAGCGTACGACACTCGACGACTAATTTAGTGCGCGACCAATATTTCACGCTTGGTCCCTGGTTCGAAGCAAAATTCCAAATATGAATTACACGCGACGCTAATCTTGACAAACTATCCAATATACATACATATCCATACAGAATGGCGCGCGGATTTAAGACGATGCAAAATATCTACCATTAATATCGCGTGAAGACTCCAGATATGCATTTCGAAAATTCCAACGCTGTATCAAGATTTCGAAATGGGCGTGGCTAGATTAGTTAAGCGCGGAAGCTTTGAGCTGATTTCTCAGTTGTAGCCGAGGAGGAAATAACTTGAGTATTCTAGTGTACACTCGTTAGGTAATCCCTCGGGTAATCCCAGGAGAAAATAGTAATCCCTCGGGTAATCCCAGGAGAAAATAGTAATTCCTCGGGTAATACCAGGAGAAAATAGTAATCCCTCGGGTAATACCAGGAGAAAATAGTAATCCCTCTGGTAATCCCAGGAGAAAATAGTAATCTCTCGGGTAATCCCAGGAGAAAATAGTAATCCCTCGGGTAATCCCAGGAGAAAATAGTAATCCCGGGTAATTTGTGTAACCTCAAGTAATATCCTTAATTCCAAAATAATCCAATTAATATCCGTAGTTCCAAAATAATCTCTAGTAATATCCGTAATTCCAAAATAAAATCAACTAATATCCATAATTCCAAAATAATCTCAAGTAAAATCCGTAATTCCAAAATAATATCAAGTAATATCCATGATTCCAAAATAATATCAAGTAATATCCGTAATTCCAAAATAATATCAAGTAATATCCATGATTCCAAAATAATATCAAGTAATATCCGTAATTCCAAAATAATCTCAAGTAATATATATAATTCCAAAATAATATCAAGTAATATAGATAATTACAAAAGAATCTCTAGTAATATCCGTAATTCCAAAATAATCTCAAGTAATATCCGTAATTCCAAAATAATCTCAAGTTATATAAGTTATTCCAAAATAACCTCAAGTAATAACCGTAATAAGAAAAAAATCAAGTAATATCCGCAATTCCAAAATAATCTCAAGTTCTATAAGTAATTCCAAAATAATCGCAAGTAATATCCGTAATTCCAAAATAATATCAAGTAATATCCATAATTCCAAAATAATCTCAAGTAATATCCGTAATTCCAAAATAATCTCTAGTAATATCCGTAATTCAAAAATAATCTCAAGTAATATCCGTAATTCCAAAATAATCTCAAGTAATATCCGTTATTCCAAAATAATCTCTAGTAATATCCGTAATTCCACCTTCATGTGGCTTAGACTTAGAAATGCCACTAGATTTATCATTACTGTATTCTTTCAATTTTCATCAGACAAATGTTGATGGTGTCACATCAAGTTAAAGGGGTTTCATAAAATCTTGTCAAGGTCAACGGTTATAGTAGGGAGCTGTCATGAAGGGCTTGCCACCACCCTCCCTCGCAATTTAATCCGGCCACCTTAACTAAAGGCATTAGAAGTCGCTAGATGACTTGGGCCTAGGGTGGTGCCTCGCGTATTAGCCTACCTGATTATTATTATTAAGTACTATACTGTCAATAACTAATACTAAAACTATTAGTGACTACACTGAAACGAAATGGTTTGAGATCTCTCGAACCATCTTCCAACGATCACAAAATAAGGCTAGTTCCGTTCATTATCAGCCAAAAATTAATACGGTTATAGTTAGTCAGCCCGGTATAAAAATTAATTTTCGCATTATGTATCTTCTGAATATTATCAAGGTTATGCCAGCTAGGAGCAACAAACACAGCACCCCGCACAAGGAGAACGCAACCCGTCAAAAGTCGTGGATTTTCTTGCGTACATTTTTCATTGGTTAGACGCTTTAGCGCCTGCTGCCGTCTTCCCCCCGCCCGTAAAACGTTCAGCGTAAAGGCTCGTGACGCTCGTCCAATGAAATTCGTACACAACCCTTCGTTAGCGTGTTTGAAGGCTAGCTGCGTTCTCCTTTTGTTTGTTACTCCTAGATGCCAGCCTTCAAAACCGTGTACATTATTAATCCTGCTGGAATTCGTCTGCAGATGACATTATGAGTTATGGAACAAACTTGAATCAGTACTAGATGAGCTTTGTATCAAATTTAATTGATATTTGTAGATACTTCTGTTTTCAAACTGCCATTATGTCAAACAAAATTAGCCATAACCTTCAGATTACTATCCACTAACGTTAGAAGCAATCTGAGACTGTGTCTCCGTAATTTCCTGTGATTTCGAGATTCCGGGCCTAAACAAGCGTCCGCATTGATTATAACTCGTAGCTTAAGTTGGTGTATCTAATTGTCGTAGCCTTCAAGTAAAAATCCGTTTGTGACTGCTAAAAACAAAAAAACCGTACATTTGACTTTGTTAGTTTTCTACTCCAGCGATCACTTGCTCGGAAAAGCTTTACCAAATTAACATCGACCGACACGGCCCGGATAAATTCGGAATGGCGCCAAAAATACCTTTGCATTGTGTTTTCATTTCCATCGAAAATAAAGGTTTCGAAGGGGAAAGACCGAAGTTTAAAATTCCATTTTATGTAGTTTGCGCGATGAGCCAGATAATTATTAATTTTTTTTGTACATTTTATATGATTTTTATTATTTATGAATTTCAATATTATTACGCTCGTATAATATTTATAATATTTTCTTATTATTTCATATTATATTTTAATATTGTTACGCTCGTATATTATTTTATTATATTTTGGTATTATTACATATTATATTTTGGTATTATTACATATTATATTTTGGTATTATTACATATTATATTTTCGTATTATTACAAAATAAAAATAATAATAATAATCAGCTACGCTAATACATAATATTATATTTTCGTATTATTACATATATATTTTAATATTATTATGCTAGTAAATTATTTATTATATTTTTTAATTACTATACATAATATTTTAATATTATTATGCTAGTAAATTATAAAGGGTGTCCCCTAAAAACGATCCAGGGTAAATATCTCAGAAACCGTTTTCTCAAGGAATTTAAATTTTTTATGTTAGGTAGCTCGTGCAGGGGGGCACAGAAGAATGATAACCTCGATGACCTTGAACCATGTCTTCAAGGTCATCCAAAAACTATCTCAAGAATTGTAAGTGTTAGAAAGTTGGTTCCAATTAAAAAAGTGTTCTCCGTCACGTTTTATGTCTACATAGCGTGAACATGATCGGATTCGACCAATAGTAAGTCGAGAAAAATTTAATTGTTTGACCTTGATCCATGTCTTCAAGGACATACTGAAATTATCTCGAGAACCATTAGGTTTGGAGGAAAAATTCGAATTAGAAAAATGTTCTTCGTCTTATTTTAAGTATTTATAACTTGAAAAAAGGTTTGAAATTATCATTTATAATTGGAATTTTTGCTCTAAACCTAATGGCCCTTGAGATAATTTTATTATGACCTTGAAGACATGGTTCAAAGTCATACAATTTTCCAAATATCAAAATATATGGAGTCATAAGCGCTGTCTTGCAATTTTCCCTCTCACAACCTTTGTGACTTTGGTAAAGTTTTTCTTGACTTACTATTGGTCGAATCCGATCATGTTCACGCTATGTAGACAAAACGTGACGGAGAACACTTTTCTAATTGGAACCAACTTACTAACACTTACAATTCTTGAGATAGTTTTTGGATGAACTTGCAAACATGGTTCAAGGTCATCGAGGTTGTCATTCTTTTTTGGCCCCCTGCACGAGCTACGTCACATTAAAATTTTAAATTCCTAGAGAAAACGGTTTCTGAGATATTTGCCCTGGATCGTTTTATAGTGGACACCCTGTATATCACAGTTTTTAATTACTATACATAATATTTCAATAAGAATTAATGTTTACCATCATTTTCTAAAACGATTTTTAACGTTGGTCCCAATCCACCCCAGGCTCTAGCAGTGAGCGTTATAAACTCTTTCCTCCTTATAAAAAATTAAAAAGTGCTACATCTAATTGGTTCCAACGCGATTGAAATACACATGGGAGACGTTTCTTTGAAATTGTACCGACAATTCCTAAATTGTTTTTACGAAACGACTTAAATTTAAAATTCCTTAAACAAACTGTGCAAAATAATCTATGTAGAAAACGTTACAATCTAAAATTTTCATTCCACAAAACCTTCAATTTACTGAAATACTAATCATATTTATATAAATTTGAATTTTGAGAATTAATTTGTAAAATATTAATAAACTACAAATCAGGTTTTATTTAATGTTGAAGTTTAACTTTGGGTAAAGAATGGCGTTTTCCGGATGACGTTTTCCGTGGAACCTTTTATAAATTTGCATATTTAAACGGCTTTTGAGACAGGTAGTGTTTCATACGCAAGTGGAAAATAAAAATCATGACATAAACATTCTCGCTGGCCGAGCGCACTTCGGTTCAGAAACCTCTCCAGAGAGTTCTTCGATCTCGCCCCACCTCTATAAATTTGGGTAAAAGTGACCGAGTTGTCAGGCGTAGATCTTGCGGAGGCCATATGGGGCCGTTCACAAATTACGTAACGCACTATGAACCGGAAGGCGGGGTTCGTACAAGCTAGGAGCAACAAACACAGCACTCTTCACAAGGAGAACGCAACCCGTCAAAAGTCGTGCATTTTCTTGTGTACAGTTTTCATTGGTTAGACACTTTAGCGGCTGCTGCCGTCGGAAGGGGAAAATTCCGAAATTATCTTCCGTAAAACGTTCAGCGTAAAGGCTCGTCCAATGAAATTTGTACACAAAACTGCGTTAGCGTGTTTAAAGGCTAGTTGCGTTCTCCTTGTGTTTGTTGCTCCTACTTGCAATTGCAGCGTTTTGCAAATTCATGTTTTAAGTAATATAAGTGGTTTGATTACCAGGGTTCTTTACAGTCAAGATACAGTGCTCCTTGATAAGTTAAGTTAGAAGAAACCACCTATGGACTGTGAGAAGGATGATCAAATACGCGAAAAGGTAGATTTGTCATTCAATATTACAGAGACGGCGAGGAGGTCAAGTCATTGAAATATCTTACATCACGTAAATGGTGAATTAAATTTGATTCCAAAATTGCAATCTCAAATGTCACATGTTTTATCAAATTAGAATGCAGGAAATTCAACTTTTTCCCGATTTCTGATAAAAAATATTTGGCTCAAAAATAACTTACACTAACAATTTAATACAAAATTTCTGATTTATAATAGTATGAATAATTATCTTAATTTAAAAATATACTTAATAATACACATTTTCCTGCTTTGTTCATCTGTGTTTAATTAAACTCATTGCATATTTCTTATTTACTCATTTGTTTTTTGTTATTTATCCCAATTCCCAGGCATTCGCAAATTCATCGTACCCCTTAAATCGCATTTCCCTGCGGCTTATTTTTGTACTTGTTGCAGCCTACTTCCAGGGGCTAGTTGGCCACACTTTGAAGCTCTCTGACGCTCTTTTAACTTATCGTAGGAAAATGGTAAAAAACAGGCATACTTCTCAACTCACCCCCTACAACTCCTTAAAATGTTTGCATAACCTTTATAAACACCCTGTATTATATTTGTGCGAACTTTAAGAAAATGAGAGAAAAGTGTTTCGAAACTTGTGAACGGCCCCTATAATCCTTTAAATCTAATTTTCGAAAAGCTTAGCCACTGGAAATGTGCGCTAATAATAAAGAAAACCGATACAAGACTTAATGAAATTTTGTAAAATTAATTTGAGACGAAATCTGATTTCCGAGTTTAAATTTTCTCTTTACATGGCTCAAATTTACCGGAAATTGTAAATAATAAAAACCAATTTAATTAACATTTCGAACTCAAACTGTAAAGGTTTTCTTCACAAAATCGACAGCAAGTTAAAAAACAAGGACGATTACCGATTTCTAAATAGAGGAATTATATTCTTATAGATACATATCACGCGCAGGGGGTTATTAGAGGATAAAAAACTCAATGACCTTGAACCATGTCCTCAAGGTCATTCAAAATCTATCTCGATAACCTTAGGGCTTAGAGACTCGGTTCCAATTAGAAAGGTGTGCGCAATTGCAATTTATGTCCAAGTGGCTCAGAACAGATGTTTTTCGGTCCATAGGAAGAAAATAAACACCATAAATAAGAATAAATAATTTCTAACATCTTGACGCCGAAAGTGTTTACGAATTTCATTTAGTCGATTTAATTTGAATTGATTAAGAGCTTTTCCATTTAATCCTTTGACCTGTGATTGTAAGATTGCTCCAAAAGAATAAATAACAAAGGTGTTATTATTCGAGACAGAAGTCAAGTATCCGAAAGGTGCTTGCTGCGTAACAGGAAGCTACTCTCGTATTGGATAAGATTAAAGATATTCAGATAGTTGCATTGTCCGTTACTTAACGTAAGTAACGAAAAGCTCTATAAGCCTGCTCACTGGCGTCGAGGAAACAATGAATTCGAACTTGACGTAAGGCCTCTTCTGGATACCCTTCCTCGTAATACCTCGAAACGAAAAGGTCCTTCATTGGATGTAGCCATTCTTTTCAACCTCTTACTTAAATCTTCAGGTAACTCTTCAACCTACTCGTTAGCTCTTATCCAAGTTTCTCCCATTTTGTAGTTTCAACTAATTTATGAATAAAGTTAGTAGCCTAGTCGTGACAATATTTTGAGTGGTTTTCATGAAATTAAATGGCTCAAATATCGTGCTAAATAATCCTTCTACGTCCAAATAGAAATTGTGAGGCGTTGAGTTCTAAGCAGGACCCGAAAGCTTCCTCTCTTATTTGGAACATTTACTTCATTTCCACGTATCCATTTTGCAAACTTAGTTCACCTTGAGCCATTTTCAACTTTGATTCATTTGCTAGAGGAAACGTTGTTTTCGTTGGCCTTATCCTCCAAAATCAAAATCATCTTCATAAACATATTATTTTAACGTATACACTCTTTCTTTATAAATTTAAGTAACCTTGTTCAGGTGATAACGTATAATTGTGGCCAAGAGCATTGTACTTATTTTATTCCGGATAAAACAGATTTATTTTGGGTACGTAATCAGTATATAATAAACTTATCTTCGACCCAAAGGAATCTTTTACAATTAAGATCTAACTGTACCTGTAAAAACGCCCTTTCCAGGACCCGGTGAAATGAATACGGGGCTAGAAACCCTCATATAACGTAGGTTTGTCAGGGTCATGCGATAACGCGGTAACAACAATTAAGTCCTGCTTTTGTTGACTATAGGTTTATAAGCAATATTTCGTCATGATCTTGTTTCGGTACTTCTATAATTCCATCTGGTAATATATTTACACACCTGTATTTTTTCGAACTTAATTTACTAAACGGAATAATAAAATTTTAGCTTAACAAGACTTGGGTGAATATACATGAACAAGAATATAGTACTTTACACTTATGAAGAAAGACTATGCTTGGACGATTTTTAGATAACTAAAATTCAACGTAGAGGAAGCCGTTTCGAGCTTTCCCTCAGTACCACAAGCTACGATTGAAACCCGATTCTCTCGCTGCGAGGCGAAAGTAGTAACCACTCCTTTACTAAAAAATTCGTTAACCTCCTGCATTCGAAATTATTCTTGTTCTCGTTCCGTGAAGTTCGTGAATAATATCTTCCGCTAATTTCCCAATAATAGTGGATCTGGAAAATATCTTAAAGCTACATTGAAGGCCTAGCGATTCCATGATCTCACGTACATCGAAAAACCGTAAATTACAAGACTGCTTCCGAAGAGATCTTTGATAATCGTGATTGCCAGGGTACAGTTCTTGCGCGCGGTTACATTATATTACCCCCAAATCGATTTTCTACGCAATTGAACCCATCCACCAGTAATTGGCTTCATAAGTCACTAGTTGACTTAAACCTTTGTGGTTTCAAAGGTATTAGCTTAGCTGATGATTATTATTTCAATTTTTGGTAGATCAGTTGGTGTCTGAGGATTTAGCTTACGTCATGCCATTCCTTCAAGAGCATTGCCGTCTTTAGTTGGTTCTCATTTAAAACCATTAACTAAAGGAAGTATCACTGGCAAACATCCCATAGTTTGCGTTATCTCGGTGTACGTGATATGTTCATTCTCACAATTTTATGCAGGTTTACCTGAATTAATGGCTCTAAAAGTAGCTTGATGACTTAGGCCTAAGGTGGTCCCTTGGCTATTATTCAACTAATTATTATTTTTCTTATGTGTTCGTAGCGCCTTTTATAAATTTAGATAAGTTCAGTAAAGATCATCAAAAACATCGATGAGTAATCGATGCCAACATTTTGTAACTGTACGATTTTTCGCGTTTCCGATTTGACGTCATGATGGGCATCCGACGCTCATAAAAAAAGAACGGTGCTTACAGTTTAGCTCATAGAGTAAACCATTCCCATAGAGTGGAAGGCCCAATAGAAGCGCATGAAACATTAATCCTAATGGGCCGCCTTGTTTTCGATGCGTGAATAAATATAATCCGAAGAGCGATGCTGTTGTTTTTACATTTCTTAGAGTACACTTACTTTTTTATCTAGGTATTGTGCAATACCTTTAGGCCAACTTGTTTATTTCACGCCACGAAAACAAGAAATTGCGTACGAAAAGTGTTAAAAAGTTTCACTGATAGCCTTCCACTTTATGAGAGTGGTTTACTGCATGATTTAGCTGGCGGAGGAGTTAAAATTAAACCACTGTAGTTTTAATCAACAATTCTACTGGTTTGGTCAAAGGCCTATCAGTTAATTTGAAGGCTTCAGCAACTGTAAGGGCCGTTTTCGCTTTTTTAATAAAAGACTGATCGTTGCAACAATAAAGAATATTGTGGTCAACAATTTCTTTTACCGTCTCATTAATTATTTAAAAAATATTTTTCGCTTCCTCTTATGTTAGGGCCCCGTAAAATTTAAAGCCTCCATCTTTTAAAACAGCGCTGACTATAGAAATAACTCCGTTCAATAACTTCGTACGTCACCGATTTTTCCCAGATTTTCGTACGCCTGATTTTTTATTGGACAATACTGTTTGTTCACCCCCCCATCCGATTTGAAGCAGAACATTCTATAGGTGACCAGAGGAAAACAGGGTATTTTTGGGCTTTTTCGACAGTGCAACATCCTTTCAACAACATTTCTCATTGGAGAAATATAATTATCAGATTCTTAACTGAGTACTTCAAGAACATAATTATACTATCATGATTACATCCGTGTAATAAATAATAATAACCAGATGAGCTCCACCTAAGGCCCAAGTAATCAAGTGTCTGTTAATGCCTTTAAATCAGGTGGCAAGGTGGTTGTCTGTTCCTGAACTATACAATAAAGATCATCGTTAACGTTTTAAATTCTTTTTCCAGATCAAAACAATTTTAAATAACTTGATGGACTATTTTTTAACTTAAGAAACCTAAAGTTTTTGAAATAAAATACTTCGTTAAATTTGCATATAATTAAAAAAATATATATATATATATATATGCATATTATACGAATTATTTCAAAAACTTTAACCACGCACATAGAATTTCTAACTAATATTTCTTATTTTAATAAACCTAGCCACTACATAACTTTCCAAGTTCTTCGGCTATCTGATGAAAATAACACTCCAATTTCTTAATTTCTATATCTTTCGCGTCCTTATTTAACCGCAACCAAGATTTCACATAAACACATTTAAATTTATTGTGAGCATAAATCATTCCATAAGGGATATCGCAATAATTAAGAAACACATACTAAAATTATTTTTAATTACTAGGGCAAAGTTGCGCATGCAAGAAACACCATTCGATACTCTTAACAGAGGCGTACTCAAGAGAGACACAATTGTCTTTTTAAATTCAGTGCCCGTCGACTCAAAATCCTGGCTACGGTACTGACTTTTTAAAATAAAAAGTTTATAGACGCCTAACTATACGATCCGACTTACAGTTAGTCCCATACATCTCAGGTAGCTATAAATATGTACGTTTCCAGTGAAGAGTTGTAACCGCGGAAAGGAATTCCAATAGAAAGCAGCACCATTATAAATGGTGACTGAACAGGTTTTTACTTGCCCGGTTTCACGATTGTCCGATATTGGGCCAACGACGGTTCTACGGTGGATGGCCAATATAGCGAGCCCGAAAGTGTACACGGTGAGCTCGCGGATCACTGATCCGTGGGTGTAAAGTAGAAGATAGCTTGAAACTTTCAGATCAATGATTTGGCGGTCTTATCAAATAGTTTCGCAGAAAGACGTATACGCTTAAGCCAACACGCGAACGCGAAAAAACGAAGTCTAGGGATCAGTGACAACCTTTCAGGTGGTTTCTGCCAATATCGCGAGAAGCAGGGTGGCGTCTGATACCCTGGCACGCGTTCCGACGTTTCATTCCGGCCCCACAGCACGCTCGAAGGAGCCCATGAAAGGGATTCAGAAAACGCGCCGGACTCCGTTTCTGATGGCTGCACCGTTCCTTCGTCGGCTCCTCCCACTCCTGGCCCAGCGTTTTTTCCCAGGAAGTCATTACGACTTTTTTTTTGCTAGCTAGTTTATCGGAAGAACGTATACCTATATCGAAATATCTGTAGATATTTGACGCGCTGGACGAAACAAGGACCCGTAATTTATCAAAGAGTAATAACTGGCTGTATAACCAGCACGACGACCGTAACCCCTAATTTGAAGGCACCTGTTTATAACGGATCATCAATTGTGGTATTACACGTACAAAGTAACCCTCCAAATTCTATTAATAAATGTCCCGGAGTGTGAAAATGTTCACGGATTTCTAATTATCGTTATATCCGGGTTACGACTGTTTTAAAACCTTTTATTAAAATCGTTTGGTACCCCTTTATTGAAAAAAGTGGGCGAATTTATACCAACTTTCTTCCTTAATGTACGGAAAAAGAGACTTATCGATTCCTAAAGAGTTAGTGATTGCTAAAATGTTGTCAAATGAAAAAAAATGATAAAAGGTTATCGATTGATAAAAGTTATCGATTGATAAAAGTTATCGATTGATAAAAGTTATCGATTGATAAAAGTTATCGATTGATAAAAGTTATCGATCGATAAAATTTATCGATCGATAAAAGTTATCGATTCATAAAAGTTATCGATTCATAAAAGTTATCGATTCATAAAAGTTATCGATTGATAAAGGTTATCGATTTATAAAAGTTATCGAGTGATAAAAGTTATCGATTGATAAAAGTTATCGATTGATAAAAGCTATCGATTGATAAAAGCTATCGATTGCTAAAAGCTATCGATTGGTAAAAGTTATCGATTGATAAAAGCTATCGATTGGTAAAAGTTATCGATTGATAAAAGCTATCTATTTTTAAAAAAACTATCGATTGGCAAAAGTTATCGATTGATAAAATCTATCGATTGGTAAATGTTATCGATTGATAAAGCTATCGATTGATAAAAGTTATCGATTCATAAAAGTTATCGATTGATAAAAGTTATCGATTGATAAAAGTTATCGATTGATAAAGGTTATCGATTTATAAAAGTTATCGAGTGATAAAAGTTATCGATTGATAAAAGTTATCGATTGTAAAATGTTTTCGATTGATAAAAGCTATCGATTGATAAAAGCTATCGATTGCTAAAAGCTATCGATTGATAAAAGCTATCGATTGATAAAAGCTATCGATTGCTAAAAGCTATCGATTGCTAAAAGTTATCGATTGATAAAAGCTATCGATTGATAAAAGCTATCGATTGGTAAAAGTTATCGATTGATAAAAGTTATCGATTGATAAAAGCTATCGATTGCTAAAAGCTATCGATTGATAAAAGCTATCGATTGATAAAAGCTATCGATTGATAAAAGCTATCGTTTGATAAAAGCTATCGATTGGTAAAAGTTATCGATTGATAAAAGCTATCGATTGGTAAAAGTTATCAATTGATAAAAGCTATCGATTGGTAAAAGTTATCGATTGATAAAAGCTATCGATTGGTAAAAGCTATCGATTTGTTCAAATTTGTTTTTCGGCTTCACGAGCTTAAGCTTATTAGCACTTTATTGGCACGCGGGTTTGGCACGTGGACTTCAAATTCCAAAATCTTTACCCATCTTCAATAACTAAAGCTAGTGACGTAAAAAAAAACATTTACACGTGACCTCCCGTATATTATAAAAATACCTATTGGGTATTGATCACATCAATCCATTAATTATTTTTAAGTGTCAGTTTTTAAAAGGTATCTCTTCTTATACACCAATGGTGATCGCAATTTTAAAGGTCACGAAGGTAGTTATTTACACGTTACGCATTTGGAAGGTCGAGATCGGCCATTTGGGCACGGCTGTTCTACAACATGGCTAAGATATAGGTAATAGGCAATGCATGTTGCACTGCTCTTTAACTTTATATAGGTCTTATTCATTTGAAAATGTAACGCTACAAAATTTTGAGAATAAAAACCAAAGTTGAAAGTCTTTATTGGTTTGAGGTGGCGGAGTGGTTAGCACTGGGTCGAAAACTCGGAACTTCTCCTTCCTCGTTGAGTTTGCAAGTTCTCTCCCCACTGGTTTAAGGGGTTTTCCCCCGAGATCTTCGGTTTCCCCTTCCACAAAAACTTGTTGAGGTTAACGGTAATAGTTAGTGTAGGGAGCTGTTGGCTCGAACGCGTGGCATGCAGTGCTTGCCACCACCCTCCTACGCATTGTAACCCGGCCACCTGAATTAATGGCTTCAAAAGTCGCATGATGACTTAGGCCTAAGGTGGTATCTTGGGTATTAGCCTAGCTGATTATTATTATTATTATTATTGTTTCATTTTTAATTTATAAATTTCTACAGATTATTAACAGAAGAACCATTGCACGATTCGTAGCTAGCTCGTGGGTGTGGCTTGTGTTTGTTGCCATGGTAACCCGTATATTTCGGCCATGACATTAAGACGCCCCAGGCGGTCACGTGATTTTTTCGCAGGATCATGTGACGTTATGCCTCGTGACCTGTGACGTCAAATTAATGTCATGGAGGCCGTTTCTAATGACGTATGCCTATGACGCTAAGAGCAAGCATCAAATAGGTAACACCAGGGTAGAGGTTGATGGTTTTTTAATTAAATTTCACATAAATACTATCAGATGACTATTCCAACAGTAAGACAAGGCAGTGAATTACGCCCGTCTGATAAATTACTTATGTCAAAAGTATATTTATTAAAACCGTTTTGTTAATGTTTAAATGGGTTAATACCAGTTTTAATTAAGTCAAATAGATCAAAAGAAAATGTCACCAACCAAAAAAAAACAATTACGGAATCTTAATTTATCTTAGTGCAACCTAAATTAGCGATGTAGGCGTAATCTTGAAACACGCTTTTTGGCACTTTTCGCGAAGAATCTATTACCGCAATAAACCACCGTTTCATCTTTCGGGGTTTTTTTTCCGCCTCTCTTCGTTGACTGCAGGAAGCGAAAGCGAAAATTTCGAAACAAAATTAATACGGCATTATGCAGAAGGTTTTTCGTTCGCAACTTTATTTTTATTTCTGAGAGCGGGGAACTGGGCGAAAAGTAGGAAGCCGTCGTCTTTCATTCGAAAATAAATTCTTTCTAATTAATCGAAAAATAATAATTGGATTCAGTGGGCAGCTACCAGCTTCTGATTGCATTAATTTTTAACTTCCCTTCTCTTTTTCCGGAGACGAGAGAGTATATATTGTATATACGCCTTTGCAAGGCGAACTTCTCATACGCGCTCGTAATAATTTCGCTAGGCCTTGGCCTTAGTATATAAAAAAAAGGGGGAAGAGAAGTTCGGTAATCTCTTTCGCTGTTTAGTTCTCACGGGAAACGTTACCGTCTCACGTAACGGAAAAGTTTAAATTAATCATGCCGATTCTCGGTTCACTCTTTTCCCGAAGCGAGCCGTCGTTTATTCGGAATCCCCCGGTCACGAGATACAATAATTAAGGCGACGTTACGTTAGGACTGTGACACCACTTACAACGCCCACCTTGTTGCGACCGGCTACCAGAAGAAGGCGCCTCGGTCGCGCCTCGTTTCGTCTCCTTCTCCCCTCTACCAGCCTGTTCCCGCCCTCCCCCGCGCCCTATAGCTCGTGTCGAAATGGGCGAACGATACTCTTAAGCCTTGGCCACGATACGCTTAAGCCTTGCCCGTTGCGCAATTAGATGGCCAATGTCAGATTGTATACTGAGGCTCGAACAAAATGGTTCGATTCGCGCGAGACCGAGTTCCGTGTACGTACAAATAGTAGACTGGTTGGTCACGGGCGACGTAAGGCCAAAATACATTGATCTATTTTAAGTTTGGCGCGCGCAGATTTTTCGGGAAGGAAGGCCGGGCGGGGGGGCTAAAATAAAGGGATTATCGATCCGACGACGCCAGCCTATTTTTACGCGGGAACGGAAGAGAAGTCTTGTTTGCGAAAACGAAAATATGAATCTTAAAATAAAGCCCTCCCTGTAGTTTTCGCTTATCACTCAAAACTGCGCGCGTCCTCGGCAACCCGGCTGCTTAGCCGCCACTTCTCTATATGGGACAAAAGTAAAAATAAATTATGGCTGCCAAAAATCCGTTAAGCGTAAACAGACGACTTTTAAAGAATAAAAGACGACCGGGAAATATCTAAGCCAAGGATTACAATCGCCAAACTCCACTCATCACCCTCGTTACGCATTCGAACACTTAAGCTTTGATGCGGACCTCAAGTCGCGTTCCCACCGACTCACAACCATCTTGGTGCTAAATAATCCTCGCGTTCCATTCGACCGTTTCTTAATGGGAGTATCTATTTTCATGGTTATTATTTATCAGTGGTGGAACTAGGCTAAATGCTTCCAATGCGATGCATCGGGGCCCGTCTAAGCTTAGCAGTTTTCCTTGACGGGTGAACGGCCAGTGGCGTAAATATAAAGGAGCCCATTTTGCATTGTGGTTCAATCCGGTTTCTCAATAATATCTACAGGTATCCATACCTCTAGTTGGAATGCTTATCGCGGCAGATTTTCGTCTCGATGTGACTGACTATGTTAACTTAACAAACAACAACGTTAGAGGGGAGCGCGCGCAGAGGGGATTTTATTTCTCGTAGGCGGGGCCAAAGCCGTCAGAGTGGTCTTACCATACGCGATACGGCAGGATAAGCACTCCAAGTAGAGTTATCGATTCCTGATATCTACCAAAATGATACTATAATATAAGCACTGATTTAAATATTTTATATTTAATTTCGAAAGCTTAGAACAGAATTTATCTTGGATTACAACCATCTTAACTTTATTTTTAAAATTTCAGTTTTTGTGAGGTGAAGGGACAAATGGTTTCCGACGAGCTGCCAAACAATGGAGGTAGTTCAATTTATTCGCCATTTTGGTCTTTTAAATCAAATTTGTTGGCACTATAATAAATAATAATAATAATCAGCTAGATTAATACCTTAGGCCTAAGTCATCAAGTTACTTTTAAAGCCATTAATTCGTTGTATATAAAGAATAATATCAATTATGTTTTTCATTCTACTTAGGGATAACGACTATGTTGATTTGATTCAAGTACATCATGGTCTAATTTACCTCCGCGGCTTCAATGGGAAACCTGATTGATTTGATTCAGGGTTTAAAAAATCCCGGGTTTTTTTAAAAACACCCAGCCCATTGGGCTTTTTTGGGTTTTATTGCGTTTTTTGGGTTTTATTGGTTTTTGTTTGGGTTTTTACCTAAAATGATACCCTAAATCGATGATTTACTTCATTTTTATTTTTATTTTCAATTTAACACTACTTATTTATCGCCCTTATTCTTATCTTTCGTAGACGTAAAGTATCATCTGCTCCATGTTCTGCTAAATATTTATTGAAAGTTGCAGAAGTTTAAAACTTGCTGTTTAACTTGCTACTGTTAGATTAGTGTTCACCAAAACACTGGTAATGTATTTTGTGTAAATACGTTTTATAAAAAAGCAATATTTTAGTATTATTATAGAATTTAAAGAATTAAAGTTTATTTATTTAAATTCTTTAATATAGTTTAATTATTAAACTATAAATTTAAACTTTTTTCGTCATTTTTGAAACTTTTAAGGTGGGTTTTTTGAAGCGGGCTTTATTGTGGGTTTTTTAAGGTGGGTGGGTTTTTTAAATTCGAACCCTGATTTGATTTCTTTTAAGCTAAGCAAAATATCATTACTATAATACGCAGTTGACTTTATTTCCCCGAATTGAGATAAACACAAACAGGTAAACTGATAAACAGAAACTTGAAACAACCGAATTGGAAATTCAGCAAACAACTATAGTGATATTCTTGCCTAAATTCGGATAGAATTTTCCCGTTTTCAAAGGTTGTGGCTGAGTATAGATTTCATATTTTTGTTTCAAAACCAAAAGCAAAATATAATAATAGATTTTCCAACTAAAGTAAGTCCCCTAAGACCAAATAAGTTGCTGGAGCATAAGTTCCAGTACTAGAGCAATAAGGTCTGGTCACCAGCAGAAGCGCCCCGTGCGTGTGTTTGTATCTAAAGGAGGAATCGTAGCGGAAAGTAATATTGTTTCATAAACGGTCGGGAGATGTTATCTCACGCACTTAAAGAAGGCCATATTTCAGAAGTTAAACTGCGTAACCGTCCGGCCAAGGCTTAGACGCCGTCAACCTTATACCACCGTATATTAGCCTTTAACCTTAATATCCCCGAGGATAAATACCCCTATTTAGAGCAGTTTTCATGGCTTTCAACGCTAAATCTAAACATAGTGACAATAGTTCTCGATTTTTACACAAAAATGGTATTGGCAGATTGCTCAGTTTAACAATAATAATAATTGGTCAGTTTAATAATAATAATTATCAGCTAGGCTATTATCAAAGACACCACCATAGGCCCAAGTCATCTAGTAACTTTTTTATGTCATTAATTCAGGTGGCCGGTTTAGAGTTGGGGCAAGCAGGGCTGTCTTAAGGCATGGGCTAAATTTGCTACAGCCCAGGGCCCCCAGCCAGTTTTGGCTAGGGATAAGGATTTAGTTGTTTAAATATTATTTATGCTCATTTAATACTATGTATCTTTTAGTTAGGTCTAAAGTAATTTGACTCATCGCCACATCGCGTATCATACTGTACCTAAAAGTTCTAAAACCTAACAGCGAGTCACTGTCAGAAAAAATTTTATTTTCAGTAGGCCTATGTTATACTTTTGAAATTAAAAGTTTTGGTTTGATTGTTGTGTAGTTGAATTTAGACAACGGACATACAAGGCTGACCGTTGGGGATCGCAAAGGTCTTAAGAAATAATTTGGCCCAGGTTTGGTGTGTTTTCCCCCTTTTGAGTTCGGGGGCGGTGAAGGTTTTGGCCGGTTTTTCGTGTGAGAGATAAATATTTATCTGGCAAACCCGTAAGAAATTGAGAGCAGTCGATTTTTAGGAGTAGCGTAGTTGCTAGCCTAGGCTTCACTAATTTCCGGCTTTCCGTGCCGTTTTTCTCATTTTAAATGATTTTTGTAATAAATGTAGGATGGCAAATAAGCAAAATACTTGAAAATACTAGTCCCAAATCCACGGGTTTAAAAAGAAACTTAAATCATGAAAATATTCTTAACTCCAAACATACTTCAGCAACTAGGATTCCTCCTACAACTCCTAAAAGGTACGTCTCTAAAATATTCATACGAAGACAGGACATCAGCCGAATTCTCTTAAACCAAAGAATAACAAAAGTTGTTGGTCCTGCTGAACTAGCCCTATAGTATGTATGAAAAGTTTGGCCGGTTTTGGGCTGATTTCATAGAACGCTCTATTTCATTATGAACCTTAAGAAGTTCATTGATGTTTGAAATATAAAAGATTTCCTCCAACAAAGACAAATGTATCGAGGATGGAAAAATACTGGAATGAAGAATAAGTGGTCAAACAGAACGTCCATAGGGACTTGGTAGCATGACGTCGAGCCGTACCTTTGGCTATGGCCGCCATGCTGGTATTTTTTTCCAATTGGAAAAAGCATGGGTGACGTAATAAATATGTCAGGCTGCCAAGTCATAATTGTACCCAGTTCATTTCATTCGTCGTTGAACCTTGAGGTGCCTACTTTGGAATGTAATGAATTTTATTGAACTTGATTAAGCTGACAAACCTTTTTTTTAGTTTGTGTCCATGAGAAAATAATTTTTTTTTTTGGGTAATTACTCTATGCAGAAATCCATACCTCTAGTATACTTGCAATGCTTATCGTGGCAGATTTTCATTTCGATGTGGCTGACGGTTTTTTCGACGTCACTATGTTGACTTAACAAACAACAACGTGAGAGGGGAGCGCGCGCAGAGGGGAATTTTTCTCTCGTAGGTAGGGCCAAAGCCGTCAGAAGGATCTTACCATACGGGATACGCCAGAACAAGCATTTCAATTAGAGGTATGGATTCCTGCTTTATGTAAGAGAATGATGCGTCAAGAATTTCACCATCAGACATAGCCAAGCCACGAAAAAAACAAAAAAAATATTGTCAATATGACTGGTAACTATTAAGAAATATATATTTAAAATGAAGCATATTTTATGTATGATAAATATTGATTTATACTGGTAAATAAGAGATACTAGTTTGAACGTGCCCTCGGTTTGAATCTGGCGAAATGTTTTGCCATTTCAGTGTAATGAGATTTATTTGTATGTTTGACGTAGTCGTGCACAAGTACGTCTGAAAACAGTCCTGTTATACTTATACGGGTTGAAGAAAGGAATTTCGATCAAGTGGTCAGGAGTAGTCTCTATGCCAATTAAAAATTTATTTTCAAAAAGTCGAACCAATATTTATATTTTAAATAGATTTTTTATAAATTTTTTCTAATGAGCTATTCCGATATGAAAATGTACTTGTAATTTAAATTTCGTACAATATGGTACCGTTTTCCAGGAAGTGAATAAACCTGAATTTGTAAAATTGACCTGTGATAAAAAGAATCAATTTGTGTTAACAAAGAATATAAAACATGATGCTATATTATTTTATGTTTAATTTGATTGGCTTTCCACAAGACTATATATATACTAAGTAACTAAACGTACAATTCCGATAAATGTTCAGCTAACTGAATCTGGTCAGATGAATTACAGCAGATTAGTTCAGTTCAGTTACTTGGGATAATGAGTCAGACACAATTTGAGCTTAGATCGCCTGGGTGAGAAGAGTATAAACGATTTATCTGATTAAGTTCCGATATCTCGAAATAACGATCCGAATAACCTGATTAACCTGATCTGTAAAGCTGACTATCTTCCGAAATCTGAAAATTAAGACCTGAATAACCAGATTAACCTTATTTGAATAACTGATTATCTTCCGATATCTCGAAATTACGACCCAAATAACCTGATCTGAATAACTGATTATCTTCCAATATCTGAAAATTAAGATCTGAATAACTGAATTTCTTCCGATGCCTCGAAATAAAGACCCAAATAGCTGACTATCTCCCAATATCTGAAAATTAAGTCATGAATAACATGATTAACTTTATCTGAATAACTGATTATCTTTCAATATCTCGAATTTACTACCCGATTAAACAGATCTCAATAGCTGACTATCTTCCGATATCGGAAAATTAAGACCCGAATAACATGATTAAACTTATCTGAATAACTGATTATCTTCCGATACCTCGAATTTACTACCCGAATAAGCTGATTAACCTGATATGAATAGCTGAATATCTTCCGATATCGGAAAATTAAGACCTGAATAAGGTGATCTGAATAACTGATTATCTTGCGATATCCCGAATTTACTACCCGAATAACCTGATTAACCTTATCTGAATAACTTATTATTTTCCGATATCTTGAAATTACGACCTTAACCTGATTAACCTGATATGAATAGCTGACTATCTTCCGATATCGGAAAACTAAGACCTGAATAACATTATTAACTTCATCTGAATAACTGATTATCTTCCGATACCTCGAATTTACTACCCGAATAAGCTGATTAACCTGATATGAATAGCTGAATATCTTCCGATATCTCTAATTTACTACCTGAATAACATGATTAACCTGATCTGAATAACTGATTACCTTTCGATGCCTCGAAATGACGACCTTAATAACCTGATTAACCTGATCTGAATAACTGATTATCTTCCGATATCTCTAATTTACTACATGAATAACATGATTAACCTGATCTGAATAGCTGACTATCTTCCGATACCTCGAAATGACGACCTTAATAACCTGATCAGTTGGCGGTTCAAAAACTAAGATGAATATCGGCTAATTCTACACCAAATGTAAGAGTCATTTTCCTAATTAGGTTCTATTTGTTTGGAAATCTTCACCCGCACACACCAGAGAGCACCACAATAGCCAGGATGGTGGTGAGTACCCGTTAAAATCCAGGTTGTCTCCCAGCGAGCATCATCAGCGTAGTTCGGCAAAACGAAAGAAACTTTTTCAACTTTCTTCGTGGAACGTTTTTTGTATACTTTCGCTATTATTTTTTTTCTTTTGCATTTTTTTCTGTTGCGGAGGGGTTCGGCGCTCGTCTTCCAAATGACACCCGATAGGGGGCGTCGCGGCGGGAAGCCGGAGATAATGACCGCCTTTCTCCGTTAAAGCGGCTGACCTTCTACGTCACAAAAGAGTTACAGCACGATCTGTATGAACTTGTAGAAGGTAGTTCATTAGCGGGGCGCCCTCTCGTGGGCGGAGATAAGCTCGCGATTTAAGAGCCTAAACGAGGGAGACAGATTCCATGCCCATCACCTTAGCCAGCCCCACCTTGACAAAAAATACCGGAACAAAGAGGCTCCACTTATTTGCCGTGTTATTCTCCAAGGAGTAAATAAGTTATAGCTGCTACAATCTATCTGCCGCTTAAATTTTATTTTAAAGAATTTTGATAAATCACATCACCGCTTAAATTTAAAAAAATAATGTATTTATTTATAGTTAAAGGGAATATAACCTGCAAAGCAATTTTGATGGAAGACCTCATCAGTTTTTCTAATTTCCTAGGAGCAACAAACACAAGGAGAACGCAGCTAACCTATAACCACGCTAACGCAGTGATGTGTACAAATTGCATTGGTCGAACCTTTACGCTGAACGTTTTACGGGCGGGGGGAAGACAATTTCCGAATTTTCCCCTTCCGACGGCAGAAGGCGCTAAAGCGTCTAACCAAAGAAAACTGTAGGCAAGAAAATAGAATACTTTTGACGGGTTGCGTTCTCCTTATGTGGGGTGCTGTGTTTGTTGCTCCTAGGTGGCCCCAAACATTATTAAACCACAGGTTAGAGCGGACAGAAGGGCACACGTTGGTATTCCACACCAAATATTGGAGGTATTATTCTCTTTAAATTATACTTTCTGTATCTCAGATTAGGATATTTTATTGCTCTATTTGGTTTATTAAAAAACAATTCAGACCAAGATTGTACTTTGACGTCATACCTCAGCTTGACGTCAGTAAGCTATGACGTTAGCTAAGGTTCTGACCTTGTTGCGCAACGTACCATCTAAATAGGGATTTTTAAAGCCGAAAGATGACAATGCGGCTCTTGAGACAAAGGTTTATGGATCATCTTTATCAAATATATTCATATTTTGGGCAATGAAGGGGAATTTATTTAACAACAAAATATTGTCTTACGATGTGCTCGCGCCCGTTGCAAAGGCCATAAAAATATGCAAATCTTTTATTTCTTTTATTTATAATAAGATTTTCCAAATTTCCTTTACTGTAAAAAAGTAAAAACATTTTCCATATTCATAATCAGACTTTTATTGAAAACTAAAATTTTTTTCAATCACTTCTTTGGAAATTTGAGTTACTTTTCGATATCAATTGACAAAATCTTTTAAATAATATTAATATAGAATAATAGCTTAGGATGGAAAAAAAATTAAATTTATAGTTCATTTCTTTTAAATTATGAGGTCACCTGAAAAGCCGCTTGATGACTTAGGCCTAAGGTGGTGCCTTGGGTATTAGCCTAGCTGATTATTAAATTTATATTAAATAATAATATTATTGAATAATATAATTTCTAGTTAATTTCTTACACATTTGTAAACGTCACTTTATCAGAGCCAAAGAAACCCTTAGACTCTGATAGGACTTCATAGAAACTTAATAGAAAATTAATACCTAAATTTATTTTCTTTTCAGTAACACACGTACGCCGAAAATAGTTCCTAATGCGAATTCAGTTATAATGTTTACTATATTACATTCTCTGAAAAGTAAATGCTTGGACGCAACGAGTATTTGAAAGGCGATCAATTAATATTCACTCCCATCCCTTAAGCCTATGTACAGCGATTTTGTACCCCGCCGCTGTAAAAAGTAGT
Source organism: Leiobunum rupestre (assembly GCF_980474605.1). Classification (NCBI taxonomy): domain Eukaryota; kingdom Metazoa; phylum Arthropoda; class Arachnida; order Opiliones; family Sclerosomatidae; genus Leiobunum; species Leiobunum rupestre. The sequence goes on from NC_143385.1 coordinate 91,424,322, forward strand.
TCGCTTCTTTTGGAAGCTTTCATAAAGCAAAACTAAGCTTGTAAAAAGATTCTACCTTTAAGCACAGTGGCTGATTAAAGAATACGCTATAGGGCCCCGGGGCTTGATGTAAAGGTAGGGAGGCCTAAGACGAGGCTAAATCAAGGTCACGCGACGGACGAGGCTAATTAAGCTTAATCCTCGGAGCCTGGGTAGAAGTTAATCCGCCTCTGTTTACGCAATTTTTTTTAAGATTTTAATTAAGAATGATAAAAAGTAGAATAAAACACAGTCTGACATTATCAAAGTTCAGAGTTCAATAGTTCTTTTTATAAAGTAACGTGCTCTTACGTCACAGCCTCTTACTTTTACAGGGCTGCGAGTGCGCGCTACAGGCGACAGAGCGCGTGTGCAAATCGCTCGTGCAAAGAATATACTAATAACGCTGACGTAAGAGCAACATTTTTAAGTTAGGTAAGATAACTTGGTATTTTAAAACATCAACTTTTTCTAAACCAAAAAAGGCCGTGAGTTGGTCGCAATTTTATTGGCTCGATTGAGTCACGTGAGGCCCTCGATCTTTATTGGCCCTATCGGTATTTTGGGTTTTTTTAAGGCCCTTTCATAAAATGGGTTGGGTGGGTACTACTGTAACTCGTCAAAAGGCGATTTTTGATCTGCAGTTCTGTTGCATACTTGGTTTTTATTTTTCTGGACCGCAGAGAGATGTGACGTCAATAATGTCGCTTCATCTATACACATTCTATATATACTCTGCTCGAAACGTTTCCAAAACTACGCAATAAAAAATATAAAATAATATAAAACTATATAGAGAAAAAAAACCAAGCGAAACCAAATGTAACCGCGGGTGGGTATTGATTTTTACGGGTTCACCCAGACGAGTTCGCGTAGGATAATTTACTTTGAATTTTTTAATATTGCGAGTGGGCACTGTTAACGTTTTGGTCACAGAGTAACCCACTCGCATAGAGTGGAAGGCCCTTTGGAAGCGCATGAAACATTTATCTTAACGGGCCGACTTGTTTTCGAGGTATGAATAAATATAGTCCGAAGAGCCATGGTGGTGTTTTTACATTTTATAGAGTATAAACTTACTTTTTTATCTAGATATTGTTTATTACTTTGGGTCAACTTGTTTATTTCACGCCTGGAAAACAAGACCTTGCGTACGAAAGGTGTTAACAAGTTTCACTGGTAGCCTTCCATTATGTGAGTGGTTTCCTCTATGACTGTATTGTTAGAAAGTCTAACTTCAAGGGAATATAACTTGAAGTATTTGGCTTTTAAAATGTTTGGCGGCATTGTATGCTAGATCTCACCTGTAAAACACGGTTCTGGTGTTCTCCACTTCGTTCATTGAGAAATCAAAAACGCTTCCAGTCCCAGACTTTCTTCTCCGATAATTAATTTTTAGTCGTACCAATTTCGTGCCGAATACGGGTCTGTAAACGTTAGCGAAAGTTAATTAAGATAATTGCGATTAGAACAGTCGCTTTAAATCACGAAGGATCACGCAGCTGCGAGCGAGGCTAATTAAGGTTGACGCGATGAAAGACAAGACGTAAACGTGCTCGCTGACGAAGTGTACCAGAAACGGAACAAAATGACGCGCGGGAGACATCACCCGGAACTACTTTTCCAAAGTTTAGTGAAGCGCGGCCCTAAAGATCTCAGCGCGGTTAGTTCGTATATAAACTCTCTCGGGCAAACAACGTTTCGAGATAAAATATTACCTAGAAATTAATTAGGAGCAGACGCCAAGAAATCCGCCTCAGAAGCAATGTTTCGTTGTCGAAATGTCCGACTTAAGCCTTAGTTCTCAGCCTTCCTCCGCCGATCTTATCGTTATTGTTTGGCTCTCCTTTATTTCACTTTTTTCTTCCTCCTTTTTTTGTTAATTCCTTCGGCGAATTCCTGCCGCTTTTATCCGTTCCCATTTGCTTCACCCTTGCAAACCTTCCCAGCGATACCCGACGCTTACCACCGTACTGTCCACCGAAAAGCGTCATTCGCCTTGGAATAACGCGGCGGAAATTAGCGTTCCTTTTCACCAGGTACCGAAGCTGGCGGAGGATTTTAAACGTATCGTTTTTTAGGAGAGCTGTATTTTTTTTTATTTTCTTAAAATTCCATTGGCGCAGGAGATCTAAGAAAAGAATTGAAAATCGCTATAGTGCCGAGTGTACGTCGAGAGTTTAATCGCTAAGTTTCCTTGCAAAGGTCGTTTATCCTTCGAAGGCACTGTTCAGTGAGCACGAAATAGTCTATAGTCAAGTACTAGGCGACGTTTGACAAAGCAGAAGGAAAAAAACGTGCAAGCTCTCGTGAGCCACTACAAGCAATGGCGACTGGCCAATTTTTGGGTCTGGCTTAAACGCAATTTTCAGAAATAAGGGTATACCGAAGAACTGAAAACATAGAACCCCCTTTCCTCCCTAAGGTTTTTTTCCTATATATTAACGTGGTGCGATCCAACAAAGACCTTCTTGAAAATACAATGGCTAGGTTTTTGAAGTTCGTGGCGTAATTAGAGTCCCGTACGACAGAAAAAGGCTCGAGCTTAAATCAGGATCTCTGTGGGGAACGAGTTAACGAAAAAATAAATAAGGAAAGGGTATATTCTTTCGCTCGAATATACTGGAACGTAGTTATATATTCAACGTTATGTAAAATTGATGATGTTAAGTCCCTTAACTACATGTATACGTGACTTGAGGATGATATTAAGCGCGACGACGAAAAGGTTCTAAGAGCTTAATTTTTAATGGATGTTAGCCTCAATTAGGAGCAAATTTTGTTTCGCCATCGGCGTAGGATCAGATACGGGAGGGGGTGGGTCTTCATTATGTTAATCGAATAATTCTACGGAATAATTAACGAAACGTTCTCCCCAGAAATGTCACGGTGTATGTGGTCAATATAGAGATTAATCCAAGCGCTCAAAGTTAGGTATAACTTCGGAAAAGCTTGTGAACCAAGATAAATTGAACGTCGACCTTTTAACCTCTGTATTGTAAAACCTTTAAGGTTATTGGTGTATCAGGGTCATACCCCGGGTCAATAAATGAGTTAAAAATTTCACACACAAATGACGTATCATTGGCAAATCACAAATAGGAAGTCGCTGGTGTCTATGGCTTCACTGGTTAACCGTTAACTATAGTTAATTAAGGAAACTTATATTGTAAAAAATAAAATAATCGCATCTTATCAATGCAGAAATTTGAAATTACAATCAAGTAAGAAAAGATGATTTTTATTTCTCAACATCATTAATCTTACAATAACAAATAACTATAAACAAGGCAATCTCAACCTCCAAAATGCTTATCTCGAAAATTTACTCAAAATCTTGCAATAGCAAAACTATAAACAAAGCAATCCTGACCTTGAAAAATGTAGATCTTGACCTTCAATTTGTGCATCTAGAAAATCTTACAATAACAAATAAATATAAACAGGGCAGTCTCAACCCCTGAAACGTTTATTTCGAAAATTTACTAAAAATCTTACAATAGCAAATTACTATAAACAAAGCAATTTCGACCTTGAAAAATGTAGATCTTGACCTTCAATTTGTGCATCTAGAAAATCTTACAATAACAAAAAACTATAAACAGGGCAGTCTCGACCCCCGAAATGTTTATTTCGAAAATTTACTCAAAATCTTGCAATAATCAATAACTATAAACAAGGCTATGTCGACCTTCGAAATGGCCTGCCAACATTTTATACGCAATTTATTTATTTGTTGTCGTGCTAGCATCGTTTTATTAGACAATATAATTTACGCTATCATAGTAAAACCCGACTGTAAAATATCTTTGTAGTAATGGAAACACCAATATCATTCTTTAACGCTGTCCCAGTTTACGTACTTCGAAACGCGTATTTTGAAACAATCCGGTTTAGCCCACCCTGCAGGGACACGCTTATTGCTCGGTAAGACTCACGCAAAGCCCCAGTAAGAAAATCCGTTCGCACCACGTCCGAGCGAAGAAACGCGCCAAACCAATGACCAACGAAACAAGACGCGGTCGCAATCGGAACGAAGCCGTAATCAAAAAGTTTGTTAACGCCGGGTGGAAGTTGAAACGAAGTTAACCTCACGATCTCGGGTGAAACTTTTACGCCAGCAAATAAAGCGATGGTTCGCTGAGACAGAACAGGGGTGCGTTAAAGGCGGGAAACTGCGCCTAATACGAGGCGTTTGGCTCGCTTCAAAACGGCGCGGCATTTAGAGAATTGCTCTCACCCATTAAAAAAGGGACAACTCGTATCGCTCAGTGTATGGTCAGTTCGGGTTTCCTCCACCACTTACGCCGCGTATCTCTTTTCCTTTTACGGCGCGTGCCAGCTCGTTTTAGACGTACGACGCTAACTCCGTGACGCCACCGTTCCCCGCCTTCTACGTTTACCACCGAAGACTCGGTAGGAGGAAGAGAACGGCGAACGGATGACGACTAACTTCGCAGCGCGGAGACGTAGCTAGGATAAAGATAGGACGAAGGGAATCTCACTTTAGAGGAGAGAACGCGGGCTAGCAGCTTTTGGACGAGTGGGAGGGACATGGTGGGCCGAATAAACTTTTAAAGCGCCACATATGTTTGTGTCAAAGGGGAGCTAAGCGTAATCCACTCCCAGTGACACCGTGACCTTTCCGTGGTCGGGAGCCTGGAAACAGATTTAAGACTAAAGGCGAACCATTAGGGGCCAAACCGTAAAAGAAGAGAGAAGTGGGAAAAAAACTATCCGTGTTACGTCAAACCCGCCGAAGTAGTGCCAGCAAAAAACGCGCCAATTTCCCGGAGTTGTCTACTTTATAACGACGGAACGTGCCGGACACAGACGAGGAATCATCCTGGCGTCGCGGAACCTTGAACGGTGGCGAGGGGTGACTCTCGGGGCGGTGAATTACCCGGGACGGTGGCGGACTAATGAAAAATTAACCCGAGTTAGAATTCAGCGTATGCCTTTCATGTTGCCATGGCGCCGTGATTTCCGCCTAGTGCCTGGGGGGAGGCGCCCTTTCAACGTTTCGGACACATTCCCGCGCGGATTCCTGACGCTCGAGTTCTTATCTACGACTGGGCATACATCATCCCTTCTCATTATTTATAGTCGCGCTTTTCTAATAAGAGAGAGCCGACTTAGAGAGGCGACTGTATCTGTGTCAGTGCTTCCGTATCCGACTGCCTTTGATGTTGCTTGGAGGGAGGTTCCTGACGGAATATTTTTGCGAAACACCGCGGAAATCAAAATTTATTATCCTTCCTTTTGTTTTTATTTTTCCCTGGACCTGGATACGCGAAGTAGAAGTGGACTTATAACTGCGCGCCCTGTTCATTCTTTTTGCGTTTTACCGTTATGACCCTTAGTTACAGTTCCCGTCTGATGCCACGTACGTCCTAGCTTCAACAAACGCGCTTCGACAATGAATAATTAACGTAAATGGACTTACTTGGTTTTTTGTAACAAAGAGTATACAAATAGTTAATTTTATCACTAGTTGGAAGTACAGTCTGTAAAGAAATTTGTGGCACAACCAAGTTCCTTAACTTAACTTGCTTTAGTGCGAAACATTTTCTTAATTCTCGTAAGTGCTCGTGTTGTGCTCCTGGTAACGTACAATTTTTGGTTGGTTTCGTTGTTAGATAGTTGGAGCATGAAATAACTATGAAGCCTAATTTTTTACTTTAAAACAGGTTACCGTGCATAATCATTTTCGCCTTGAAAAAACTTTCAGGAAAAGATCAAATTCAATTAAAAAGATATGATGATTTACTAGGGTTTAAGTAACTCATGGTTAATTATTCATGACTGTAAAATTGTCGTTTTATTTAAAATTAACACTCATATATGTATTTGAGAAACTGCAATATTTATCATTTCTAAATTTAATACATGAAAAAATTAATTGCTTTGCATATAACGAAGACAATTGATGAAGAAATGCATACAGATGAAGTATTCTTTTAAGAGCTACTTCACCATTACATTTATTAGCATCAACTACGTCTGCATTTCTGTTTGCCACGTCATCTGCAATGTTTGAACTTAAATAAAAGTTAAGCGAAAGATTGGATATGTAAACAGATTTTCCAATTTATTTTGTACGAAGGTCTTGAGATTATAAACCATTGCTTGAAATCGATAAAAGTATTTTTTAGAAATTCCTTCAAAAGTCACACTTAAACTGAAAATTATATTGTTTTAAGAAGATTGATTATATCGCGAAGAATTATTAAATAGCGAAGAAAATTGATTAGATCGCGAAGATACAGTCGGAATTTACAAATAATCATTTACCATAAGATAACGCGTGAAATAATGATTGAAATTTATAATTTCATTCATAATGATTACATTTAGTAAACACGGAATGAAATGATAACATATTTAATAAAATGATTAAACAATGAATGAAATGATATCATATTTAATAAAATGATTAAACAATGAATGAAATGATAAAATATTTAATAAAATGATTAAACAATGAATGAAATAAAATATTTAATAAAATGAATAAACAATGAATTAAATGATAACATATTTAAAAAAATGATTAAACAATGAGTGAAATGATAACATATTTAATAAAATGATTAAACAATGAATGAAATGATAAAATATTTAATAAAATGATTAAACAATGAATGAAATGAGAAAATATTTTATAAAATGAATAAACAATGAATGAAATGATAACATATTTAATAAAATGATTGAACCACGAATGAAATGATAACATGTTTAATAAAATGATTACACAATTAATGAAATAATAAAATAATGAATAAAATGATTAACACCAATGGATGAAATGATAAAGTATGTAATAAAATGATTAAACAATAAATGGAATGATAACATATTTAATAAAATGAATAATAATAATAATAATAATAATAATAATAATAATAATAATAATAATGACAATCAATGAAATAATAAAATTGGGAATAAAATTATTAAATTGTGTATGTAAAATAATAAATATTTTCATCATTAATATTGATTAATTTGGAGCCTCTAAATACTGCGTGAACCAAACCATATTATACAGAAACGTCTTAGACATTCTAATTCTGCATAAACTGCATTTAACCATTTCAAAGTGCTCAAACCTTAGCATCCATAATCCAAAAGAATAGTAAAGTAAATATTTAAAATTATTTACCAGTTACTCGCAATCGAATACAGTACGCGTCATGACTATATTTAAATATCAGAATTCTGGCATACATTTCCCATTAATTTACAATGGTGCGGGATTAGCAATTTATTCTTTGTATTGTGCAGCTAAGCTTATGGCACGTTCTAGGACGAAATATTTTAGGAAAGGATTTACGATGAGTGTCACTGGGTCACGTGACGTTGCTTACGTCATAGCTAGAGAGAGAGACAGAGAGAGAGAGAGAGAAAGTGAGAGAGAGAGAGAAAGTGAGAGAGAGAAAGTGAGAGAGAGAAAGTGAGAGAGAGAAAGTGAGAGAGAGAAAGTGAGAGAGAGAGTGAGAGAGAGAGAGAGAGAGAGAGAGAGTAGATGAATGTTTGGTCCCATGCCCGGGCTTCGTATTTTTATAAAGCAGGCGTGAAGTGACGCCACTCTGGCTCGAGGCCAACTCGTTCAAATTCAAAACGGGAGGGGAGATTTTTCCCCGCCTTGAGATCGTATTTCTACAACTTTAATAAAGAATTATTGTTTGACTCTGGAGGGTAAAACATATCGAATATATATAGCGAATAATTACAGACATCTGGGCAGGAAATTTACATTTTTCAAAGATAAGGAAAGGGTAAAGATATGTTGTTGTATACCTTTTTATATAAGTGGTAAATTATCAAACCTTTTTTCATTTAATATACAGGGTGTTTCAAAGGTTTATACAAATATTTTAAGGAGTGGTACGGGGGAGTTGATAAGTATGCCTGTTTTCCCCCATTTTCCTACGATGAGTTAAAAGAGCGCCAAAGAGCTTCAAAGTGTGGCCTACTAGCCCCTGAAAGTAGGCTGCAACAAGCTCCAAACCAAGCAGCGGGAAAAGCGAACATTAAGGTTTTGGTCCATGTGATAGGTAAAAAAGGACTTTGTAAACAAATCGAGGTAACCAGCGTAACAAGGTAACTTAAACAGTATCTAAAGTCCCTGCTGCTGGGTTTTGCGCTTGTTGCAGCCTACTTCCAGGGGCTAGTAGACCACACTTTGAAGCTCTCTGGCGCTCTTTTAACTCATCGCATAGGAAAATGGGAAAAACAGGCATACTTCTCAACTCCTGTAAAAATTTGCATAAACTTTTGAAACACCCTGTATAATATGTTTTGGGAGGGAATTCGTTTTGACATCTTAAAAATATATTGAAAGTAAGAATACTGGAAGCTAATATTATCTGGCCTGACAACAGAAAACTTTTATAATATATTTGATATTGAACATGTTCCTAAGCCTTTTTCTGTGTAATGGGGGAATCATAATACATTTATCACAATTGCTTCCACTTATAAATATCTACCATGTTGTAATGAATATATTAAAGTTAACAGATCTATAATACGTGGCCTAGGGATTTCCGAACGAAAAACCACGCCTCTTAAGTTTATGCGCTTAATATCTCTCTTATATACTGTAGACGAAGAATATCTTCCAGAAATCATAAAAATAGAGGCTACACGCAGTTCTCTGTTAACTCGCATACTTTCTTAAGGAAACATTATATTTTTCTAACTTTAGATGTTAATTTTCCGGAAAATAAAAAAAATTAAACATAAATGACTTTTTAAGGTTTTTTTTGTTTTTAACTTTTTATCGATATAAAATGTCTAATATCAGTAAACATATTAAAAACATTAAAAGTGTTACATTGTTAACCAGTTAAAACTAGTCTAGGGGTTAGTTTTACTTTTAGATTCGCCAAAAGAGCTGAAAATTCCGCTTTATTTCCATTTGCAAACAATATATTAGACTAATCATGGAATGAAATTTTTTAAATTTTTTGCGAAAAAAAAGTATAATTTTCCGAAACATTTTCCGACTTACAACACTAGAAGGGACCATAAAAAATAATAAAAATAAATTTCCTAAAATTCCTAACCTTTGGTGTAACTTATGTTTACTCATAGTACAAATTAACCGGCGCCAGTCCGAACATTATCCTCGGTAGCTAACACGTTTTTCAACATCGCGAATTATTTAATCCTCTAATTAAAACATTTTATCATATGTGTAAAAATAGGGACAATTTGATACGCTTTCGGAATTAATTATAGCACTCCCCGAAATTTGAGAAAGTAAACTTTCGTCGAGGAATGAACGTAAAATAGGTGTGGCACCTACAAAAGTTACGAAATTACTCAATTTGACGCGGTCATTTCTTTTAGAACAATTTAGGGTTAGGGAACGAGCGTTTAGGCCTTCGCACAAATGAGTCAAATAATTATAGTGATAAAAAAGAAGAGGCTCGTTACCCTATCGGGCCTAAGCCACGCGCCCAAATGATCTCTCTCGCAAGTAACGAGTATAAAGTTACTTTGTGTGTATTCCACTTAATGTCATTTAAGCTCTGGCCGGTTAAACGAGCTTCGGTCTTTTGAAAAAGGTGAAATGAATCAACGGGATCATGGCGTCCTCGCTTCCACGATTCTTTTTCTTCTCCATTCCCGTCGCGGCTACGATGTATCGATTAACCGAAGAACACACGTTGGTTCCTTCCATATAATTAAATCTCTTAAGGTTATAATTAGGGCAATTAAGATCACACGCGGCCTACCTCCAGTTGCTTGCTTAGCAATTGACTAAGGTCCACCTTATATTTCACTCTTAACGAAGCAAAACCGCATCGAGTGTACGAGCCACGCCAACCTGGTAATTTATACATCCACTGGCCTTCGCGCGAGTAGGGGCGAGGGGAAAAGACGGGAACAGTTATAAGTTTAAAAGTTGCGGTTGCCGGTGAACTGAAGACTTTTGAAAGTTCAAAACGTCACGTTACTTCGTACTTCCTTTAATACCTCGCGAGCCTTACCTGCCTGTTACTAATTCCGTAAGTGATAACGCGCGTCGTTTTAAATAGATACTAGATACTTGGCCCGTAATTTATGCCAAGCGCGGTTTATACTGCTCGTTAAAATTCGGAGCAACCAGTCTATTACGGAGCGACTAATGAAGGCTGGCCGCCGTACACGGAGATCACTGTTATAAGAATTAATCTGGCCGTAATTTTTATTACTGAAGGACAACCACCAGTGTCCGCGGTTTGAATGGTCGGAGGGCCGCTGTCTGGCCACGCATTTTCCAAATGGACAAGTCCTCTTCTCCTAATGAGATAACTTAAACAACGCAATTTCACTCATTCCGCGTATAATGGCGGACCTAGTTTGCCTATTTACCTATTAAGTTTGTTAATTATGGCATTATTTCTAGTTCAGTCTATTAACTCGACGCCATATTCTGGAAAAACGGCACCGAGGAGAAGACACTGGTGAAGAAGATCCTAATGGATAAATATATATAGTGGAATTCCATCTACGTGCTCGAATGATTTGCCATGTTCAATTAGGAAAGTACGAGGTTTTCCATGACTGAATTAATAATGAAACTTTAATGGAACACCACGCGGTTACGAGCTCCGATGCGGCTGATACAAAACCAGCCTCCGATTTTCCGGAAAAACGTGGACTTCAAATTGGAGGCGTTTCATTATTTTCCATACGCGATACGACCGAACGATGATCGTCCACTTTTCCGAATAGTCACGATTTGCAAATACGACTTTGTCGTGTCCGACGACGATTAAAAATTGATTGATCTTACCATTGGACAGATCAACAAAACTTGTTTTAACGTTTCAAATTAAATGCTTCGGAAAAAAGCGGATGTAGAATTTTAAAGCCAAATTACAGGTTTTTCTGGACCATCGATATGTTAGAATTGAGATTGCAGCAGGTTTGGCTGGTTTAAACCACACTGGATGAAACCATAGTTTAAATAATGGTTTAACTCGTGGTTTAAATCATTGTTTAAAACAAGTGATTTGTTTTTTTAAAAACCAATAGTTTTTTTTAATAATTTGGTTTTTTTAACTAAAAATTATTCCCAAATATTTGTACATTTTCTCTCCGAAATGATGACCAAATTTCCTATATTTTCAATACCTTCCTATTTACCACTTAGGTTTTCTCATGTAGTATATAACCCGTCGTATATAATATCGTCGTGTACCCTTCTTCATACTATATTTTATCTACTGTTTTCTGATAAGAATCCTTATTTTTGCTTATGGTTTTTCCTATATTTTCCTTTAATTTTTATATAAAATTTTCGGGGCTATTATTGGTCACCCTGCATTTATCCAAAAACAAAAATAAAACTAAAACTAAAACTTCATTCTTGTGAGACTTGAAAAAAACTAAACTAAAACTAAAACTTTGCATATTAAATTTTAGTTGATTTGTAATATGTATGCAAGGTTAAACAAAAGCGAAAATTAGATTAAAATAAAATAAAGAAGTGTTTTAATGAACCTGATTTTAACCCAAAAAACCTGGTTTAAACCAAATAAACCAGTTTTTTTTATTTATAAAACCGGGTTTTTCTCAAACCCAGTACAGCAGACCTTAAAATGTTATGAACATTTGTATTTATAGTAATTGTTTACAATATATTTTATATGGGAAATATAATTTAGGTTAAAGTTCACTAAGTAGAGTAAAAGAGGTCGAAATATAATACTCTATAATGGCTCTCTGACGGCGTTATTGTTTCACTATTTTGAATTTTAGCTTCCGTTCCCATTAATAGATGGCTCCACGCTCTCCACGAAAGTCATTTTTTTCAAAGATTCATGGCCATCTCTTAAAACAGGGGCCTTTTAATAATACAGGTGGCAATGATAGAACCGACAGTTGCTTTAAGTAAATGCCTACTTCTATAAAAGAATAAGTCGTGTGCATTTTGCATATATAATAATACTAATGAATCTTATTCTCTATACTTAATGAAACTTAAAGAGAATAGCTATTACTTTAAATATATTTCGATTTTCTGCAAGACATTTAATAGTCACACTGTTATTAACATTATATCAAAACACATTGCTTCTACACATTAAATAAATAAAATATTGTTTTGAAAACAGAAATATGTCAACACAAATCAATAAACAGGAGAGCTGCCTTGTCACTTAGAATTCGTAAGTGGTAGTCATTTTACTGTTTTGGAAAGATAATATTTTTATATAAAAATAAAGGAAAACAACGATAGTTAGAAGTGCACAAGATGAAATTTTTATTATAAAAATTTTTTTAAGTCCGACTACTTTCGGCTGAGTTATTGCACCGTCATAGTGTTTATTTATAACTGAGAGGATCCAAGAATTTATTTCAACTTACGGATAATGACTAAACTGAGTCGAACCTAGGAAATCATGGTGAAATTTCCCTCCCGGTACGAGGAAAAACCAAAGACACTAGTTTGATTTTTAAGGGACAGGTGGTCACTCTTCAAGCATGATAAATATTGGGAGCAAAACCAACATAGTAATTATCGCTAAGTGCGTATAAATACATTCTCGGAAAAAGTACGTGAAAACGATCCGTGGGCACCATGGTCAAGTTTCCAGTTGTCATGCCTAGGGGAGGACACAGGTCAACGGCCTCTTTCCAAGTGTAGCAATACGTAAGCCTCAGCCAACCAATGATATACATGGCCGATTTTATTGGTAGATAAAGTCAGGAGCTAAAAAATCAGTAAAACTTATGCATGTGAAGAATAGGAAGTTTCACACTCATGTTATATATTAAACACTTATGTTATTACTAAATATGAAAGCTTAGACGCGTGGCAGCTAAGAGCAACAAACACAGCACCCCACACAACGAGAACGCAACCCGTCAAAAGTCGTGGATTTTCTTGGGTACAGATTTCATTGGTTAGACACTTTAGTGCCTGCTGCCGTCGGAAGGGGAAAATTAGGAAATTGTCTTCCCGCTTTCCGTAAAATGTTCAGCGTAAAGGCTCGTCCAATGAAATTTGTACACAACACTGCTTTAGCATGTATAAAGGCTAGCTGCGTTCTCCTTGTGTTTGTTGCTCCTAGATGGCAGCATACGTGTTTTCGTTTTCCAGCTTCATGGACTAACGTCTTTCGTTTTCTCGGAATCTCCACAGCGTAACAAGAGGAAAGATCAATGAAGGTTTTTGCAACAAGATGGCGCCACTCAATAGCTTGCCTTTCACTAAATATAAACGCGCGACGGCTTTCGTTAAGCCCAACGTAGGGAACCCCTTTAACATAACGTGGGGCCATCGTACGTCGAGTCAGTGTAACAAGTTCACTCGTCGCTTCCGTATAATTTATACGAATAAATATATCAAAGCCACGAACTCACCAAATACATATATATCACTGCTTAAAAAAATGAGTCTTCTTAGCCACTGGCAGTGGGTTCGTGTCCAGGCGCGTTTCTCATTTGCATTTTGGACAGGCTATTAAACGTTTTGAATAACTCGCGGTGCGTGCACCGGGTTGCAAATCCTAAAGAAGGGGTTCAACCCGGAAATATACACCCCCATTTTCAAAGTCTCTAAATAGCGCGTGCTTGGGTCGTCTCTCTTTGGCGAAGCAAATAGCATTGCCACTGTCCATAATAATAGACAAACAGCTAAAACGTTACCTTCATAATTCTTCCTTCAGCGCTTAAGTTGTTTAGATCCGTGGACACTTAACTCGGAAAGGTCTCTTTCCAGCGTATAAAATACGGTTTGTCCCTGTATAAAGCCGCGACATTTGAATAGAGAGCGGCCTAGTTCGCGTCCATGTGTATCGGTTCTTACGATTCTTCATTTTCGGAGAGGTTCAATTGCCGGTAGTCACGGCACGACCCCACGCTGCGGTATTGTTCGTGTTCTTCGTAATGCTAAATTGAGTCACGCACAATCATTCATGGCATGCAAAGAGACTCGCTCTAATGCCCCGAGCGTACCCTCTAATGCCCCTCTAATACGAATCGCGCAAACAAATTTCTTAAAACAATTTAGTTTTCGCATCCGCGCTGCAAAATGTATTTTCTTTCAAAAACGATTGTAAACCGTAATTGACCAAACGACTCTTACGGAAGGATTTTATTACGGTCATATTCTATTCGACGGTAGATTTAATCTAAGGTTTCCGACCTCGTAACCTCTCTAAAGGTAGTTCCGGAATAATTTTCGGCGCTCGTAACTTCCGGGCGTATACCAGTTCCAGCGATACGGGGAGAGCTTTAGCCAATGGCTTGAAGCTGTTTACGCGACACCGAAGTGCAACGCTTTCGCGCATACTTACTTAGACGGACCACTAGCGTAAATAAACTTTAATTAAAATTGACGCGTATTTAGGTTAGGCCTCGGAGCGAGGCTATCACTACGTAAAATTAATCAGCGCTGGTGTGTTGTAGAATCAATCTGACCAAGATTATTTCGTCCTGATTACGAAACTAATGATTGTTAAAGCTGAATCATAAATGGACAGGTACAAATGTAGATTCTGCTGCTTTTTTCCGTGGTTAATTACCAAGAATCCCTAAAAAAAAGCGTCAGCAAGAGTTCCCTAAGAATAATACACAACTAAGAGTTCCCTAAGAAAAACGTACAACTAAGAGACCCCTAAGAAAAACGAGCAACCAAGAGTTATCTAAGTAAAATGAGCAACCAAGAGTTCCCTAAGGAAAAGGCATAGCCAAGATAACCCTAAGAAAAAGTAGCAGCCAAGAATCCCCTAAGAAAAACAGGCAGTCAAGGGTTGCCTAAGAAAAGCCAGCAACCAAGAGCTATCTAAGAAAAATGAGCTTCAATAGTACCCTTAGGAAAAGCTTCAGCCAAGAGTACCCTTAGAAAAAGGAACAGCTAAGAGTCATCTAAAAAAAAGAAAAACCAAAAGTCCCCTAAAAAAAGTGCAACCAAGTGTTCCATTAGAAAAACGAATAACCAAGAGATCCCTAAGCAAAACGAGTAACCAAAAGCTAGAAAAGGTGCAGACAAGAGTACCCTAATGAAAATGCACGGCTAAAAGTACCCGAAGGAAAAGGCGCAACCGAGAGTACCCTAAGTAAAAGGCGCAGTCAAGAGTTCCCTAAAAAAACGAGCAACCGAGAGTACCCCAAGAAAAAGGCACAGCCAAGAGTTCCATAAGGAAAGCGTGCAACCAAGAGTACCCTAAAAATAATCCAAAGCGCCCAGTCTCAATAATTGAATAAAATTAAGTAATAATTTAATTTCTTATCTAGCAATACTGAACAACTCGAACGCGTTATTTTGACTTTAAAGCCGATCGAAAAACGTGCGCACAAAACGTTCGAGCAATTTAAACTTTTTTTGGAATTTATTTTCATAATAAACAATCAGAGTGCTTTATTAGTTTTACTGAT
This sequence comes from Leiobunum rupestre, assembly GCF_980474605.1. Classification (NCBI taxonomy): domain Eukaryota; kingdom Metazoa; phylum Arthropoda; class Arachnida; order Opiliones; family Sclerosomatidae; genus Leiobunum; species Leiobunum rupestre. Next base: position 91,439,727 of record NC_143385.1, read on the forward strand.
ATCGGCAGATTTCCGAGGATAGCCAGAGTTCCTACACAGTACTGATGAGCCCCAAAAGGGCGAAACCGGTCTACTGTTGGAATCTCTGGCTGAAATTTTGACTTTTGATATTTATTTTCATCATGTATATTTTTTTCTAGATTCAGACGACAATGGTTCAAGCAAAAATAATATCGGTATAGAATATCGACGTTAAAAAGCTGGAGCGATTATCATTAATTTTATTTCGCTTTAGAAAGTTTTTCCTCGTTGGAGCTCCAACATAACGATTTATGTAATGCGATATATGAAAAATCGATCTCTATTCGACATGACAGACATCCAACTACGTCTGGCCGGAAATAAATAGAGAAGAAATGCGTTCGCTCAATACGAAACGTTTATGTCTATGGTCGATCTCAGCGTGAAAGGCTATTTCATCAGTGTCTCGGTTGTTGTTGGATCCCGTGCAAATTCCGACCACGCCCACCAATTTAGCCCCGCAGTAATTCTAGACATATCCGTCCTCGAGGAAGGCGCAAAGCCCCGCGCGTCAATAACCCGCGTAGACGTGTTTCCTCTGACCAGCCCAATCCAAAATATCAACGGAGCAGACACCTCGGAGAAAACAGAGCTTTCCACAAAGACACATCACTCTACGGCGAGAAAAAGGCGGACGCTTTAAGATAACTTAGACATCGGCAGCTTCCGCAAACTTGGAGCCCGAGGCGCCGGTGCTCGTGCCCCACCATTAATTCCTATTCCGTCGAATGTGTCACGGGATTCTTTTCAACGAAAACGTGCTCTAAGTATTTCGCTATAGGATCCGCAACCTTCGTGTACGCAATTTGTCTCGAAATGGTCCCTGAAAACCGTTCTCGTGTGTTTGCGTTTTCCGCCGCTAACCCAAGGCTCGAACTGCCGAGGAAAAAGTGCAGACGCGGACTTGGCGAAAGAGAGACTAGCTTACAATGAAAGGGTTTTCCCCTCGTTCGGTTTTCTCTCGGAAATGAGCTAATATTTAGAGAAAGAGTTTCCATTTAAGACTTACAACGGGAAAACGTCGATCCGCGCCTGAAATATTGAGCGGTTCTCTCTTCATCTCTTCGCGCTCTTTGCTCCAAAATTGTTACTCAACACCAGCGTGGCACGGGGGTAGACGCAAACTGCACTCGCAACGCCAACTTCGATATAAAGTAGCCTCGAATTCGCGAAACGCGCTTACACGGCCGGCAAGTTCTATATAATTATGGCCGTCGCGGCCCATATACATGGGCGTCTACGACCGGAATAGGACCTGAAACGAACGAAGCGATCGAATATTGCTCCTTTCGAGTTTCGAGCGGCACAGCACCGCGGCCGTAATGATGAGATCAGCGAATGGAAGGAGGGCCCGTTTGGCGTTATAGGGCGGCGCGGCGTGGGAAGCCCCACCAAACTGGACTGATTCCGCATTACGGCGGTTCCCCGTGTAAATACGTAGGGCCCAAATTCCTTCCCCGATGAAGTTTATACGCGCATATCATTATAGACGCTTCCGCGTTACTTCGGCCTCTATATCTCCACCGCCGTTGAATACTTAAGCATCTTCGCCAATAAATCGAGCGTTCAATCTTATGGAAATTACTAATTTTGGGGTATCGCCCTGGGTTCGAGTCCGATTGGGATCATGCCGGGTTAGTTTTGAGGGATATTTCGTAATTAGGGTATATCGGCGGCTAAATTGCGGCTACTACCGTCGAGTTGCGCCGGGGTTTCACTCTCTCCGAGATAAGCTCGTCAATTCTCAAAAATAAGCCGAGGAATGTTTACGTTGGATAACAACAGTCGATTGCATCGAAATTAATCTTGCGCAATGATAACGAGAGCTTACATCTGTTTTCAAACGCGTGTACCCCCGGAGCCCACCAATTACGCGAAATTATTCGCTTGATCGATTCCGTTCGAATCTGAGATATTTACTTCGAAATAAAGTGAGACTAAAAATGGAACTTCGAATTTTAAATATAAGTAATAGTTTTAAAAAATAAATTGATTTTTATTCACGTCCTAGTCACGATTGCCTGAGACAAGGCTTAGATGTAATGATAGAACGAAGGAAATATTACAATAGACCCTACGATAATGTATTGTTACCGGTTGGTCAGTTACCAGATTCACCTGACTAGCCAAATACACCAGCTACAATCCAATCCTAACTAGAGTTAAACCAAGTCAACTAGCTTGGACTTTAACTTTATAAACCCAAAAGTTGCAAAAAGCGGGTGATGGTGAGTGTTTGGGCAAAAAAAGCTCATTAGGGTTAACGTAGTTCTTTTGCTTTGACACAAAAAAATCTCCGTTCAGGCCTGACGTAGTTAATTAGCATCGACGCCAAAAATATCTCCGTTTAGGCTTAACGTAGTTATTTTGCGTTGACGCCAAAAAAATTTCCGTTTAGGCTTAACGTAATTATTTTGCGTTGATGCTAAAAATCTCTGTTTAGTCTTAACGTAATTATTTTGCGTTGACGCTAAAAATCTCCGTTTAGGCTTAACGTAATTCTTTTGCGTTGACGCTAAAAAGTCCGTTTACGCTTAATGTAATTATTTTGCGTTGACGCTAAAAACCTCCGTTTAGGCTTAACGTCGTTATTTTGCGTTGACGCTTAAAATCTCCGTTAAAGTCTAGAACACACATACATAAAAAATCGAACGGAAAACCAAACTGAAACAAAACGCAACAAAAACACGTAAAATTGGTACGGAATTCGGACGGAAAAGAGAGTTGTACGTTATCAGCCAGCCAATAGGGAGTCAATCTCAGTGATAAAATATGGCCGAATCAAAGAAAGTTCTGAATAGAAAAGAATTGGAACACTTTATAGAAAAAGTAAGGAACAACTCTTGCCTTTTTGACAAAAAATCCAATTTTAAGGATACAATATTAAAAAAAAACGTTTAGCAAGCCATTGGATCCACTTTTATCATAGGAAGTAAGAACCTTTCTACACGTAGAATTTAAGCCTTGGCTTAAAGTCTGCTAAATGTTTTTTGGACGCCATTATCAAATAGATCATTTATTCTGGATTCAAGTTTAGCATTTGAGATGGCGCCACGGTGGCCGAAAAAAACAAAATACGTTTTCAAGTGTGTCTCAGAACTGGAAACGTAAACAGAAACGCAACATAATTAAACTTGGCGTTTACGTTTCAGTTTGGTTTTCCGTTCGATTTTTACGTATGTGTGTTCTAGGCTTTAGGCTAAACGAAAATTTTGCGTTGTCGTGATCACCATCGTAACGATTTTGCCCAATACAAGGATCATATAAAGAGTAGTTTGTACGTCCATGCTCGATACTTTATAGCGAATCTCTGAATTGATTTTTTGTTTCTTCCTTATACAGCTAAGAAATAACCAATGATTATATGTAGCCGCAACTTTAACTATATACACGGTTAGAAAGACTACGTGGTTTTCTTCCGCGATCTCTAGACGAACATGGTTTAGTTCACCTTACTATACACGTATATGCTTTTTTTGGAAAGAAACTGCGTGATATCGCTATTGTAGAAATGAATTATTAAGATATGGAAAAGCTAAGCCTTTTTCTTAAGCGTAGGTCGAACAGCAAAGTGTACAAAAACATTGGGGTTGCCAATGTTATTATAAAGGCCCTTGCAGGGAAAATTTCTTCAATTCATTTCAGGTATTTTAGTTCTACAATTCGGGCTACTAGATTTCCTCGTATCCGAACTTCGTTGCCTAGGCTACGGCAGGGTTTCGAAATTGACGGATTTTGAAATGACGTTTTAGCGCGCGACACAACATGTACATGTCTTGGGCACACAGCCTTCTTTGCGTGCTTTTTTGACCATAACATGTAGAGGTATTTTCACGCGCAAAATTAATTTTAAAAGCCGTCCATTCAAGATACAAAAATATAAGCCTTTGCGAAGTGCGAATTGCTGCAATAGAGTACGAGCGATTGACGCGCAGCGCCTCTAGGGGCGAGCTCGCGCGTAACTTGGTTAAAAATAAACTACAATTCGAGTTGAAGCTAATGTAAATGAAGCGATGATTTAAAGTAAATTAACAAACTGTTTTTAGAAAAAAAAATATTTGATTAACATTTTTCCATAATAAATGAATTTAAAAGAAACCTAACAAAGCTTTTAAGATATATTTTATCGTTTTATTTTACAAAAAGGCGGGCTCAAAGTTCATGCTTATACCTAGATATACATCTAGGGAGAGTGCAGTGATTCCCGGTGAATTTTAAATACTTCTATCTTTTACAACCTAGAGTAATATTTTATAGAAATTATATAACAATTAAAATTAAATTACTTTCATTAATTATTATATCGTAGACTTTTTAGTCACCGATGTCTCTCTTGAACTACGGAGCTGTTTTCTTTAACTGTTTCCCTAACGTTCAATATACGATTGCCTACCAAAAGAGCTTGACCTTTTCTATTCGTAGATTCTCTAAAATAGGTTCTACCAGTCCATTTAACGCCAAAAATCCCACGTATTTCGTTATTTGTTTCGTATTACAATTAGCGTTCGCCATCATTTAACGATAGTACTCGGGTTTTTCCGTTTCAAAATACGCGGTAGATTAAACCGAGGCTTAAGACTGGGCAAGATTCACCGCCTTAAACTTTTCGTCTACTTAAAAGATACATTGTGAACGAACCAATTTATGAAAAGTTATGAAACTAGCTTTTAAATAAACCTGGAAACTTATTTCAAGTCATATTTATAATTAACTGATGACAAAATTCGCGAAAAGTATTAATATCGTTCCGAATTACAGCCTACTTTCTAAAATCTCATTTTGCTTTCTAATACGCGAGTTGACAACGCTAAATTTACCTAGACGAGCAGATGTTCGATTATCCACGTGAAGTGTTAAAAATATTATTTTGAATGTTATAAAGCGATAAACGGTTTTTCAAGACAATTTTATATTACATTTAAGTTCATATAAACGGGAAAAATTGTCAGTGAAATATTTCTTATATCATTTGGTAGGTTAATTAACGTTTAATTATCTCCAACTTTACATTAATCTCAATGGGGACGGGGAAAAACTTTTAACCAAGTTACGCGTGATCTCGCCACGAGAGGCGCTGCGTGTCATTTTCGTTGGAAACCGACAAAGCCTATACAACCAATTTAGGATGAACATGTAGTTGTTTTAGCTCCTCTAAAAAGGTTAATGGTGAGGACACGTATTTCATTAACTTAAATGGTAAATATTAATCATTGTTTTGTCTCATTGGAAAAGGTTAAGCCAAATTTTTTTAAAAACAATCTAGACGCTTTGATCAACATTTTACGTTCCATTTGCGTGCTCGTATCTGCTCCGATCAAGTTTCGCGTGTTCCATTTTCCGATCTCGGGTGCTTCGAAATCGGTCAAAACTGATCAGCCGATTTAACTGATCAACGGATCGAGATCGGAGTAAAATTTTTAGAGTTCCTTTAGTTTCTTGGCAAAATGGCAGACCAAGACGCGAAAATTCAAATTACTTGCCGCCGAAAAACAACAAAGCGCGGGATATGTTCATGGAATGTTCCGTTTGCGGATTTACTTTAGCCGATTGGGGCGAGATCTATGACGTCAGAGACAGATTCGGAGCAAATCTCGAGCAATCCAATGAAAAACGCTAGTCATCTAGTCGTTAAAATTTAAAAAATAAAATGGCCTCAATAGATTCAGTAATTTTGCTAATGTTATAAACAGAAAAAGATCATATTAAAAATGCGATCTAATCGATTTTGAAGAAAATGAGAAGTGGAATTTGATCCAGCAGTAAATTGGATATGATATAAAGTGAAAAATAACATGAAATGTTTCACGATTTCATTTTCGGAATATCACGGAAGCTACCATAAAAAATAGCGATTTTTTTTCGATGTTAAAAAAAAACCGTAAAATATTTGTCACAACAAGTAAATATGAGGTTTTATTAGGGATCTGAACAGGACCATGGTCGTCTTCACACAAGGGTGTCCCATTTATTATTCATACGAAAATTGTCTCCGGTGCATATATGAATTGCTAAAATTCACCTTTCACTATTCAATTTGAGATGTTCGCCAAAATCAGGTTAATTTTTCAACATTTTTCGCGAAATATAAAGCGTTGATATAAATACAATACATATATAAATACACTGATTACTAATGGCATATGCTAATCAGACGTAAATTAGCTATGAATGATTCATTGATATTACGGTCCCTTAAGGGAAAATAAATTAAGTCTTATCATATCCAGTGTTGAAATTTCTTTTATTGAAATTGGTTAAGGTAATTTAATCAAACTTCTGAAAATATCTAACTAACTCTTTAAATTAATTTTAAAAAGTACCAAAATTCTGTTGGTAAATAAAACTAAACAAAATATAACTTTTGTAAAATATTCATTTTATTTTCTGTTGAAAAAACCCAAACTCTTATTTTTACTAGGCTTATTAAAAATGCGTATTTTAAAGACAGTTGTACTAAATAGAAAAATCATATGCTGACACTAGCTACGATATGTTTTAACCTAAGCGGAAATCCCTCTTACCTTCTGTTAAACCTGGTGAGCAGTTCTATTAAGTATAGTCAGAAGTTTAAAGAAAATCTCTTATCAGAGAAAAATCCATCTATAAAATAAGCTACGCTTTCTGCACTTGCTTTACGTAGTAAAACGTCATCGATTCGTCACCCGTGACGTAGCAGCAACGTCAAAACCGTAGGGACAATGCAACTTTATAGAAATACCAATTAAAATGAAACTAATACCTCTGCAAGCTCAACGCAAATTCCAATGTTATAAAATAACAATAATAGAAATAATAATCATCTAGGCCAATACCTAAGGCACCACCTTAGGCACAAGTCATCTAGCGAATTTTTAAGCCTTTAAATCAGGTGGCCGGGTTACAATGCGTAGGAGGGTGGTGGCAAGCAGACATGGGCAAAATCTCTAGAGGACTAGTCTCACTTTAGAGCCTAACGTACTCCGGGGAAAGCAAGACTAGAGGATTGCGAGTTTGAGGCTTTGAGGCCAGAGGGGGCTTGGACCATGGACTATTCAATGTATGCTTGGACAGTTTGACTCATTCGAGGGATGCGAGCGAGGTACTCTGCAATGTCTCGACGTGCAACGGTAGTACCAAGGATTCTATATTTTTAGAAGGATAGGAAGCGACTAGGTTCCCCTGTATAAACGGCCTGGCGGGAAGAGCGTGGATTTTTACAAAAGAGTGACGTCACTTTTAGCGCTTTTATTCACCCCCAAGGCCAAATCGCTCAACGGCGAAATGGGCTTTGGCGCCTTCACGGTAGCGATATTTGACCTTGGCTGGGTAATTTTTGGAAGGAGCTACTGCGCAGTCGCGCGTTTTCTTCCCGGCACGAAAGCGCCATCACTTCCTATCCTTCTAAAAATATAGAATCCTTGGTAGTACGCGGTACATAGAAATCCGGTGAAAAGGGAAATCAAAATTGATAGAAAATTTTAATTATTAAACTGGTCATCTCCTATTATTTGATATTATTTCGAATTAATAAACTGGACATGGTGACCAGTGACCCCCCAAATTTTGAATAAATAAACTGGTCTGAGCAATTAATAAACTGGTCTTTGACCACCTGACCACCGTTATTTCCAAGGCTGGCGTAGGGATATTTACCTATTGACAAAGCATATTTTTGCTATGAAACAGTCTTATGAAAATCAATATATGACGGTCTTCAACCAAACTTTTTTTGTTAATTATATTTTTGTCACATATTTGTTATATTTTAGACTTAAAGATATATTACGTTAGCTCTTTCGCCTCCCAGCAAGAGGAGCCGGGTTCAATTACCGCCTGTGGCACTAGGTGAAAACTTGGAGTCACTCCATCTGCGTTGAGTTTGCAAGTTTTCTTCTCACTGGTTAAAGGGGTTTTCCACAAATTCTTCAGTTTCCCACTTTCCCATTTCCATAAGAACTTGTAGAGGTTAACGGTATATAGTTAGTGTAGGGAGCTGTTAGCTCGCGTGGCGTTAAGGGCTTGCCACCACCCTCCTACGCATTGTATCCCGGCCACCTGTTTAAAGGTATAAAAAGTCGAACGATGACTTGGGCCTAAGGCGCTGCCTTGGGTATTAGCGTAGCTGATTATTATTAAAATTGATTTTGACAACTAATTATAATTACCAACCATATCATAATTTCGTTAAATTTTGTTTAGTTCTAGGAAAAGGGGGTCACTCAGTTGTTAGCACTTTTGCCTCAGAGCAAGTGGAGCATCGTTTGATCGCACCTTGTGGCACAGAGTAAAAATTAGTTGAGTTTTTGAATTTTTGTGTCACTGCTTTAAGATGTTTTTCCCCGAGCTACTCGGTTTCCCATTTCCATAAAAACTTGTTGAGGTTAAATTTAACAGTAAGTGTAGGGAGCTGTTGGTCCGTGTGGAATGAAGGGCTTGCCACCACTGTCCTACGCATTGTAACCCGGCCACCTGAATATCTGGCATTCAAAGTCGCTCAATGACTTAGGCCTATGGTCGTGCCTTGGGTATCAGCATAGCTGATTATTCTTAAATCCTTAAAATAGACCCTGTATAATATACACCCTTTAAACCATTCAACGCTACGAAACAAACGTATTTCTGAAGTATAAAAACGCAGCAAAATAATCGAAACCCATCTTTTAACCACTCGACGTGAGTACATTTTCATCCTTCGGTAGTGAACAAGGTATCTTTGCCATTATTAGCTTTTGGGTTGAGGCAATTTCAGAGAGCGAGCTTTGCGCTTGGGGGAATTGATTGTTGGATTTGACTCGAGCAATGTGCCATTGGGGACTGCTCCCAAGTGATTTCTTACTTTGACGTTTCGGGGCGAAAGCGCTACCTATCCATTAGCGGAGATGACATTACCACGGACATTACAGGTAAGCTAATAAAAAAAATGGGCGGAAAATTACAGCAAAGTAATCATACAATAAAAATTGACACCGACGTATAGTCACTATCTAAATATGTGCTACTAAAATTGATGTATTAGTAGACACCCTCTTAATATGTGCTACTAAAATTGATGTATTAGTAGACACCATCTTAATATGTCCTAGTAAAATTGATCTATTAGTAGACACCATCTTAATATGTCCTAGTAAAATTGATCTATTAGTAGACACCATCTTAATATGTACTACTAAAATTGATCTATTAGTAGACACCATCTTAATATGTCCTAGTAAAATTGATTTATTAGTAGTCACCCTCGTAATATGCCCTAGTAAAATTAATTTAGTAGTAGACACCCTCTTAAAATGTACTAGTAAAATTGATCTATTAGTAGACACCATCTTAATATGTACTAGTAAAATTGATCTATTAGTAGACACCATCTTAATATGTACTAGTAAAATTGATCTATTAGTAGACACCCTCTTAATGTGCCCTAGTAAAATTGATTTATTAGTAGACACCCTCTTAAAATGTCCTAGTAAAATTGATTTAGTAGTAGACACCCTTTTAAAATGTCCTAGTAAAATTGATCTATTAGTAGACACCCTCTTAATATGTACTAGTAAAATTGATATATTAGTTGACATCGACGTAGTCCCCCTCTTAATATCTAAATAACTAAGTAACAATAAGTATGATAATTAACTAAAATTATCACCTAATTGATATTAAGAGTAGACCCGCAATCTAGGATAAGTTGAGCACAGAGCCCTCTAGTGTCTAAATATGACCAGAAACGATTATGCCCTACTGCTGTTGATAGAATCTAAAACAGAAACTATTGACACCCATGTAGCGCATATTCTACAATTATTTACCTGTTGGTAGAATGTATCATACTGAATATTGACACCTATGTAGTGAACAACCTACTACTACTGTTGACCTATTGGTACGATATAGTATAAAGCATATTTATACCTATGCAGTCATTATTTTACAACTATTGATACCTATATAGTCCTTATTCTACAACTATTGATTCCTATGTATTCATTATTCTACAACAATTGATACCCATGTACTCATTATTCTACAACAATTGATACCCATGTACTCATTATTCTACAACAATTGATACCCATGTAGTCTATATTCTACAACTATTGATACATATGTAGTCAATATTCTACAATTAATGATACCTATGCAGTCATGATTCTAAAACTATTGATACCTATATAGTCATAATTCTAAAACTATTGATACCTCTGTAGTCATAATTGTAAACTATTGATACCTATGTAGTCATTATTCTACAACTATTGATACCTATGTAGTCAATATTCTACAACTATTGATACCTAAGTAGTCATTATTTTACAACTATTGATAACTATGTAGTCATAATTCTAAATCTATTGATACCTATGTAGTCATAATTCTAAATCTATTGATACTTATGTAGTCATAATTCTAAATCTATTGATACCTATGTAGTCATAATTCTAAATCTATTGATACCTATGTAGTCATTATTCTAAAACTATTGATACCTATGTAGTCATAATTCTACAACTATTGAAACCTATGTAGTCATAATTCTACAACTATTGATACCTATTTAGTCATTATTCTACAACTATTGATACCTATGTAGTCATTATTCTACAACAATTGATACCCATGTACTCATTATTCTACAACAATTGATACCCATGTACTCATTATTCTACAACAATTGATACCCATGTTCTCATTATTCTACAACAATTGATACCCATGTTCTCATTATTCTACAACAATTGTTACCCATATGTAGTCAATATTCTACAACTATTGATACCTATGTAGTCAATATTCTACAACTATTGATACCTATGTAGTCATTAATCTACAACAATTGATACCTATGTAGTCATTATATATGGATACCAATTTAGTCATTATTCTACAACTTTTGATACCCATGTACTAATTATTCTACAACTTGATACCTATGTAGTCAATATTCTACAAACTATTGATAGCTAAGTAGTCATTATTCTACAACAATTGATACCAATGTATAGTCATTATTTTACAACTATTCATACCTATGTAGTCACAATTCTAAATCTATTGATACCTATGTAGTCATTATTTTAAAACAATTGAACAATTTGTCAATAATATAAACCTTTTAATCACTATCTAAATATGGCTCTTCTCTCATTGACCTATTGGTAGAAAGTAAAAAAGTTTATTCGAAAACAAGGGCCTCGAAAATATTTCTTATTTTAAACATATTCATTTTCATATATTTTTGTACGTAATCTTTTGTACATATTCATTTGCAGTTTCGGATAAACATTTGCCTTGGCTGTACCTTTAATAGCCCCCACCCTAGTGACCTTGTTTCAGCCCCGTCTCAGGGCCCCCAGGCTTAGGGGCTGTTCACAAATTAGATGTCGTAAAAATCGACATTTTAAACGCAATCCTCCAAAAGTAAAAGGATAATTCCGGCCCTAAGGAACCCGTGATCACGGAAAAGCTTTAATTTCGTCGTTAATATAAATCGTTTGTTAAACACAAGCCATTATCTTTCCAATTTGAAAAAATTTCGACCAGAAAATGTCAATAATTTCGTCGGCAAACAACCTATAAATGTTAAGCCACTTCAATAATAAATTATTTATTTCTAAATAAGTTTAAAAATTAAAGAAACGCTGTTTAAAATACCTATAACTAGTTTCAATAACGAACACATGTTTGAAAAATAACGAAAACGTCAGTTAATCGCCACTTTCTCTACGTCTTTATATCCCTTAATCTATTTGAGAAATTCAATGAAGATGGATAATAAATATTGGGTCTAAGATACCGGGGCAAATGTTTCGAACACAATATGACCAAATGGTAATCTCGACTTCGAAAATGCCAACCTTGACCTTCAAAATGACGACCTTTTAAATCGGAAACCTGAGCATCCCCGGACTAAGTACACTCTTAAAAAATGCATCCAAATTTGGAGACTAGGCAAGACTGAATTAATTACTTTTCATTTTGGCATGGAATATTCGAAGACGCAAACAACGCACTTTAAAATCTATAAAAAAAATAATCATAGCTAAAGAAATGAAATATCAAAGATAGGTCGTGGTATTGGCCCATGGTCTGAGATATCAAGAAAAAATTAAGTACAGGACCGTTGTTTCGAAATAACAATCTTATAATTTGAATATTTTTACATATTAGGCACAGCGTTTCGTACGAGTTTATATAAAAATATTTAGATAATAATATTTCGTGTATAGCTATAAAAAATAACCGAAATTTTATTTTATTTATTTATGTTAAAATATTTGGAGACTTTCAATATTTACCGGAGAAACTTGAGACGTTCTATTGAAACTCGTTTGGAATATGTATTCTATTAATCACCAAAAACCATCCGGATTAAATTTATTTCAAAATTTATTCGGTCTTTTTCGTTTGTTCCTATTTTCCAGATTGCTAGGCATTTTTATTATATTATTCCTATTTTCATTATATTATTCCTATTTTAATTATATTATTCCTATTTTTATTATATTATTCTTATTTTTATTATATTATTCTTAATATTATTATATTAGTCATATATTATTAATTATCATTCTTTCTGTTTTATTTTTTAATGAGTTAAATCACTTTTTATTTATTAATAAAATATTAATGAATATTTTTAAAGTCCAATGTGCTACTTTATTGAGATGACTATAAGATATTACTTCGTTAAATCCGTGAAGTTAATAAAAATCAATCTTATTTAAAATGCAGTAACCTGTCTAGAAAGCAAAGCTTTATATCATTGAATATATTATGTAGAAGAATATTTGAATTATATTTGGGTCGTATACAAGGTGAACTAACAACATCCTTTGTTTGACCGGCAACATTAAGAAAGGTACAATTTAAATTGGTTTTTGCTAAATCACTAGATAGAACGTCAATTTTTAATAATTGGCGTAAAATGTAGGAATATTATAAATGGAACTAGAATAAGGGGTACAGGGGTTAGTACCCTCCTAGATTTAAGGCGGGGTACAATCAATGTATTTGTACCACACAAATTGGCCGTGAAAATATTTCACAAATCACAATTTAGTCTATAATTTTACAAAACCCTTTGAAATAATAATTATATTTTACATATATATATTTATAATTATATAACTTAAGAAAGTGATTTAATTACTTGCTGTTTGCTAAACACAGCTTAATTTTCGTGAAATTCACTAGCAAATATGCCATAAATATACATAAATTTATCGGACTGCTTTGAGTTGCACCGGATTTTTTCTTTGGTACCCCACCAAATATTCTCTTTCCAAATTGAAGATAGCGTTTTCGTGGGTATATTGATATTTTTTTTAAAAATTCGACTTTTACACAATAAAAGTTACTTATTTATTATTGTTTTAATAAAGTAACTTTTATTGTGTAAAAGTCGAATTTAAAAAAAAATGAAATATAGTTATTTCACTGCATTCAATGGTTTCTTTAAGATAAATTCGTCGATTTTAACAAATTGGGCATGCATAGCCGACTTCATGTTTCGTCTATTACAACGATCATATAACTATAGGAGTGACCACTTAAAACATTACATTACACTTTGAGGTAGATACGCTAAATTCAAATATTAAAACTTAGTTAGCCATTTTCAGTAAAAATATAGCCTCGAATATTTCAAATAGTCTGCTTAGCACACGAAAATACAGCAGTGGTTTTAACTTATCGCTTTGACCGCTACGTGGCTCTGTTTAAATTTAATAAAGCTCCTTAAGATTTTATGCAATGGTAAGATCATTTATTTATGGTGTTTACCAATATCCAGTCACTCAGTCTTAGATTTTTCAATAGACAGTCGAACACATCCAAGTTAATATGTATATAAATAAAACCAGCCGACGATGTGAAATTTGGATGCGTTTCAAGATTATTTATCAAAGGATTAATTATGATCTGTCATACGGACACGCTAATATCATTCACTTACGAACGAAAATACGAAGAATTTGATTCAATATCGTAGGCTTATACGTTTTTAAATTCTTACGCGAAAACTGAGGCTATCAATCGTTATGGTAATCAGGGTAGGATTTACCATAAGGCGCGTTAGGCGCGGTGCTTAGGCCGGCTTTAGGGCCTACGAAAGGGACTATTGGAATCTACGAAGGAGGTAAAAGTCAATTTTACCACGTTTTAAGTAACAATTTGAAAAAAAAAGAGTGTCAATGGCGTACGAGCCTTGTAGTAAAAATTAATAGATCGAGTGGTGAACCACGACTCACCAATAGTAGTGATGACTGTCAACGAGTAGAGGAATGCTCCGGAAAAGGACCATTGATTCGTGCCCGAATCCTTGCCGTCGTATCCTTCTTTGACGGCGGCGATGATAAAGTCCTGGAAGTTCTTGACCTCACTGGCGACAGTTTTGGTCCAATTATCCTTGTAAAGTACGTTAAACTGCTCCGTGATGCCCCACAGTTTGTGCACGACCGTCTCCCGCATCTTGACGACCTCGACGGCCTTCTGGTTCTCGTTGGAAGCCTCGAGAGCGCGGAAGGCGAAGGCGCCCATGATGCTGTATCCAACCACCAGACCGCACAGCCCGACGTGCGAGAACAAGAACGCCGTGAATTTACGGCAGCAGGTTTTACATTTATTTTCGGGTGGCCTTTTGCGATGTCTGGAGCCGCTGCGTCTAGCTGATCTTTTGCGTTCCAAAGCCATTTCCAGCCGGGGGAAACGGTCGGTTCCCCGCGGCTAGTCGTCCGACCCGGTCAGACGCGGGAATTCGAGACCCTAAATCGGATCCTTCGCGAAACAGACGGCTCGAAGAGACCCGGAACTGGCGTCCTCGACAAACGACCGCAACGACACAACCGACAACAAAAACCAAAACACACGTTTTCTTACAAAATACGGAATTTGAAATTCGGTGGAATTTGAGGTATATTATTACGAAGAGTCAAAATTCGATAAAAAGATGAAACTTTTATAATTAAACACTCAAGTTTGGCACAGTACGATTCGCGGAACGAAAATAAAATACGTTAAGATGATTATAACGACGACATACTTGTTTTAAATCCAGACGTCACCAGGGTTGATAACTTCATCCTCCGTAGTCACCAACTTGATTGATATTAGCGGCGTCCCCTCCCGGATTTATTAGCCGGGGGGTCTTTACGACGAACTAGAGCGACCGACGGATGAAGCGGCGAGAACTTACCGACCCGATATTCTTTCTAGTCGCTACGACACGGTTCATTTCCGATTGGCTTATCCACACTGGTAATAATTCGTCGTCGTCAACGCGAACGAGGCCTTCCCGGGTCGAAATCCCTTCGAAAGTGCCGAGAGAGAGGAGAGGGAGAGAAATCTTGACGCGCGCGATAAATTTTCACCCGAAATCGACGGTCGTTCTCCGGAATATTCACGCCCGGAATATCAGGATTTTTGCGACGCCGTTAACGATAAACCGGGACACCGCGGCGTCCGTCGATCCGCGGAATAAAAAAGCGGAGGCCAACGGCGCTTTTTATCGCGGGTCGGCGTCTACGGTCAGGCGACGACTAAAAGAAAAGGTACGTTTCAATCGCTGGCGCGCGCGTAGTCGAAGCGGCGACGAGCGCCAGGGCGAGGTCTAGGCTGAAAAAACCGCCAACGAGAGAGATCGACTCGACGAAGACGATAGAATGAAAGCCATAGAGAAAGGAAGATGGTGTTTTTCGTCTTCAGGATCCCGATGGCTCCCGCGGATGCCGCCTGAGACAGTGATGGGGGAAGTTCGAGATCCGGTAATGCCGCCACCGCCACCGGGAGGCGCGCGGAGAGGAACGCGTCGAGAGAGAGAGAGAGAGAGAGAGAGAGAAAAGGCCTAAAAATCAGACGCCAGCGCCCTCCGACGGTCGCCACGAGAAGTATAGAAAAGCCGGTTGAATGAACGGCACTCGGGCTCCCGGCAGCCTGACAACGACGTCAAACCCTCCGTACAGGAATCCGGCGCCTCTTAAGGGAAAGCCTATAGAACAGGCGCTCGATGATTTACCGCAAACAAAGGCTAATAAGAAACATTCCGTCCAACGTGAAGTCCGCCACAAAAACAAAAGATTTCCCAAAAAGTTTCAAAAATAATATTTTTTCGGTTTTGACGCGAGTAACGCGAGAAGGGCTGTCCGACGACAATGGCCCTATTAAAATTCGTTTGTCTGTCTGCGGCACCCAAAAAAAGGGCTTTTGCACGCCATATTAGTCCTATTAGAACTCGGACGAGCGTTTCGTTTCCTGCCTTTTTATTTAGCGACTCCCAGGAGCGTGATTTCAAGCCACAAGAAGAAAACAACTTGCAGGGTTTCGTCAACTGGACGGATTTAATTGGGCTCTTTTTGGACCAGTTGGCGAAACGCTTTACGAGGTCCTGGTTCAGATCGAAATAATGAGGTTGCAACTGTACCATTTTAAACGCATCAATGTGGGAATTTCACTTCTTTAGTTATTAATTAATTATTTAGATTAGAGTTGTTATTTTTACGGAAAAATGGAATGTGGAAAAATTTCCGGAGAATTTTCCAAATTGTGGAAAATTGAATTATACTTTTTAATGTTTTTTAACTTTATATTCTAGACTAGATTTACTTTTGTATTCGAAAAAATGAGGTTAAAATGCCACGAAGTTTAATTTTGCGAACAATATTAGAAAATAAACAGGAAAATTTTCAGGTAAAAAGGCCTAGGTAATTTATCAACTTGCAACTCTAATTTTGACACAAAAAATATATCATATACTTTCGCTCATCAAAAGTGCCTGTATTATTCCTTATAAGTATGCCTCTGTATTAAAGAAAATAAATTCATTGCGACCTTGTTTCACTCAGAACATACAATAGGTGGTTTCTCTTTACTTGATCTCGGACTAAAAAAGTAATATTTTAACACTAAAACGTCTTATTTGCCTATTCCAGGGATGATAATTACTCTTGCCATAAGTAACATAATACCAATAAGTATTACATTTACTTTTATTTTAATTCTAATTCTCTTACCAAACTTTCACACTGGTATTCGAACTGAGTAGCGTGTTATTGTATTTGGAACAGTAGAAGCATATTAAGCCTTAGGTATATTTAGAAGCTAGAGGGCTCTGTGCGGAGAACTAGACCCAGACAGTGCCGTCTTTCCCATTGGGCAAATAGGGCACTGCCCTAGGGCCCCAAGATTCTGGAGGGCCCCATTTTCAACTTTTGTAAGGCAAATTATTAAAATTATTTAACTATCTAAAACATGTCTTTTCGTGATATTTTTTATTTGAACCAATATTTGTAAATTAGGGCAACGATGAGCTTCGCATTGGAGGTTAAGAAATTGTCTGGAATTATTAGGGGCCCCGCTTATCACTTTGCCCTGGGGCCCCCAATCATCTAAAGACGGCCCTGGACCCAGATGGCCTACTAGATCTGAAAATCAGTTCGGTGATAAATTTTCCTTATTGACATACTATTGTTATTATGTTACTTATGATTGTACCAATAAACAATTAATTTGTTCCAGAATATAAGGGCTATAAAGATAATTAAAGGTAATATAACCTCAAGTATTTGGGCGGAACACCAACGTTTGCAACTCTGACCGCTCCTGCCTTTGGCTTTAGAAATATTTGGCGCCACTGTACACGAAAATTTTAAAAATTGAAGGGGTCTTCCTTAAATATTGCTTTTCAGGTTATATTCCCTTTGACTGATAAAATCGTCTGCTTATCCAGAATTAATCTGCCAAAATGGCCACAGGCAGCCATTTTGGGCAGCCATTTTGGACACCACCACAAAATCAGAGTAAAATGAAGTCTTAGGGTTTCTCTTCTTACCCTACTCTAAAGTCCTAAAGGGTAAATTCAAATATCCTTGGTGCTATATTATAAGGTTACCATGGAAACAAAACCTCGTGATAGCGAAGTGCAAGCTAAATTGAAGTTGGTCGAAGCCAGTAACGGGCGAGGAATAAATTTAATAACATAATTAACGTCATATGCAGTAAACCAGGTTCCATTAAAGAAAATACCTTGATGGCATACTTAGTAGTGATTATGTTTCATAGTCTCCGACTAATGATGATAATCCAAAAGTAGGTTTTGTTTTAAAAAATCGAAAATTCTGTATTTGATTTAAATGAACACAATATTTAACTTCGAAAGAATAAAGTTTTAATATTTGTTAAAAGCATAATTTGCCAGTTTCCATAATGTAAAGGTATTTCCCAATACACAAGTACAGCCAACTTCATTAGTTTTGATACGCGCTTTTATTTTATCGCAATTAACAAAGATGGATAATATTTTTTAAGAATGCGCTGCCTTATTCAGTGATACATTTTGAAACCGTTAGATGGCGGTTATGTTATTGAAACTGTCAAATTAGACTAATGAAAAGAAGTGGTCTTTATTGCAAAAACCAAAACTTCGAGGTTTTTTAAATACTCGGTTTAAATTAAACAAATTTAATCAATAACACTATATGACGCACATTTTTTGTTCAGAATGGCTTTTTGGATACTTCTATACTAAGACTATTTATATACTTCTGAAAGAAAATGAAATAATCCCGAATAAGCTTCTCTCGAAAGTAACTTGTTTCTCTAGTTTTTACGCTAAGAGTTAGCTTCCGCCATGCTTCTTCTACAGCTCTCCCATC
The DNA here is from genome assembly GCF_980474605.1 of Leiobunum rupestre. NCBI lineage: Eukaryota > Metazoa > Arthropoda > Arachnida > Opiliones > Sclerosomatidae > Leiobunum > Leiobunum rupestre. The sequence continues at coordinate 91,458,365 of NC_143385.1, forward strand.
GAAACCCTTATGGATTCATCCGTAGTCTTGCAACTATACATTAAAACAAGTTAGCCAAGTATAAAGTTGTGTTTCTCATTTAGAAAAATTCGTATTTCGATAATAGTCTATTCTGAAAGTAAGTCAGTTAAAATTCCTTGATGTTGTGAAATTTCACTTCCACCAAGTCATATAGTCGCCAACCGTACGTAGCTTGATCGTTGATCCACCATAAATAATCTCACTATCCCTTTAAGGACTATAACTGAAATATATGTTAATAAGGGGTGGAGGTCAGTGGCGCACCCAGGCCCTCCTCAGAGATAAGAAGAAATTTAGCCTTCATAAAGCGTTTTTTGCTTATCATTACAAAATCTACCTAAAAATGTTTCGGGACTCATTGAAAAAATCCTGGGTGCGCCACTGGTGGAGGCAATCCAAAAATTAGAGACTTGTGGTTGTGAAAAATTTATTTCGTTTCTGTCCCATTGGTTTGTGGGTAAAACTAAAGAGTTTAACGGCAATAAAAGGCCGCCATGTGGGTATCCTACGGCGTTCTATTACTATCCTTTATCCATTCAAACCAAAGATTTTTTCCAGATTTATCGGTAAACTTTTCTAAACAAGCTATTGCAGTTAAATAACGATATCTCAGTGTTGTATATTTATTCCATTAAAAATATTCCCATTTCTTTGAAAAATATTTTATTAAAGTAGATCATTTTAACTATGTACAATAAAATGAAGCTACATTAACAAAAATATGTACTTTTCTTGCTGTACCATTTATACTGCCTACTTAAAAGCAACCATGTGTTGCCGGTCATGGTTGGCAAAAATGGCCTTGCCACATTTTGACGTGAATCATAGTCTATGAATGATTTGACACATGTATTATTTTTATTTTCTTCCTAATTTTTGCACGATAGTTATTAATAATAAGGATTTAATCAGGACTAAATTATTATTTTAATTAATTATTTGTTTGAAATTATTTAATAATATTTGAAATTATTTAATAATGTTTGAAATTATTTAATAATGTTTGAAGTGATTGAAAAAGATTAAAATTATTTAATCATGATCAAAATGATTAAACATGATTGAAATTATTAAATCATGATTGAAATGATTAAATCATGATTGAAATGATTAAATCATGATTGAAATGATTAAATAATGATTGATATGATTAAATCAAGATTGAAATGATTAAATCAAGATTGAAATGATTAAATCAAGATTGAAATGATTAAATCAAGATTGAAATGATTAAATCAAGATTGAAATGATTAAATCAAGATTGAAATGATTAAATCATGATTGAAATGTTTAAATCATGATCGAAATGATTAAATCATGATTGAAATGATTAAATCATGATCGAAATGATTAAATCATGATTGAAATGATTAAATCATGATCGAAATGATTAAATCATGATCGAAATGATTAAATCATGATCGAAATGATTAAACCGCGATTGAAATGATTAAATCATGATCGAAATGATTAAACCGCGATTGAAATGATTTAATCAATGGTCTAATGTAGCAAAAATTAATCAACGCTTTTTTATAGCCTAATGCAAGGTTTTCAGATCTTCAATAAATATTTTCATGAAAAGAATAGGTTCGGAAAAAAAGTAACTAGAGTGTAGCTGCTAGCTCGCATGTTTGGCCAAAAGTAATTTCAGGCTTTAAGGAAAAACATCTACGAGGAATGTGGCAATACAGTACGACAAGTTTGGAATGCGCCGCCATTAGGATTTCTTTCTCTTTTCGTGCCAGAGATTTTGCGGAGATAAGCCCCGTTCCCGACAACATGATGGCAATTTATTTGCAGCAGCTCCCTCTAATGGGACAATACAATACGCATATTTAAAAAATTATATACCTCTTATATCCTATACTATCCTATACTATCCTATACTATTCAATGCAGTATTTCTTCATTGCAGTATTTCTACAATGCAATATTTCTTCATTGCAGTATTTCTTCAATGCAATATTTCTTCATTGCAGTATTTCTACAATGCAATATTTCTTCAATGCAATATTTCTTCATTGCAGTATTACTTCAATGCAGTATTTCTTCAATGCAGTATTTCTACAATGCAGTATTTCTACAATGCAGTATTACTTCCATGCAGTATTACTTCCATGCAGTATTTCTTCAATGTAGTATTTCTTCAATGCAGTATTTCTTCAATGCAGTATTACTCCAATGCAGTATATCTTCAATGCAGTATTTCTTCAATGCAGTATTTCTACAATGCAGTATTACTTCAATGCAGTATTACTTCAATGCAGTATTACTTCAATGCAGTATTTCTTCAATGTAGTATTTCTTCAATGCAGTATTTCTTCAATGCAGTATTTCTACAATGTAGTATTTCTACAATGCAGTATTACTTCAATGCAGTATTTCTTCAATGCAGTATTTCTTCAATGCAGTATTTCTTCAATGCAGTATTACTTCAATGCAGTATTTCTTCAATGCAGTATTTCTTCAATGTAGTATTTCTTCAATATAGTATTTCTTCAATATAGTATTTCTTCAATGCAGTATTACTTCAATGCAGTATTTCTTCAATGCAGTATTTCTTCAATGTAGTATTTCTTCAATGCAGTATTTCTACAATGCAGTATTTCTACAATGCAGTATTTCTACAATGCAGTATTACTTCAATGCAGTATTTCTTCATTGCAGTATTTCTTCATTGCAGTATTTCTTCAATGCAATATTTCTTCATTGCAGTATTTTTCAATGCAGTATTTCTTCAATGCAGTGTTTCTACAATGCAGTATTACTTCAATGCAGTATTTCTTCAATGTAGTATTTCTTCAATGCAGTATTTCTTCAATGCAGTATTTCTTCAATTCAGTATTTCTTCAATGCAGTATTTCTTCAATGCAGTATTTCTTCAATGCAGTATTTCTACAATGCAGTATTTCTACAATGCAGTATTTCTTCAATGCAGTATTTCTTCAATGCAGTATTTCTTCAATGCAGTATTTCTTCAATGCAGTATTACTTCAATGCAGTATTTCTTCAATGTAGTATTTCTTCAACGCAGTATTTCTTCAATGTAGTATTTCTTCAATGCAGTATTTCTTCAATGCAGTATTTCTTCAATGTAGTATTTCTTCAATGCAGTATTTCTTCAATGCAGTATTTCTTCCATGCAGTATTTCTTCAATACAGTATTTCTTCAATGCAGTATTACTCCAATGAAGTATTTCTTCAATGCAGTATTTCTTCAATGCAGTATTTCTTCAATGCAGTATTTCTTCAATGCAGTATTTCTTCAATAAAGTATTTCTTCAATACAGTATTTCTTCAATACAGTATTTCTTCAATACAGTATTTCTTCAATACAGTATTTCTTCAATACAGTATTTCTTCAATACAGTATTTCTGCAATGCAGTATTTCTTCAATGTAGTATTACTTAAACAGACCTCCATTCTCTATAATTCGGCCCAATTAACTTACAAATGTATTTGAAGGACATACGCCACGAAATTATATATTAAAATTTAAGATAAACTTATAGTTGATTTCATTAAATTAATGAATAGACCTCAGAAAATTATCTTTCAAGATTATATTTATAAATCGCTTTTGAAAACTTGAAATGGAGGCCTTTTCAGCGTTTAAAAGTCAAACCATCCTTCGGAAAACAGTACGCCATAAATAAAAATCCGCTTTATTCACGAAAAAAAGCTTAATGTATGCAAAATAATAGATTAATGTATTCGAAATAATCACTTCGTGCAAGCAAAATAAGTGCTTATCCTCGAAAAATAGCCTCTTATTGTATGCCAAATATCCGCTTAATACACGAAAACTAACAACATAATTTACGACAAATAATTAAAAAAAAAATTTTAATGGAGGAAACACCTAGATGTAGAAATTGTTTTATTTTATATAAAGAGACGGATTATTTCAAAAGAAAATTCATAGAGGGTATCTATATTAACGACATAGGTAAATTAAATTTGGACGATGGTTGTTTAAGTGCGAGTCGTGGGGTGCGTTCGATAGGAATTTATTGTACCCTGTAAGAAAGACCAATCAATGATTGTGTCGCTTTGCTAACTATATCTACCCTATTTGGTCTATATATGTATTGTTATCAATTTTGTTTCCTTAGTTTTGACAAAGACCCTCGGGTAGAAAGCTTAACCTATGAATGGGTTAGTTTTTATTAATTTTTAATGTCTTAAAAATTGAAATAAAACAATTTCTACATTCATGTGTTTCCTCCGTTAAAATTTTTTAAAATTATTATTTTCCATAGGACAAATAACCTATAAATAAACGGAAAATATCGCTTAATACAACGAAAATAGCCAATACGTTCACGTAAAATAACGAATTAATGCACGAAAAATAAAAAATTAATGTACTCGAAATAATCTCTTAATGCATGAAATTTAACAGCTAAATACACGAAAAATAATTAATACGGTATGATATAATGTAATTTAAACTTAATAAGCCCATTATTTAATCGGTAAGTGCGCATAATTTAACACTTAAATTACCTGGTGAAAGTAACGAGGGGGTAAGGAAGATGATATAAATTTTCCGTAGTCAAAGATACGCCCAAGTCCCAAGGAAGGGTTTTTAAAGGGAACCATTCACTTGCCTACGCCACTGGTTATTTTTCCACTTTTTGAAACCTCAATTACCAATCTTCTGATATATTTGGCAAATATATCCGTTATAGCAGGAGCACGTGTAAAATAGGCAAATATCTACGTAAGCACAGCGTAAAGCTTAACACTTTTCCAACCTAGTTTTTTATCTACTATATATATATATATATATACGAAAAAACTACCTGTCTGCCAATCTAGTGATATATTAACCATATCTATACGTAGGAAACACGTGTATAACACGTGACTGAAGTAGTGTCTTATATACGAACTAAACACGTTGAAATGACGTATATATTTTACTCAACACGGAATATAAACGATGAATACAAAATATCAACCTAATATACACGTGCTTGTGCTACCTGGGATGGTATGGGGGGATCTATGCACGTTTTTATAATCATGGTTATATATGAATCAATTCTTGTTACTGTTTGTTCTTGTGGAGGACATTTTTTACATCGCATCGCTTTTTAATCGCTGCTGCTAATCATAATGTATTTTTTTGTGAAGAATCAAAACAAAAGTGAATTCCGAAATTTCCATTGACAAGTACAATTTACGGATAGAAATTTTGAGAAGCGCATCGTACCAATCCAAAACTTCTTAGCTCAAGGCAAAAAGAGACCGTGGGAAGAAAGGGATTTCAAGCTTAAGCTCCATTGAAAAAAACGGAAGATCCCGACTAATAGAAAGGCAAAGATGACTTCATCTTTTGTGATAATGACTGACGGTGTGGATTTCTCTCTCCTTAGTGAGAGTTGAAGAGAATGTATTTTACAGGAAAGAAGTCTCGATTATCTTTAATAATAAGACTCGGGAGACTGAAATAGCGGCCGAGAATCCAAATTTTAGTATAAAACGAAAGAAAACGTAAGCCTTTATCCGTTAGTTCTTGTTAGAAATATGACAGTGAATTTCGTAAAGATCCCACTAAGTAGATCATTTAGGGAATTCCAATCATAGTTTAAAAGCAACTTAATTCCAATCATAGTTTAAAAGCAACTTAATTCCAATCATAGTTTAAAAGCAACTTAATTCCAATCATAGTTTAAAAGCAACTTAATTCCAATCATAGTTTAAAAGCAACTTAATTCCAATCATAGTTTAAAAGCAACTTAATTCCAATCATAGTTTAAAAGCAACTTAATTCCAATCATAGTTTAAAAGCAACTTAATTCCAATCATAGTTTAAAAGCAACTTAATTCCAATCATAGTTTAAAAGCAACTTAATTCCAATCATAGTTTAAAAGCAACTTAATTCCAATCATAGTTTAAAAGCAACTTAATTCCAATCATAGTTTAAAAGCAACTTAATTCCAATCATAGTTTAAAAGCAACTTAATTCCAATCATAGTTTAAAAGCAACTTAATTCCAATCATAGTTTAAAAGCAACTTAATTCCAATCATAGTTTAAAAGCAACTTAATTCCAATCATAGTTTAAAAGCAACTTAATTCCAATCATAGTTTAAAAGCAACTTAATTCCAATCATAGTTTAAAAGCAACTTAATTCCAATCATAGTTTAAAAGCAACTTAATTCCAATCATAGTTTAAAAGCAACTTAATTCCAATCATAGTTTAAAAGCAACTTAATTCCAATCATAGTTTAAAAGCAACTTAATTCCAATCATAGTTTAAAAGCAACTTAATTCCAATCATAGTTTAAAAGCAACTTAATTCCAATCATAGTTTAAAAGCAACTTAATTCCAATCATAGTTTAAAAGCAACTTAATTCCAATCATAGTTTAAAAGCAACTTAATTCCAATCATAGTTTAAAAGCAACTTAATTCCAATCATAGTTTAAAAGCAACTTAATTCCAATCATAGTTTAAAAGCAACTTAATTCCAATCATAGTTTAAAAGCAACTTAATTCCAATCATAGTTTAAAAGCAACTTAATTCCAATCATAGTTTAAAAGCAACTTAATTCCAATCATAGTTTAAAAGCAACTTAATTCCAATCATAGTTTAAAAGCAACTTAATTCCAATCACAGTTTAAAAGCAACTTAATTCCAATCATAGTTTAAAAGCAACTTAATTCCAATCATAGTTTAAAAGCAACTTAATTCCAATCATAGTTTAAAAGCAACTTAATCTCTCAGCGTGGCAGTGGTGTCGAAATTTCGTAGTAAAAATTCGGCCTTTTCAAGGTGCAAGTTCGTACAAGTAGCACTTATTGTTTATTACACGATTTTGCTATACTGTATTTTCGATAAAACTATTTTGAAGGTTGAACAGTAAAGTTAGGAGAGCTGGATTTGTCGTTAATTTCTGTTTTGTATGATTTGCTAGTGGTCTTGTGTTTGATATTTTATTTAAGATTTAAATGTAGTTTCTTTGTAGGCTTCATAGATTTTGATTCCACTCTGATGAATTAGATTTGAATAAGGCTGATGAATTAAATTTACTTAAATATTTAATTTAAAATTTAATTTAATTTTTTTATTTATTTTAATTTTTATAGTTGTGTTGCTTAATTCTAACCTTTATAATATTTTTCTTAATATTAAGAAAAGTGAAAACCTACTTAAATTTCTACTGATCATAGAAAATAGATTTTTATTATGGAACACCACAATTTTATTAAAGCAAGTGTCGGCTCTAGGTGAAGTAGCTCTGTTTTCAACAGATGTCGCTAGCATCGAAATCAAAACAAGATGCTGATGCTACATTTTGACCCAAAAGGCGGGACGTTAAAATACGCTTCGCGTTGATTGGCTCATTTGTAAATTTGTCAATAACTTCAATTATAGTAATGGTTTACAATATATTTTATATAGCATATATAATTTAGGTTAAAGTTCACTAAGTAGAGTAAAAGAGGTCTAAATATAAAACTCTATAATGGCTCTCTTACGACGTTATTGTTTCGCTATTTTGAATTTTAGCTTCCGTTCCCATTAATAGATGGCTCCACGCTCTCCGCGGAAGTCATATTTTTCGAAGATTTGGATAGATTCATGGCCATCTATAATAATAGGGGCCTTTTAATAATACAGGTGGCAATGATAGAGCCGACAGTTGCTTTAAGGCAATAACGAGTGTAGGGACGCTAGTGGTTATTGGTGGCGTGCTAGCCACAGCCCTCCCACGCCGCTTAAATTCCCCTGTATCACTGTGAAAAGGACCTCAGACCTGTTGCAATGCAGGTTATAAACATTGCTTATAAGTATTATTATTCTGATATCTACTTTAAGACATTTGTAACCAGCATACCCTACCCGCAGTCAAAATTTATAAACAATTATTATTATTATTATTAATAATAATTATAAATAATAATTAAAGCACTTTTGAAACAAATTCCGAAATAACTTGTTTCAAATAATAATTTTATTCAAGCCGAAATCAAGAAAATAATAGTACCATAAGTATATAGTAAGCTCTTTTTACCATTTTACGCAATATGAATTATAACATTTCCGGCACAATAGACCTTACTTTATAGTAACATTGGCCTTCTTGTTTTGATGTTGCGTCACGGGTAACGTATCGATGACGTTTTACTACGAAAATCCCTGGACATAAGAGTAAATTTGACGAGGCACCCTGTTTTGTAAGCATAAACTGAACTGAACTTCTACGTTTTTCGTGAGAATGAGCTACAAAAAAAAACAAGATCAGCAAGCGTAGCTTATTTTATAGAAAGGGCTTTTGTTATCCCAGTAAAACGTACTACTTCCCATTATCAGGGCCGTGCTTAGAGGTCTCGCGGCCCCGGGCGTAATGCATGGGCGCAACTGACAATCGTGAGTGTAGCGGCCCTCCGGTATATACATCTCTATGGGAAAATTAGGACAACAACTAAGAAAAACAACAACAACTACCACTACTACTATTCTGTCATACCAATAGTATAATTTAATTTATATTTCGATGTGGTGCTAAAAAAAGGAAAAATTAATTTCGAGTTGGTTCCTCAAGTTTCGATTTCTTTCCAATAATAATCCGCTAGGCTTGCCCACCCCCCCCCCCCCCCTAAGCACGGCCCTAAGTAAGTCTCTTGTAAGTAAATCATACACTTCAGAATTGAATTATGCTGATCAGAAATAAGTGATTTCTCACAAGTAGTGATTGTATATTTTTTAAATTTCAGTACACTTAAGTAAGCCGATTGAAAGCTTTGTGAATACTATGAAAATAACCTTAACAATTCATATACAGTTATATCTTTGAATTTATGAACGAATGGCAGTTTAATAATATAAGGAAATTTCCATTTTCTGTCTACGAAAATAAACGAAACCTTTATTATACATGTATATATTTTATATATTTTAAAGTAACTGTCGGCTCTTTCATTGACACCTGTAATATGATTAGGCCCTTTTTATTAGAGATGGCCATGAATCTATCCGATTCTTCAAAAAACGCGCTTTTAGTTGAGAGCCTGGTGCCATCTATTATTGGCAAAGGTTGCTAAAATTTAAAACAGCGGAACAATAACGTCGTCAGATATCCATTGCGGAGTAATAATTAGTATTATAATTAGACAACTAATACTCTATTTAGTGGACCTAACCTAATTTATATATCTTATATAAAATATATTGTTAAAAATCATTATAATTTAAGTTACTGTCAAATTTACGACCGAGCCAACCAACACTAGGGGTACTTTTATGTCCCGCCTTTTGGGTCAAAATGTAGCTTAAGTATCTTGTTTTTATTTCTACGCTAGCGACATCTGTTGAAAAAAGAGTTACTCCACGTCGAGCCGACACTTGCTTTAACTATTATTATCTTACGTATCCTATGTGTACACGTTATGTGAGTTAAACAAAACAAGAAATGTTTAACTGTGGTATCGTTAAAATACGATAACTCAGTGATGGATTTACCATAAGGCTGAAAAGGCTGGAGCCTAGGGCGGCAGATTTTAGAGGCGGCAATTTGGGGACCGAATTTTTTTAGCCGTCTCACAGAAATCAAAAAGATTTCTGTGAGACGGTTTTCTGATGTCTTGCAACTAAAGAAGTCTACAAGACATTTTCCGGTGACTTTTCCCTTTTCAATTTCATTGTACATTCAACGTACCGAAAATTTCTATCAGTTCTATAAGCTCTATGCTAAAACACCCAGTTCCCAGCCCACCACCAGTAATCGGCTTCTGCGTCTCTGCCTGTACTTTGTATGAGTGAGAAGAGAACGCAATTGCGGCATATATATTTTACACTACCCCCCACTCATACAAGTCCGACTACTGGTCAGGGGTGGCGAAATAGGGTACGCAGGGTACGCAACTGCGTACGGGCGCGAGGATTTTTTGGGGTGCAAAAAATTCTAGGACTATTAGGTAAGCAAATTTTTTTAGTTGGCGCAGTGGCAGCGTTGGGAAGTTGTTTAATTTAATTTAAAAAATAGAAACATTTATCCTGCAAAATGTATCTGATACAAGTTAAAAAATTAAGTTACGGAGTAAAATATAAATTATAAATAAATTAAATAATAAATATAAATGCATCTGTATTAGTATTATCGAAGATTCTAAATACGAATTTTGTTTTCCTGAGTCAGGCGGCTATTAACGTAGTAATAGACGTTCGTGCTACTCCGTCGAAGTTTTAGCCGTTCGTGTGTAGTTTTTAGATTAACGGACTTCGGACTCAAACGGACACATATTATACGGACACTGTGTATATCACTCATTTGACACTGACGTTTAAATTTGTAAGTTTTTTATTTTCTGTATTTTTTATTACGGTATTAATTTTACATGGCATTGATATATATAGGTATTTGTTATTGTTAACCAAGTTTATTCACTATTCATATCGAATTAACCTTCGAAATCGAAAATTTTACATAACCGAAACGCCCGAAAGTAAAACTAAACCAAAATATATTTTTAACACCTTTGTAGTTATTATCTCTATTCTTTACCGAAAATTCAAACACGTGTAAACAATTTTATTCTCTTAAAAATTAAAAAAGCTTAATCAGTATCACATGTGCACTTTAGGTATTGTAAGAAACTTTCATAGCTTCATTCAATTTGTTATTTTTTTAAATTATTGTAAGCAGGGTTCGAAATAAAAAATCCCATACAAAAACAACCACTCAAAATTTTAATAAAACCCCATAAAACTCAATAAAACCCGATGTATCCGGGTTTTATGAAAAAAAAACGGGTTTTTTAAAACCCGGAAAATTGCGGAGTTTAACGGTAATAGTAAGTGTAGGGAGCTGACGGTAAGCTCGCGTGGCATGAAGGGCCACTCGTAAATAAGGCAATAAAAGTCGTTTGCGACTTGGGGCCTGTGGTGGTGCCTAAGGTATTAGTCTATTTAATTATTAAAAAAAATAGATACCCAAAAACTATTTCTTGCGCACTTTCAACCAAGTTGTTGAATTGTAAAAAAAAATGGGAACTGACAATTGTAAAGGTAAGGGCGGCAAAATGTGAACAGCCTACTTTTGGGAAATGTGTAAATCCGCCACTGCGATAACTTCAAATTTATATTTTATATATTTATCCAATAAATGAAAAAACAATTCTCAAACAATTGTGGCTATATACTTTTACAACGCCAAAATTAAAATTATTCATTTAAAAAAAAAACGGTTCGTTTTAATATGTCTTAGAAGCGTAGCCGAACCGTTGTGTGTACTTCCTGACCATTTTACAAGTTAAACGTTTTTCTTGGATATTGTTAAAGATCTGGTTCTTCAAACCAACGACGTCTTACTGTGCTAATCTGGTCACCTTATTTAATCGGAAATACACTAAATCAAAAAATTATAGGTTTTACGTTCTGTTAAAGGTAATTTATGAACAGACCCATAACCAGTCGTCAAGGTGGTAAAATTTTTTGGGGGCGCCAATGCCTTGATACTAAAAATTGTAATTTTTATCTCTCACTCCTGAAATTAGTAAATATACCGAAATTAGCTTTATTTTGTTATTTTGAAAATTATGAATTTTAACTTCGTTGAAAACAGAATATTTTATTAAAAATACAGTTAACCGATGTTATATAATATTAGTCGATGCGCCCCCCCATATACGGGCCTGATTATATATGAAAACACATATAGGCTTCAAGCTTAGGAAATAAAGCTCGATCTGCCTTAATATCCGCCTACAAAATATATGAAGAAATTACAGTATAGACTTTTGAACTTTTATGATTTTCGGTTGAACTTTCAGCTGTTGTACAGAGATATTTAATTTAAAACTCGGTCGGTAGGCGGCGATACTTATGACCAAAATTAAAACAAGTATGTTATTTCAATGCTCCGAAGAAACCTAAATTTAATTGACAGGTTTCCTATTCAGCCTTTACATCGAGGTATTGCATTTATTCCTTTTCGAAAACTATACTCAAGAGCACTTATCTAATAGGATTAAACTTCTGCGAATCAGTAACGGTATTTAACCCTTTTCAAGTAAACAAATTATAAGTGGTGCTGACATTTTTTAAAATAAGTACTACGAATTTATTTAAATTAGAAAATCTGCAACCAAACATTCAATAATAAAGTTTGCTTTCTTGAACTGTGGTAGGTGTAAACGATATTAAGTTTTTACTGTAAAATTTGCTTCGAATAACGTTATTTAAAGGGAAACCATATTAATGTAATTTTTATGAACGTTTCCCTGCCGTTTGGATTTTGATATAATATTTATTTCGAAATAAAAATATGACATGAATTCCGAATTTACTTAGAGCCAAATATTTATTAATCCATTAGTTATAACTAGTGGGGTGGCGGAGTGGTTAGCACTCTCGCTTCGCAGCAAGCGGGAGCCAGGTGCGGTCCCAGCCTGTGGCACTGGGTGAAAATTCGAAACAACTTCTTCTGAATTGAGTTAAAGGGGTTTTACCCCGAGTTCGTCAGATTCTCCTTTCCGTAAAAACTTTAGGTTAACGGTAGTACACTGCAAATAAAAAGTCCACCACTAGATCACTATTGTATACATTTGAAGCACAGAAAGTGCTCCTTTTGTGCTATAGAGGTGAACTATTGTGATCTGCATGCGTTCTCTTAAATTCAGTTGATGTACCTTATGTGCACTATACGAGTTCATTGTGATCCGTAAGTGCTCAAGGTACACATGGAGAACATGTCACACTTTTGGAATACTTGTTTGTATAATTTGGTACGCTACATAATCCCTTTTGGAGCACTCGTGAATACATTATATGGCACATTTCCTAATCATTTGAGTTTACATAAAGATCACTTAGTGTATTTTCTTATTTTTCTCCATTTAGTCTGATGATGAAATCTATACTGACCTAGACAGACTATTAATTGTTTTGAAGATGCACACACATTATAATAAAAGAATTTAAAAATTTAAAAATTACATGTATATTTTCAGAGGGGGGGGGGGCAAAAACCCAAGGGCCAGGGATAAGGGCCGCGAGCGCTACGACAGGGCTGTACCACCGCGTTCTTTGCCAGCTCGTAATTTTGAGTTTTTTTCTAGAAATGTTTTGCGTGTATTTGGTTTTTGAGGAGAGCGCCTAACTTTCAAGAATTATGAATTTTTATTTTTCTTTAATGTTGTTCTGGTTTCAGTTGAGCAAGTTGGTACAGTGCAAATCTTTATGACATCTAAAGAGCAACTAAAAACATCGGTTGAACACATAAAATGCCTTCATATGTCTTACAGATGTTCCTTATGTATGACTTAGATGCTATTTACATATTTACAAATGCAATACAGATGTTCAACGTGTACTCTAAATGGTCTAATCCGTACTATATATGTCCATAGGTCATCTGTTGAACATGGAACATCTATGTTGCATCTGAAGGGTCGTTTAAGGAGCGCCTGTGTTACATATTAATACCAAATTACATATGTCTGGCCCTCTTGTTGAGATAGCTAACCGCGGTTTTCAAAGAGTAATGGTTAGGTCGTGGTTCACTCTATCGGACTTGGCCAGAAATTGCCATGCAGATAAAATTATCATCACTACAAATAAGTAAGTAGAGTTTAATAATAATTAATATAACGGCTGCTTCCGTTTTGGGCGAAAATTTTATTAAAATCGTGCCGATTTTTGTAGGAGGGATCTACAGTTCTTTAAAATTCGCCACTCCCGCGCAAACAAATTAAACGAGAATCACTCGTCCGCCGTTAGATCGAAATTTATATTGTTCGGGATAACCGTGCTGATGAATTGTGGAGTTGAGTGAAAACAATACAGTTCAAGGTTCAATGCTATAGAGATTTTATTAAGTCTTTGGACCTTAGCTTTAGATTACAATTTATTATCACTTTACTCTTATAATAATTGCCTCAATTTAACCATTGATATTACACTAACATTTATTAATACTCTTGATCTTAAGGATCAGGTAACACAAGAATTACAATTTAAACCAAAAAAAAAATTAGTCTTACGTTTCTTCAGGGTTTGTTGCCTTTGGTCGTCTTGACCACGCACTTAACACAATACGGTTCAAACACAATAACGTTAATAATTCCCTCTCTGGAGACACACCACCGACTGTACTTGTAGCCCCGGGCTCTCTCTTTCTGGTCCCGCTCGGCAGTTAGCCAGCCTCTCGAGTCTTTCTTCAAAACTTAATTCTAATATATAATATAACCCAGGGTTCGAAAAAACCCGGTTTTTTTCCAAAGAGCCCAACCCAGTGGGTTTTTTAGTGGGTTTTTCGTGAGTTTTTTTATTCGGGTGGGTTTTTTATTTTAGTATACTATTTCCATATTTGTATTACATGATATGTCAAAAAAACCCAAATCAAGAGAAATTAGAAATGTCTTATGTCGAGCCCTGCTAAAAAAGATTGTAGGGACTAGATATCGTCTGCTAGGTAGACTGCTTCACTTTTTTTGTGTCAGAAAAATCTGAAAAGCTCGTAAGCGTGTACAAATACTGCAAAGGCTGCAAAGCTGAACCAAAGGACTGGTAGAAATCTGAAGTCATAACTCTCAATTCTCAACTATTAAGTTAACAAGCCGGTTAACTTTGTAAATTACTAGAGGTGTACAAATACCATTTTTTTGGGGATCGAATCGAATATCAAATATTTTTTCAAGGCACGTCAAATACCAAATCGAATATTTATAACGTTCAATAATTTGGTCGAATATTTTTGGAGCAAAATTTTAAGCTAGTTAACTGATCAAATAGTATTTCGAATACCAAATAATTCGACGTATTTGGTTTTGAAATAACCAAATAGTTTGCATATTTGTCAAAAAAATAAAAATTAATTGAAATCACTGTTCATTTTACTTGCAATAGTAAAATACTAAACCAAATATATAATTTATATTTTATTTAATAAATTTAAACTATAAAACTAAACTTTTTCAAAGAAAACTTTTACCAACAAAATTTAAAATACACATTTTTAAAGTTTAACTACCCCAGGTCCAAGTCAGCTAGCAACTTTTATTCTTTAGTAACTACTAACTACAGTTAAAATCAAAGGATCTGCTATATTTTTCATGCTTTGCAAACACTTCATCAAAATCTCGAGTTTTTAAATATATGTAAAAAACGAAGGAGCTGATCTTTTATTACAAATAAAAAATAATATTTAATTTAATTTATGTACTTTTAAACCAATAATTTAGTGAACTCAAAAATTCCAATCAAGAAAAACGAATATTCGCGAACTTTCCCAAGTGCTATTCGATTTGGTATTCGATCGAATTATTTGGTCTAACCAAATATTTTGCACACCCTTATAAATTACTATATGTATATATATATATATGTATATATGTGTATATATATATATGTGTATATATATATGTGTATGTGTATATATATATATGTGTATATATATATATTTAAGTGTCATTGCACCTTGTCATTAAAATATGAAATTTCAAAGTGGGTTTTTAGGTGGGTTTTTGAAGTGGGTTTTTTGGGGTGGGTGGGTCCAAAAAAACCCACTGGGTTTTTTGGGTCGGGTTTTTTGTTTTCGAACCCTGATATAACCGGCACGGCTTTATATATCGCCCCCGTGTTGACTAAAAAATAATTAAAGATAATAGGGGGGGATTGACAAAACACTGGTGGTCTTTCTTGACCTTGAATAATTTACCTGGTTTGAACTATAGATGGCGCCAGGTTTGCGGTCTATAGTTAAAACCCGGGGTTTTCAAACTAGGAATTAGGACGACTTTTGTATGTCGCATAATTTTAACCAAAAATTAACAAAATTTAACAGTTTTTTGAACGAAAATTGGTTGAAATCGTTATATAGCCCCCTCCCTTCAAAAGTTCGTCCCGAACTTTCAAAAAAAAACAAAAACGATTTCGCAACTATTTAACAACAAACGAACAACCAAAAACTCTTGACAACGTCCTCCTTGTTTATGGAGCCGATTGTCCAAACCAAAACAAAACTATGAGAAGTTAACTTTGAGGTTTTCCTTATTATGGTCTGTTAGTGGATCGTTGTTTCCTGCCAGATGGTGGTGAAGGCGGATATAGATGTTGAAGGAACGGGTTTTTTCTTGGATCCTTCGCATTGATGGTTTCGGTGGACTGTGACGGCTTTCCATTGACCTTGGGAACTGTTTTTGATGGACGGCATTCGCTGTCGACTTGGCCGTAGTCTTGGCATTTCTTGCAATAGGTGCGTCATACCATTTCGGTATATTTGGGATCGTCGCCGAAAGAGCTGTGGCATTCCCAATATCGCCTGGTTTGCGTCGAACGTTCCCCATCTAGTTGGCACTGTCGGAGTTTTTTCGTAAAATCCAATTGTGATTTATCAATCGGTTTAGGCTTTCGCTTCCGCTTGTGGTGACTTTCCGCAGCAGTATTGGATCGGTTACGTCGTCTGGTTGATTTGTCTCTTGGTTAGAGATAGTTAGTCTTGAGAATTCCTCGATAATTTCGTCCTGATGTAGTAACAGTGAATAGGTAACTTCACTTGTTTCAGTGTTGCTGCTGCACGGTTCAACTCTCGCGAAGAATTGCGTTGCCTCTGATAGAGGAGTTGTTGGACGATGGTAAAAGTTTCGTTGTCTTTTTGGTAAAAGCGGTATTTCTGGTCCCAAAACTTGTACTGTATTAGTCGTCGCACTATCCAATGCCGAGGGTTGGTTTTGGGATATGTGGGGTGCAGAATTTGTGGTTGGCATGGTCTTCATCAGTCTAGTGGAAGTGGAGGTGTCCCTATAATTCTTAGGTTGGGTTAATCAACCGTCATCTCGGTTGGAAGAGCTCTGGGATAAACTAAATGCTTTGACATTTTCTGACTCAGGTTCCCGTGATTGATTCTGGCATTTTCTAGTGAGAACGCTTTCACTTCGATCCAAGCAATCGTATGGGTGAGGCAAAGGAGTCCTCACACCAAGATTGAAAGATTCTGCGTCGCTCGATTAGTTGGGGCTCGAAAAGGAACTTCCCGAAGCAAGGGAATCCTCAGTGCAAGTTCAGCTCCCGGTGAATTATATGCACCTTCAAAAAGGAAAGTTTCGTTAGAAAGAGCTAATGAGAAACCCTTCTTATCTAATCTGTTTGGTCGTGGTTCTGGAGGTCAATCTGGCCATTTGGTAATTATTGCCTTCTGTAAGAGTTTCACTGTGTGCTTTGAAAGTTCATTAGTGCCGTTGGCTTTATCAGAGTCATAGGCATAAAACGACTTGGTTGTTGACGTCTGGACCGGAAGGTTTTGAGTATTGGTTTGCTCTGAAAAGACGTCAGGGGTGATGCTGGAAAACCTCGGCCCAGGATCTATTTCTGGCTTCCATTGACATTTCTCGTATGTCTCTGACTTTGCTCGAATCGTGGGAGGAAGAGTTGTTCGAGGCCAGGGAGTCGTCGATATTAGCCCGGCCTGCTCCGTCGGTAGACATAAATTGGTGTTTCGGCCGTCAGACGATGATATAGCGGTAATCATTGTGACCGTTGGCGTTTCCGTGATGGTTGTGGTACCGAACTCTTCTGGAGTTGGAAGAGAAACACTAGTTAGTACAGAGTTGTTGGAATAAATTACTTGCTCTTTCTTGGCATCGGTGATATGGTCAGTGCCTGGATCTGGCGTAGTTGTTTTCTTTGCATTCTCTCCAGCCATCAGTGGAATCATCTTCTGCTATACGCATGGCGTCTTGGTATTCGAGTAAACTATCTTTAAAGTCTTTAGGGTCGGAATGTTCATCCCCACTAAACCTAATATGAGGGAGTTTAGGAGGTCTTGAAACAGTTACTTGCCAGTAACTTTGACTAGGGGCAACTGATGGCTGTAGTAATGATGGTTGCGTTTGGATAGGAAAATTAGAGGGAATAACTGGTTTATTATGGGTTGCAAATTGCGGGTTGCCTATATAGCTTGATACATTACTAGTTCTAGGGATAGGTGTGGGGTATCCCAAATAAGGGGGCATTGGTTGTTGATTACTGAACTGGGAAAAATTAGCTGGCTGGGCTAGGTTGGTTTGTTGATAACCAGGTGGAGGGTTCACCTGTTGAAAAAATTATGGCAAGGGTGGGGCACTATACAACAAGTTATTGGCTACATTACCTTGCGAAACTACGGGATAATTTTGTTGGCTTAATTGAGTAATTGGGCTAGGAATTCCACAATTACCTGAATAACTCGCAATTGTCGGTGCAACACGTGTACCCACCGGGCCTTGGTATGTAGTAATAGGCACAAAAGGCGTACTCTGTTTAACGCTTGGGAAATTACTACCTAGTGGAGGTGCGGAAAAATTGGATACTAGTCGTAACAAGAGGGGTTTGGGATTCTGTGGTCTGTGGCGTAGTAATTACTGGACTACTAACAGCTTCCGGCCCTCTTCTCCCAAAGGTAATTAGGTAATCTTGAGTATTTATCCCTTCCCATCGTCGAAATATATTACGATCACTATCAGAAAGTTCTAATTGTTCTAAACAGCGGACAAAATCACTAGATACACTTGCTTGCGAAATAGGATTGTTCATAAAATGTGCCTGATTTTCTAGTGGTATGTTGAGATTGTTAGGAGGTGAACTAGATGGAGAGAATGGCTCTGGTCGAGCTCTCCAAGACATTGTTACGGTAAAACAATTTACGCATTTAAATAATTTGAAATACACATTGTGGCCCTATTTGAGTTAAGGGTAATTTAAGCTTGTGGGTCTACACAACTTGTATCAATACTTAAACAATTTGACTAAAAGTATTCATAATTTGTTTTTCATTTATGCTAATTTAGAGTAACTATAGTTAAACAATAGAAACACTTGAAGTGCCGTGTATATATTAGAATCAAACAGTGCATAAAATCTTAACACTAAACGTCCTTAAAACACTGGAATCAATAGCAACGTGGGTGCGCTCAGTGCAGGGACAATAAAGATCGAGGATCTACACATTTTGGTTTATCACCGTGCATAATTATTAGCGTTACTTTTCACGTGGGTCTCGGGCCTTTACACTCGGAGCACCGACACAGTTACTTAACCTCTTAACTAGATTACTATTCAGAATTCTGAACATTTTTTAACATCTTAACACTGTAAATTTTTCACTCTCTCTCTGTGATTCAACAGCTTAAAATCGGTTATCCTGCCGACTGCGCCACGTTATAACGACTGCTTCCGATTTGGGCGAAAATGTTAGGAAAATCGTGCTGATTTTTGTAGGAGGGATCTACAGTACTTAAAATTATCCACTCCCGCGCAAATAAATTAAACAAGAATCACTCGTCCGCCGTTACATTGAAATTTATATTGTTCGGGATAACCGTGCTGATAATTCGAGGAGTTGAGTGAAAATAATACAGTCCAAGTTAAATAGAATAAAGTTTTTATTTGGTCATTAGACCGCACACCTTAATATCGCAAATTGTCGGAAATTACAAATTTATATGATGACTATCATCATTGTACATACGAATATACTAATTTTTAATCCTTACATTAATTTTAAATACAAAAAAAATGGTTCTGATTCTGACACTCGCACAACCCTAGCTTGTTGTCGTTTAGCTCTACCTGTATTACAACATTACTATTCCCCGAGCTTCAGGAATAAGCAGTTTCAGCTAATTTATTAATAATCTAATTCTTAACTCAACCTTTAGGCTGAATTACAATTTCAAAGTAAAAATATAAAATAGTCTTACGTTTCTTAATCTTTAGGTTCTTGCTTTCTTTCATTCGCGCACCAACACAACACTGGTATTTACACTTGAAAACACATCACCGTCTCAACTGTACTTCTAGCCCCAGGCTCTCTCTTACTGGTCCCGCTCGGCAGTTAGCCAGCCTCTCGAGTCTTTCTTCAAACTTAATTCTGATAATCTAATATAACCGGCACGGCTTTATATATCGCCCCCGTGTTGACTTAAAAAATAATTAAAGAGAATAGGGGGGGGGGATTGAAAAACGCTAGGGGGTCTTTCTTGACCTTGAATAATTTACCTGGTTTGAACTATAGATGGCGCCAGGGTTGCGGTCTATAGTTCAAACCCGGGGTTTTCAAACTAGAAATTAGGGTGACTTTTGTCTGTCGTGTATATTTAAACCAAAAATTACGGAAACAGTTTTCTGAACGAAATTGGTTGAAATCGTTATATTAAGTAATACTTAAGTAAATAATGAAGTCATTAAAGTTGAGTAAATATATGCATTGTATTTTTCATATAAACAAATGGCCTAGGCTTAAGTAAATACGGAAAAGTTAAAAAAATGGCACACCTAATAGTATTTTTACCCTCACTTATAAACAACCTTACCCAATTCTGACTAACTATAATTAGAGCAATAATAAGGGTGGTTAAATAATTTTGGATTCAATAGTTTTATTTCTGTGTGAAAAATTCGCATGAATTAAAGTAATCGCGTTGAACAGAGGTTCAGTGTTTTCAAGTTGCTTTTAAATATAGTTGAAAATAGGCATTGTTAATCTGTGTTCACTCATTGATGATGGTATTAGATGGAAAATTTTTATTTAGGTGGATTTTTCAAATTTGAATTTGAAATTTTGATACCCTGCACCCTATACCAGTTATTTAAAAGCTCAAGCAATTTTTTTTCAAATGTGAATAAACCCTCATTAAAAACAACTTTCCCCAAGTCTGTAACGTTTTATAGTTTAAAAATAAAGTGGTTAAATATTTTTGGGTTCAATAGTATTTCTGGGTGAAACATTTGCATTAATTAAAGTTATCGTGTTGAACGGAGCTTCAGTATTTTCAGAATTATATGTAAGCGAGGTTGTCTTTAAATATAGTTGAAAATAGGCATTGTTAATCTGTGTTCACCTATTGATTATGGTAGGAGATAGAAATTTTTAATTTAGGCAACTTTTTGAAATTTGAGTTTGAAATTTGATACTCTGCACCATATATTATCATTTATTTAAAACTTAAATTTGAAAAAGTGGTCTAAATGGAAATTTTCCATATCTTACCATAATCAATGGGTGAACACCGACTGGCAATGCCTATTTTCCCGAGGGGTTAACCACTTTTGAAATCAGGTGTACAAATCAGCAGTGAAATCACTTCAAATCAGTAGCTTCCATAACGTTAAATCAAAAGTGAAATTACATGAAATCTGAAATCAGGTGTACCAAATTTTGCAACATTGAATAACCCCTCGATTGAATCATCATTAAAAATAACCTCCTCCAAGTCTGACTAGCTGTGTAGGTTAAAAAATAAAGTTTTAACATATTTTTGTTGAAAAATTTGCATTAATTAAAGATATTGTGTTGAATTTCTAGACCCGAAAATTTTACTTTATTTTCAAACCGTCAGGACAAAATTGACTAATTTACTGAAGTGCTGAATATCAGGACCCGAAAATGTTACTTTATTTTCAAACCGTCTGGACAAAATTTACTAATTTGCTGAAGTGCTGAATTTCTGGACGGGAAAATTTAAATTTATTTTCGAATTAAAGTAAAATTTTCCGGTCCAGAAACTCAGCACTTCAGCAAATTAGTCAATTTTGTCCAGACGGTTTGAAAATAAAGTAAACTTTTCGGGTCCAGAAATTCAGCACTTCAGGAAATGATTCAATTTTGTCCAGACGGTTTATATGATAGTAGCTTCTATGTAGGAGGATTCATTCAAAATTCAGCGGTCCAGACGTCCAGAAATTCAGCAAATTAGACAATCCCCGCGATATATCCGTTTGGGTCTTTGATTGCATAACTATTTAGATCGCGATATCGTTTGAGTCATCAGGGTCCATGATTTTGATAAGTCACAGGTAGGGGTACCAGTACCCTCAGATGGGAATAAAAAAAAAGGCCTATGCCGTTTAATGAAATATTAATAATAATCAGCTAGGCTAATACCCAAGGCACCACCTTATGCCTAAGTCATCAAGCGACTTTTAAAGACATTAATTCAGGTGGCCGGGTTACATGCCGACAGCTCCCTACATTTACTATTATCGTTAACCTCGACAAGTTTAAATGGATAGGGGAAATCGAAGAGCTCGGGGAAAACCGTTTTAACCAGTAGCGAGTGAACTTGCAAAGGAGTATTTCCGACTTTTCACCCAGTGCCCCAAGTTGGTATCGAACCTGGTTCCTCTTGCGGCGAGATGAAAGTGTGAACCACTCCACCACCGTTGTTTATGAGACTGAAAATAAATTTGAGAAAGCCAATAATGAGCCAATTATTAGCTTTGTTGCACCATATACAATTGGCATAGGTTTTGACCCTGACCACAGTCAAATAAGGTATACATTATTTTGAGTTATTATAGGAATCAACTCAGAGCAGGCAGCCCATATGCATTGTGATGATTAATACTTTTCGGTATTTAAAAATTCTTAACAAAAACAGCATTTACAAAGGAATACAAAATGCATTGGTGGAACAAAACATATTTGAATGGGAAAAAGTATATTCTATAGACCAAATAGCTACTGCGTTGTCGATTTTTGCGCAGAATATGGCAAATGGCGGTCACGATAGATGAAAGAACAGTTTCAGTAAAGGAAATAATCTGTCCAATATTATTGTGAAATTAGTGATAACTTCGTTCCTCGACTGTTGTAATTGGTTCAAGAGTTTTGAGTTTAATTGTAAATAAAAATTGTGAATTTTAAACCTTTAAAGCCTTTTAATTTTGAATTTCACTAAACTAACAAAATTGACCATATTCATTAACAAAAGAAAACTGAGTACTTTATTTGAAAAACTATTTAGGTACTAATAAAACCTTTGGAGAAAGCGCCTTAAAAGGTGTTGTCTAAAACCTTTGGAGAAAGCGCCTTAAAAGGTGTTGTCTAAAACCTTTGGAGAAAGCGCCTTAAAAGGTGTTGTCTAAAACCTTTGGAGAAAGCGCCTTAAAAGGTGTTGTCTATAACCTTTGGAGAAAGCGCCTTAAAAGGTGTTGTCTAAAACCTTTGGAGAAAGCGCCTTAAAAGGTGTTGTCTATAACCTTTGGAGAAAGCGCCTTAAAAGGTGTTGTCTATAACCTTTGGAGAAAGCGCCTTAAAAGGTGTTGTCTAAAACCTTTGGAGAAAGCGCCTTAAAAGGTGTTGTCTAAAACCTTTGGAGAAAGCGCCTTAAAAGGTGTTGTCTATAACCTTTGGAGAAAGCGCCTTAAAAGGTGTTGTCTATAACCTTTGGAGAAAGCGCCTTAAAAGGTGTTGTCTAAAACCTTTGGAGAAAGCGCCTTAAATGGTGTTGTCTATAACCTTTGGAGAAAGCGCCTTAAAAGGTGTTGTCTAAAACCTTTGGAGAAAGCGCCTTAAAAGGTGTTGTCTATAACCTTTGGAGAAAGCGCCTTAAAAGGTGTTGTCTAAAACCTTTGGAGAAAGCGCCTTAAAAGGTGTTGTCTATAACCTTTGGAGAAAGCGCCTTAAAAGGTGTTGTCTATAACCTTTGGAGAAAGCGCCTTAAAAGGTGTTGTCTATAACCTTTGGAGAAAGCGCCTTAAAAGGTGTTGTCTAAAACCTTTGGAGAAAGCGCCTTAAAAGGTGTTGTCTATAACCTTTGGAGAAAGCGCCTTAAAAGGTGTTGTCTATAACCTTTGGAGAAAGCGCCTTAAAAGGTGTTGTCTATAACCTTTGGAGAAAGCGCCTTAAAAGGTGTTGTCTATAACCTTTGGAGAAAGCGCCTTAAAAGGTGTTGTCTATAACCTTTGGAGAAAGCGCCTTAAAAGGTGTTGTCTATAACCTTTGGAGAAAGCGCCTTAAATGGTGTTGTCTATAACCTTTGGAGAAAGCGCCTTAAAAGGTGTTGTCTAAAACCTTTGGAGAAAGCGCCTTAAATGGTGTTGTCTATAACCTTTGGAGAAAGCGCCTTAAAAGGTGTTGTCTAAAACCTTTGGAGAAAGCGCCTTAAAAGGTGTTTTCTATAACCTTTGGAGAAAGCGCCTTAAAAGGTGTTTTCTATAACCTTTGGAGAAAGTGCCTTAAAAGGTGTTGTCTAAAACCTTTGGAGAAAGCGCCTTAAAAGGTGTTGTCTATAACCTTTGGAGAAAGCGCCTTAAAAGGTGTTGTCTAAAACCTTTGGAGAAAGCGCCTTAAAAGGTGTTGTCTATAACCTTTGGAGAAAGCGCCTTAAAAGGTGTTGTCTAAAACCTTTGGAGAAAGCGCCTTAAAAGGTGTTGTCTAAAACCTTTGGAGAAAGCGCCTTAAAAGGTGTTGTCTAAAACCTTTGGAGAAAGCGCCTTAAAAGGTGTTGTCTATAACCTTTGGAGAAAGCGCCTTAAAAGGTGTTGTCTAAAACCTTTGGAGAAAGCGCCTTAAAAGGTGTTGTCTATAACCTTTGGAGAAAGCGCCTTAAAAGGTGTTGTCTATAACCTTTGGAGAAAGCGCCTTAAAAGGTGTTGTCTAAAACCTTTGGAGAAAGCGCCTTAAAAGGTGTTGTCTATAACCTTTGGAGAAAGCGCCTTAAAAGGTGTTGTCTAAAACCTTTGGAGAAAGCGCCTTAAAAGGTGTTGTCTATAACCTTTGGAGAAAGCGCCTTAAAAGGTGTTGTCTATAACCTTTGGAGAAAGCGCCTTAAAAGGTGTTGTCTATAACCTTTGGAGAAAGCGCCTTAAAAGGTGTTGTCTAAAACCTTTGGAGAAAGCGCCTTAAAAGGTGTTGTCTATAACCTTTGGAGAAAGCGCCTTAAAAGGTGTTGTCTAAAACCTTTGGAGAAAGCGCCTTAAAAGGTGTTGTCTATAACCTTTGGAGAAAGCGCCTTAAAAGGTGTTGTCTATAACCTTTGGAGAAAGCGCCTTAAAAGGTGTTGTCTAAAACCTTTGGAGAAAGCGCCTTAAAAGGTGTTGTCTATAACCTTTGGAGAAAGCGCCTTAAAAGGTGTTGTCTATAACCTTTGGAGAAAGCGCCTTAAAAGGTGTTGTCTAAAACCTTTGGAGAAAGCGCCTTAAAAGGTGTTGTCTATAACCTTTGGAGAAAGCGCCTTAAAAGGTGTTGTCTATAACCTTTGGAGAAAGCGCCTTAAAAGGTGTTGTCTAAAACCTTTGGAGAAAGCGCCTTAAAAGGTGTTGTCTAAAACCTTTGGAGAAAGCGCCTTAAAAGGTGTTGTCTATAACCTTTGGAGAAAGCGCCTTAAATGGTGTTGTCTAAGTTCTTGCCCTTCACGAAGAAAGTTGTTATTTGGGAACATCATTTACCAATGCTCTACGTTCATGTCTTCGTCTCTCTCTCTCTCTCTTAATCCCCTCCTGGCAGCTATTAGCTTGTCATTAATGTCACTGTCACTTTCACTTTCGCTGATTCGGTTTCAGTGAAAGCATCGTCTTTCGGTTGATGATTTGAGTTTTACGCATGTTGTGGACAGTAGAACACGCGTACACAAATTGAAAAGCCGCTGTTGGTTCGTGGTGGATCGTACGATGCATAAGTAAACAGCATAAAATTTGTTTTAATATCCCATATAATCCCAATAGTGCAAACGACAAGTTTCAGTGGAGGCTAAGTCAAATCTATACTCCGGGGAACCTTCCACGGTGTGTGTCATTCAAATTGATAACCACTGTCTAGAGGATATCCACTATCACCTGTGTAAAGATTATACAAATGTTATATTCATACACTTTATATTCAGTATTCCAATTAACCAGCAATATTTTATTCTGTCAATGTATGTTCTTTCTAAATGTGTCTATACTTGTGACATTTTAAATACATACGAGTTTTGGGCTGACGCTGGGTACTTTGTATTACAGTTAATTATACGCTTATTGTGGTCACAAATCTTTTAAAACAATATTTGGGTTTAAAGGACAAAAATTTAAATATATTTTACACAAGTTAATCTTACAAGTTGTGTAGTTAGGGAATTGAATCCTTTGGCGATTCACGTAGAGGTATTCTCTATAATCTAGCTCATTAATTGATGGAGCTAATTTCCAATTTGTGTATCGTCAATTAGAACAAATACTCTAGGAAATCCCGCTATTCTGCTGAACCTTATGAATATAATTGAAACATTAGTTTTGGTTTTGTAACTTTGAATGGCCAAAAGACTAAGGATACGCCCCCAATATTACTAGCCAAAACTTGCTCATCAGTCACAGATAATTTCTACCAAAAATAGGCTACACAGCCACACGTATTTGTTTTAATATTTTTTATTATTTTAATTCCTTGAATGATAAGAAATTGAATGGTGCAATTGTTTTGGCGGAAATATGTATTTACGGAGATATTTAACATTTAAAATGTACATAAAGCAAGGGTATTGTACTATAAATCAGAAATATCCAAGTTTTTTTTAGTGCAGTAGAACTAATTAAGGAACGTATTAATATGAAAAATAAACTGTCATAAGTGCGAAAACGACGTCTAAAACGGAACTGCCTCAGAACTCACGACGACTAATATCTAGTGTTCCCCAACCCCATTCTTGCTATCACGATGGGCCCTCTAAAACGCGACCTAGAAGACAGTACCTAGCCAAAAGCACCTAGTATCGTCCAACCGCTAAATGAGCGGTGAAAACTGTGAAATCGTAAAGCCCCGTTTTCAATTACGATAAATTTCAGGCTTTTCGCTTTTGATTTTTTGTCGCGCTTTTATTTCAAAAGAAGACTATATAAAATCCATTTAGATATCTGCTTCTCGTGACAAAAAAGACGATAGCGAAGCTTCTCGCGGTTGGTTTTGACGCGAAAGCGTAATTTTTTAAGAAAAATTCGTGATTGAAAACGGGGCTTTACGTTGTGGAATTGTAACCTAGTAAAATCGTAACTGGACGAAATAGGTTAGATTATTTTGTGCGCGGAAATCAGTCGTCGAGTGTTCTATGTTATCTAAAAATTCAAAATCAGGAATTTTTGGTAAAAATCCATTGGAAAATTAAAATTTTGAAGATAAATATCTCCGTTAATATATATTTGAGCCGCATAATTCTTGCACCGAAATATTCCTCATCGCCCAAGGTACCATATAAATATAACTCTGTCGAAAATCTCGTGTGTCTGTGTACCCTACTTCACCCGAAATTTTATTTGCTCGAGAGAGTAGATCTTCACAATCACTTTAGTAACGCGTGAAACACATCAACTGACTGCAGATTTGCTTTAAGCAAAAAAAATTGTCTTGGCCAATACGCAATTGGTAAGATCCCACGGCATAAAACCGCAATGCAATAAGGATCTAAAATTTAATTTTTAATTTAGCTTTTAACAAATTTATACTTTTGTTTTACCTTGATATTTGGAGGGACTCCCAAAGCATTTTTACCCTTAAACGATCTCCAAGCCTATCACAAATATCCATTGATAAGTTTTTTTTAATGCTAAAGTGTCTTTTAAACCTATATTCGTCAAGTTCGAAAGCGGATGCTCTATCTCTGAATTATCTTCGGCGTCTTAAATCCCGTTATTGTAATTAATTTGCAAATCATCGCCAATCGCAATATTTTACGTCAAATTAAATCCGCCGCCATTTTAAATTTGGTTATATATCGTAGAGAGCCTTAGCGACAGCTCAAATCCTTTCGTTAAGCTACCGACCAATTTGAACGGTCGTTTCGGAACCAAATCTCTTCCGAACGCCTCAAAATCACCACTATGGCTCCTAACGACCAATTTGAACGGTCGTTTCGGAACCAAATCTCTTCCGAACGCCTCAAAATCATCACTATGGCTCCTAACGACCAATTCGAACGGTCGTTTCGGAACCAAATCTCTTCGGAACGCCTCAAAATCATCACTATGGCTCCTAACGACCAATTTGAACGGTCGTTTCGGAATCAAATCTCTTCCGAACGCCTCAAAATCATCACTATGGCTCCTAACGACCAATTTGAACGGTCGTTTCGGAATCAAATCTCTTCCGAACGCCTCAAAATCATCACTATGGCTCCTAACGACCAATTTGAACGGTCGTTTCGGAACCAAATCTCTTCCGAACGCCTCAAAATCACCACTATGGCTCCTAACGGCAAATTTCGGTCTGAAAGAAAAGTTTTTTTTTCAATTTCAATTATCTCAATTCAATGTTATTCATATCACAACCGTTATATGTTACAAATTTGATGTAAAAGGCCAAGTCAATTTTTTACACTTAGCCCTTGAGCGTTGGGTTTTGCCAAGGGGTTTTTTTTTTAATATTTTGAATATAAATCAAAGAACATGACTAAACGTATTTAACACTTATACAACATTAAAAGGTAAAGAAATAATGTACACTGGAAATATAAATACATATAAAACAAGTTGGCAAGCCAAAATATACCTCTCCTCGGAAGTATGGTCCCTAGTGGTAATAATTTATCGATACGACCCCCAAAGATATCTCCGCAATTCAGAGTTATTTACGAAAAACGTATTCTCGGTTCAAACCCTGCCCGGTATAAAATTTTAATTTTAATTTAAATAATTGAGACGAAACAATCGAGTTTAATTTATTCAGAATATTATAAATTAAGTAGTTACAACAGCGAGTTAGATTCACTAAAACAATGCACAATTGAATGTAACACTTTTTACAGTACATGTTTATCAGTTGAATATAATACTAAGCAAATTTTAATGAAAGAAACATCTACAGATGGTATTTGTATACTTCTCGCTTACGAAATACTTGCCGCATCTTTAACGCTCATTTTATTTCTACTTCCAGTTGACGTTGTGACACATACCGCATGAAAAAGACCAATGCCGTCCAATTTCCAATATCATATAATGACTCGCACACCCAAGAAATCATTGACTGCGTTAGAAATCGTAGATATCCAAATATCCACACCAAATATATTTACAAGAAGCAAAAACCTTACCATCAACAAAGCACAGAGAGCCACTTGACTAACCGCCAGCTCTTAAAGCAATTAACGTTAAATTATCTCCTTTGAATTAACACAACTATATATAGGTCGTTAATAATAACCGTAAATAAATAACAAAAAAAAACTAACAAAGTGGACCACCCACAGGGTCTACCCTTTAACCCTCTAATCTCGGCTGACTGCGCTAAAACAAGATTTAACCTTTAAAAAAAACCAGATTAGGCCTTCATAAATTCATTAATAAAAAAAGACTTTATTACCTATTATGCTTACGATGCCTGTCTTAATTTCAGTGAATCTTAGCAGCTATCGGTGGTTCTGTGGTAGAGCGCTCGACTGCCAAGCCGAATGGTCTGGGTTCGAAACCTGGGTGGCGCATTTGTTTTTTATCAATAGAGAAACGCTAAATTAGAATTTCTTCGATGCAAAAATTTCTATTTCAATTCTATTTCAATTAAACCAAAATTTCGTAATATTAAATAAGCTTCCGATAAAGCTGAAGGTCTAATTTTCAATAAAGCGTAACGAGTGTCGGTGGTTCTGTGGTAGAACGTCCGCCTGTCAAGCAGGAGGTCTCGGGTTCAAATCCCGCCCGATGCGATCGGAAATTGATATTAAGACGAATACCGTGTACAACTGGTGGAAACCCTGCCATTGGACGTTGAGAGGTAGCATTACACTCAGCACTCGGTCCGTCCCAAAGTCATTAAGAAGAAGTTGGTGAGAAAACGCCCGTATAAACACAACAGACTCAACATGCACAACCATCAGAACACAAACACAACAAATTCAACACTCACAACCTACGCATAAACATTACAAAAACGTAATACACAAAACCGTCACGACGGTGAGCGAAAAAACACCATCCAAACCAAACCGCAAATGCATCCGTTAACGCTCACCGTCACATGGTGGTTTTGCCAACCCTTTGAGAAACTGCGTACGCAGTGATTACACTTTGCACCGAAAATGCGAATACGTTCGCAGGCCTGACAGACCCACAGACCCACAGACAGACACGGTGGTTGTATAACCCCTCCTAGGTAAAAATTAAAATTTGATTTTTCATAAAGTACTTCTTAAAACAATTTTTTTCAATAATTTTTTAATTAAGGGAATGGAAGGGCATGTTTTTATCTCGCTGTATGCCATGTTATATTTTCATTTCCAGTATAAAATATTTAATTAATTTGTTTCTCCGTATTACACTTTTCTACTTCAAGATAATAGACATTTCTAGTTTTCCATATTTGGTAATTCAAATAAAATAGCCTCGTATTGTCATTTCCTAAGTTTTTAAATATAATTAGTAGATTCGAGTAATCAACGATTTGAGATATGGTTAAAATTTAGGATTTGTGATATAGCGGTATAGTGGCTAACGATCGCCTTAGAATAGCGCTCCCGGTCCCACTTGGATTTATCCTCTTATGAATTTATTAAGTAAAGAGTGTAATGAAGTAAAATTTTCACAGGAGACGGAAATTCCTTGAAACTGCCAGGTTCCAAGGGATACCAAATTCTCAGAAGTGATCCTCAAGTTAGAACAGCTGCCCCTTATCGAAGTTAGTAGTGTTCTCTCACATCAGAGATTTCTAGGCCTAAAATAATAATAAAACAGCCGCTACCCCTTATAACAAATTTAAAGTGTTTATGAAAAATAAAAGGGCAATTAGTTGATGTTTGCTGGTGGTCTTGCCCATTCTTTTGGAAATAAAATATAAATTTCGTTATAAGCCAGCGGAGGCTCTAGATGAAGAAGCAGATATCGCTAGCGTCTAAATCAAAACAAGATGGTGAAGCTACATTTTGACCCAAAAGGTGGGACATAAAAGTATGCTTCGCGTTGATTGCCTCGTTTGTAAATTTGTCAATAACTTCAATTATAGTAATTGTTTACAATATATTTTCTATGGGATATATAATTTAGGTTAAAGTTCACTAAGTAAACTAAAAGTAGTCTAAATATAATACTCTATAATGGCTCTCTGACGACGTTATTGTTTCGCTATTTTGAATTTTAGCTTCCGTTCCCATTAATAGATGGCTCCACGCTCTCCACGAAAAGCATTTTTTTCGAAGATTCATGGCCATCTCTAATAACAGGGGCCTTTTAATAATGCAGGTGGCAATGATAGAGCCGATAGTTGCTTTAAATGTCTTTGTTTTCTGCTCATCATTGTTCGTGAATTCGATAAATTGTTTATCAATTTGAAAAATAAGCGTTAAATCAGCTAGGCTAATACCGAAGGCACCACCTTAGGCCTAATCAGTTCGACAATCGTAACTGTGCGGTAATTTATCTCTTTTTAAAGAAAACCAAACGAAAACTTAGTTTATTTAGGCTTTAAAATGGATTCCCCTAACAAAGATGGCTTGCGCTTCTACGTAACCCTCGGCTCCGCCATTTTGTTTGTTGTAGAATTTATGAAGAAAAGAGTTACTTATTTTCAGCCTCCAAATGATCACTTATGGCGTAGGGTACTGTTTGCGCGGCACTTTCCGCTTATTTAATAGATTTAGTTATACTTTTGCTTTCAGATAGGGAAAATTTTCGCTTTTACGGGATTTTTAACCTTCTACAACACAAAATGGGAATAAGGTAATTAGGTATGGAAAATGGGAAAAATGACCGGAAAACAAGCTTTCGAGAGGTATTTTAAAACTTCTTTGATATAATTGCTAGCTCTAGCCTGCTCTAAATATGTCTAGTCCATGTTGGGAACCTGGGTTTTGTAATCAGTGTTGGGCACCGCTCATCTCATTGTGAGCGGATTTGTTATTATGAGTGAATATGAGCGGTAAAATATCTTTTTAAAAGAGCGCAAAACAAAAATGAGAGGAGCGCCAATTTTACCGCTCAAAAAAAGAGCGGAAAGAGTGGAGCGAAAATTTGGCCGCTCAAAAACGAGCGGAAAGAGATGAGCGAAAATTTGGCCGCTTAAAAAAGAGCGGAAAGAGAGGAGCGGAAATTTGGCCGCTTAAAAAAGAGCGGAAAGAGAGGAGCGGAAATTTGGCCGCTTAAAAAAGAACGGAAAGAGAGGAGCGGAAATTTGGCCGCTTAAAAAAGAGCGGAAAGTGAGGAGCGAAAATTTTACCGCTTAAACTTCTGTCTTCTGTTTGTCCGATTTCAAAATAATTAACAATGGCGACGAGGGTTTTCGATACGTGAAACTAGTACACGATAATCCCTATACAGTGGCGTAACTAAACTTACGGTCGCCCGGGGCGGAAGACAAAACCTTAGCCCCCTCTCATACAATTAATATTAATTAATGAATAATAATTTGAATGACTTCAAGTATTAATTAACTAATTGACGAATTAATTCATTATTATGGCAAATGAACTACAAATATTATTTGCTTTGGTAATAAACATTGAAATTAAACTTAATACTTTACTGAAAGTCTGAAATACAAGGAATAAAAATGTCGTGATAACCTGAGACCGACCATTCAAAACGCGCCCTCCGCTCCTATTCGCTAGCGAAACGGGTATATGTGGCGCTGAAGTCGTAACCCTAGTTAGTGGGCTTTCCCACTCACTTCGGTGATCAAAAACGAACGATCGCCATGGCGAACGTTAAGCCCAGGGGTGGCAGAAATTGTGCTGTACCGTTTTGTTATAATACCGCGCTTAAAAAGAATAAAATTAAGGATAATGATGAAGAGAAAACCACAATTTTCCGAGTGAGAAGAAACTTTTCAACCTTTGGTTGAATAAGATAAAGTCGGGGAAGAGGCCTAGTAAATGGGCACAGATTTGCAGTGCACACTTCAAAGATGAAGACTTTTTAGAAAGAAAAGGTGAGAGACAAATTTTACATATTAACATCTTTAATCCAATGATAATTAAAATATCTTATCTAGATGGGAAAACTGTGAAAAGACGTCTAAAATGCAGTGCCATACCAAGTACAAATTTGCCATGTAGGTCAATTTCTGAAGCCACAGTCATTAAAAGAAAAGTAGATAGAGCTAAACGTTGTGCAAATCGCTCCAATGGTATTTGTATTTAATAATTTCATTTGTAAAACAAATAGATTTTAATTATCTGACTTATTTTTAGGTGAAGCGGTTGCGTCATCATCATTTGGTGATATAAATTCTCAGATAATTTCTAATAATTTTAATAGTGAAGTTCTTCATAAAAGTCCTGATGTTTCAACATTTTCCAACTTGGATATACTTGCTCAAGTAGCATCGGAAGAACTTGGAAAAGCTAATGTTCATGAGGTTTCTCCAGAAGTTACGAAAGCTTCAATTGGAATTCAAGTTTATTTGGAAAAGAACTATTTGATAGTCTTTCAACTGAGGTTTTAGGACTAGAAAACCCTAGTGACCTAGCTGATTTTGTTATGCCTGTGAGAGACCGTGTGTTATTAACGCTAATGAAGCTCAAGTCTAATCTGTCATTTGACGCTTTAGCTTCCGTATTTTTAGTTTCCAATCGTTCAATATCAACATACTTTAAAAGGACACTTTGCGCTCTTTCTGAAATTTTAAAAAAATTTATATTTTGGCCAAGTTTAGAAAATATCAGGGCTAATTTTCCCAAATGTTTTAAAGACTTTACAAATATTCGCGTTGTGTTAGATTGTTCAGAGGTACCGATGATGAAACCTAACACATTTCATGACAGAGTGGCTACCTACAGTCACTATAAAGGGACAAACACGATAAAGATTTTGATTGGAGTTTCGCCTTCTGGTATGATAACGCTCGTTAGCGATCCCTGGGGAGGTAAAGTCAGTGACAAGCAAGTCACCATTGAAAGCAATGTCATAAACCAATGTGAACAATTTATAGATGCGATTATGGTCGATAAAGGATTTCTTATCGAAGAAGAATGTTCTGCTAATGGTATTGTTTTGCATATTCCTCCATTTTTGAGGAAAAAATCTCAATTCACTAAAGAAGAAAGCGTTAAGAATCAAAAAATAGCATCTGCATGTTGAAATAACCATACAAAGAATTAAATTATTTAAAATTTTAAATGATAAATTTGACCTGGATTTAGTTCCTTACTGTGATGAAATTGTTACTGTCATATGTGGGTTAGTTAATTTACTTAAACCAATTCTGGCAGATGACAAATTTCTAGACTAAAAATTAAAATACCAATTGTTTTTTATGAATCCATTTTAATTATTAGTTCTCAGTTTATCTTTAATATCAAATGAATTTAATCTTACATTTTGTAAATTTCCAATGAATTTAATTGTAGAAGTTGTAAATTGGTTTTTCACCTTTCATAAAAACATTTTAAAATATTAACTATATTAATTATTTTAATTTTATCACTTTTTAATAGTTAAAAATCTTATCACTTTCTGAATATTTAAAAATAGGAATTATTTTAATTAATCCTATCACTTTCTAATAGTTAAAAATAGTTCCTATTTTAATTTTATCACATTCTAATAGTTAAAAATTTTATCACTTGCTGAATAGTTAAAAATAGGAACTACTTTAATTAATCCTATCAATTTCTAATAGTTAAAAATAGTTCCTATTTTAATTTTATCACTTTCTAATAGTTAAAAATCTTATCACTTGCTGAATAGTTAAAAATAGGAACTACTTTAATTAATCCTATCAATTTCTAATAGTTAAAAATAGTTCCTATTTTAATTTTATCACATTCTAATAGTTAAAAATCTTATCACATGCTGAATAGTTAAAAATAGGAACTACTTTAATTAATCCTATCAATTTCTAATAGTTAAAAATAGTTCCTATTTTAATTTTATCACATTCTAATAGTTAAAAATCTTATCACATGCTGAATAGTTAAAAATAGGAACTACTTTAATTAATCCTATCAATTTCTAATAGTTAAAAATAGTTCCTATTTTAATTTTATCACTTTCTAATAGTTAAAAATCTTATCACTTGCTGAATAGTTAAAAATAGGAACTACTTTAATTAATCCTATCAATTTCTAATAGTTAAAAATAGTTCCTATTTTAATTTTATCACTTTCTAATAGTTAAAAATCTTATCACTTGCTGAATAGTTAAAAATAGGAACTACTTTAATAGTATCACATTTTTCTTGACTAGAAGAGGCAGGTAAAATTTAAAATAGAAATCACTTAATATCACTAACTCTTCATCTCTCTCAATGTCAATTAACAAATAGCCCTTTGGAGACTATACAAAAAATGAGCATGTTTTGATGTTTAGTATATAAAGGCCAAGCTGAACTTGGGCATAATAGCCCCTGCAGTCATTAGTTGGCAGGTAAATCCCACTCTTTCCAAGTTTCAAAAAATTAAGTTTGTTTTGAGAAAATGCCTCTTCAATTGGTATTTTTTTGGCAACAAATAGACTCTTGATCTCAAGTAATTTGGTCTCTCCATTTTCTACAAACAAACCATCTGGACTAAAAGCTAGAAATTGATTCTTAAGACTAGCTATGAGACCAAATTCAAATACTTCAACCTTTTTAAGCCAAGAGAATTTGGCCCGGGCAACTTTCTCCATTTTGTTACCGTACAAAACTGAAGGGACAGTTAGTTCCTTACCGGATAAATGGTTCTCTAAAAGTTTGGAAGCAGTATTCCCCTTATTTTTAGATGAAATAATTTTTGTAAAATTAGTACCAGTTAACCTAACTTTTCTCCCTTCTTTCCATTGATCTGATTTTTGATCTAATTGAGCTATGATTTTTGCTCTTTGCAAATCTACTTCAACAAATTCTTTGAAGAATTTAGCTTCTTCTGGAGATATTTTAGTAAACTGGTTTTCATACTCATTTGATACATTAAGTGTGTCTCTCAAAAGCTTATCAATTAAAATTAGAGAGTCGATTGGTTTTTCTCCAACATACTTGAAAATTTCAAGCATTGAGAGATTCACTAATAAAAAAAAATAGATTAAAATACAGCTACATAATTCGAAGTTTCATACACCTCACTCTGAATATTTTCTAAAGCTATGAAATGAATGGTTTATCTTTATAATAATAATAATAGAAATGAAAATCTAGACTTGTTCTAATTAAAATAGGATAATTAATAGTTTACATACCCTTTAGAGAAGTCATAATTATTCGATGAAAGTTGCCGAAACTGTAACTTCAAACATTTGAAGGATAGATTAAATATCACGTAATGGTGTAGTAAATATTCACCAAGGCCTACTCAAAGTCTTCAACAAAGTTTCATATCTCTCTAACACGACTAAAACTTCTACTGACAGTTTAAAAATATCAAATAAAAGTCTAATATACTTTTGTTAGACATGACATTCTATCAAACTTTCCGAAATACTTTAAACTAATGTTTGATCGATGTTATAAAATCAATACTTCTCTATAGAACACCGTAACTCCCGGTACCCTGATCACCGAAGCTGATCACCAATTATGGCACAAACGACTTGGACATCAAGATATACGTCACGTAGCAGCAACGCTGAAGAGACTTAAAAAAGAAGTGGTCGATCAGACGGTGGACACTTTATGCGAATGCTGTATCTACGGCAAGATATCACGGTACCGTTTTGGCAAACGGATGGACAAGGCTACGAAACCCGGAGAAGATGTTCTCTCAGATCTCTGGGGGCCAAGCGAAAGAAGTTGTCCAACAAAACGTATTCTGGTTTCCCGGTTGGTAACAAGGACAATACAGATGGGTATCGTTTATTCGTCCCCGAGCTCAAGGACGTCCTACGTTCCTGAGACGTGATGTTCAATCCAGAGAAATGCACTATGGATATCTGACTTCTCGTTAAGGAGGACATTTCAAGCCAGGGTGAGAATAATTCTGAAGATTTCGATTGCAGAGACGTGGCATTCAGACCCGGTGAAACGCGCTCCAGAAATACTGGTTCTGTTCGCACCACGCCGCATTGAAACTCGGACATTTGTTTAAAGGCATTAAAATTCGCTCGATGACTTGGGCCTAAGGTGGTGCTTTGGGTATTAGCCTAGCTGA
Organism: Leiobunum rupestre; assembly: GCF_980474605.1. Taxonomy (NCBI): domain Eukaryota; kingdom Metazoa; phylum Arthropoda; class Arachnida; order Opiliones; family Sclerosomatidae; genus Leiobunum; species Leiobunum rupestre. The sequence goes on from NC_143385.1 coordinate 91,495,122, forward strand.
TTATTTTATTATTACATCGTTCAACGCTCAAGAAGACGCTGCCTTGTAACGTCTGTCTACCAGGAAACAAGGTCTTCCTGATTAGCGATACTTTGCCACAGACAGCAAATGAAACACGTTCAAGCGATGATCGTAAGGAATAAGAAAAGTCAATGAACAACGAGTTGTCAGATATGAAGCAGCACGAGGTGTATGAATTGGTCGATCTTCCTCCTGATCATAAAATTATTGGAAATTATTGGATCATCCGTACAAAGACCGATGAAGACGGCACGATAATCAAGGCTAGACTAGTAACAATGGGCTTCGCACAACGAGACGTTTGCACCAGTCACCCGCTTCGAGACGCTCAGGATTTTTCTCAACATGGTTGCCCAAAAGAACTTCAGATTGAAGTAATTCGACGTGAGGAAGGCTTTTCTTCATGGAGATTTATTTGAAGAAATCTACATTCGCAAACACGAAGGTTTCAACAACGGCAGTGGTTGAGTCGGGAAACTGCGGAAAAGCCTCTACGCTCGGAAGCAATCACCACGCTATTGGAAGGAGCGTATCGATAGGATCTTGCGAGAATATGGCTTCGAACGTGCCAATGATGATCATTGCTTATACGTTCTCTCGACAAGTAGCACATTCCTAGTCATCATTCTTTACGTTGATGATGGTCCAGTTGCTGGCAACACCAACGAAGCAATCCAAGAGTTCTTCCAGTGTTCGGAAACGAGTTCCAGATAACAACTTATTTTAGTCCAAAGATCGATTTCACCAAGGATGGCTCGGGATTTTTACAACAGAAGGCCTATCTCAAGATAATTCTGGAGAGGTTTGACATGTCTAAATGTAAACCCGTGAATACGTCAGCCAGCAACCAAGTTACTAGCGAAGACGGTCGGAGAAGTTTCGAGTTTACCGCCATGTATGCTTCAGCTATTTAAGTCTTCGGTATACAACTTCGGGAACCCAGCCTTACATAGAATTCACTGGTAACTGTGTATCTCAAACGCTGGCGAGTCCGACAGTTGCTTACTGGAATGCAGTTAAACGAATATTCCAGTACCTTAAAGGGACCACAAGTCTGGGACTGCTGTTTGGAGTCCACTGTTCCGTATTGCGACGCAGGTTACGGTGGTTGTGACGCGATAAGATGGTCAGTATCATTGGTTCAACTCCAGTCACTTGTGTCAACCGGAAGCAACAGTCCGTTGCTCTTTCGACAACTGGTACCAGCCACGGAAGCCTAAAAAGACATGGTCTGGATTGAAGTCATCAAAGCAGCTCTAGATATCAAGAAAGCCAACGATGTTCTCGTATTGCGTTCCGACCACGCTGGAGCCATAAAGCTGATTAAATATACTGAGTTCCACCGGTACACCAAGCATATCAGTATTCGTCAATACTACGTTCGAGAGCTGGTTGAAGAGGGCATCCTAGACGTCGTCTACGTTCCGAGTTAAGATCAGTTAGCGGAAATCTTCACTAAACCACTTGGCAATTAAGTGTTCACCCAGATTCGTCACAAGCTAAACCTCCACATGTATAAAGAAGTCTTCATCGTCTGCGAGTGTTGAAGTAAATACGATGTAAACTTCATTGTACCCGATAAAAATAGTTATATGCGTTACTCACCTGCTCATAGATAGTGGATCTCTTAGGTTATTTATGTATTGTCTTAAGATAGATGTTTTTTAATCTTATATAACGCGTTTTAATCGCTGGCTCGCTCAATTTAGTTTTAACTATACAATGTTTAGTTTTCTAAGTAATATGTTGTCAATTAAACAGTTTTATTTTTAATTGCTGTCCCATCATTGCATCAACGTTGCTAGTGTTTAATCAACTACTCCAACACTCTTTAATTTTCATTTTTAATTGAGTTTATCTTTTTCACTACAATTAATAATTTTGACCGTAATAACGATCTAGAATATTACAGATTATTAAGCATTACAAACGAACCTAAGTAAAATAAATGTTATACTTTTTGTATTTCGAGGTTTTCCGAGGTCTTAAGGTTAGAAATCATTTCCCCCAAAAAATGGCGAACTTTGTCGGATCCTAAAGATGGGACTTATATACGGTATGATAGGGGGACCATGTGTCTCCCATACTTCTTTCAATAAAATCATCCCCGATTTCCTGGCCCCCTGAGGAACACTGTGGGCAGAACTTTGAGGATAGCCTTCATTTAGAGATAAAACATCGCTTTAAATCACAGGAAAGTAATGGACCTGTTGGTTTCCATGATTCTTCGTTAGATTTAGCGTGGCTTTCCTTTAAATACAATTACCAAAAACGATCCGTTAAAAATGCAGGAACACCCGGTCATTTCTAGATTCTATGTCCTATATTCAATGATACGATCGGTAAATCTTACAGTTAGATGTTATGTATTTATTTCAGACCATGTTGAATATTTCATGAAATAATTGGTAAATAAGAGAATTAATAATTTTGTATTTTTACAGTCTATGAAGTATGATCAGGCAAATGTGCGGTAAATAGTACGCTTGCCAGTCATGTAATTTATACAGATGATCGTATTTTTTATGAAGTGATAGGTAAAAAAACCTTTAGAAGTCCTGCATTGTTTCAGCCTATGTACTAAAATAAGTCAAATAAACAGTAAACAGAAGGTTAGGAGTCATGATTTTTTTTTAAGCTAGGTGGTAGACGAAAACTATCAGCTATAAAGTTGTAGAGCATACTCGAAAACGAGAAAGAAGGGGAAGGAACAACAATGAGTACGACAATGAACAAAAATTTTTATCTAATTTACTTTCAAAGTTACTTTCGCAAACAACGCTTAAAGCAGCACTGAGCCCAAAGTGTCTAAATTATAATTAATAAAAACTTATTTGTTTCATATTAAATCGTAGAATAGTCGTGAATAATGTCCATAAATAAATAGTTCATCGAATTTTTCATGATTAATGGAAATTTAGGCTGTTAATTTATCCGTTTTCCTGCGCTCTAAATAGATGATTATTTATTTTGCTAACGCCTTACAAATAATCTTTCAACCAAGTTATAATTCCGTGCTAAAAACTAATATAAACATATTTTTCTCTGCTCGATGACAAGACTTAAAGGAAGCTGGTCCAATGTACCACTGACGAAGAAATGTGTAGTTATAAAATTATTAAAAATATAATAAGTGTCTTACTTATTATTATTTTTTTACTTATGAAAGTATTACACTTGCAATATATCAAGAGATCTACCTTTAAAAAAAATTCAGGTTTCCCTTAAATGAAGTTAATATTTTTACCTAAATTTATTTGAAAATTAACATTTTATTATTAGATAATTATGTAGCTTCTGGTAGCAAAAATTGTGAAATTTAGCTTAACATAATTAGGGAATACATTTTGGATTTATATGTTAATTGTGCACGCTATTTTTAAACATTGGGGTAGCTAAGATCTCCGTGCTCTTCCTCCGCGAAACTCATAATTATAAAGTTTCTAATTAAATTGCGATACTTCAAATGTCATGGAACAAGTACAAATTTAATTTAATTAAAAAATCGTTCAAAATGACCACCTTGGGCTTCGATATACGCAAATGATTCTTGAAGCCGCGTTGGAAGATTCCAGGCGTGTTACAGGCATCAATTATTCGTTGTCGTAGGTCATCAATGTCACGAACTTCAGTATTGTAAACCAAGTCTATAATCTGTCCCCATAGATAAATTCGGGAGAAGTAAAATCAGGAGATCGAGCGGTCCACGCCACGGTCCCACCGACCAATCTATCTTAAAAGAAACGCCTCATCAAGGTGATCTCTTACTTCCGGATAAAGTGTGGTGGAGCTCCGTCGTGCAAAAACCACATGCGTCTCCTCGTTGCTAATGGTACGTCTGCCAGTAATTCGGGATCTCGTAGAAACCGTAAATACTAACCATTTAGCCTGGGTGGAAGAAAGTTCAACGCAAAATATCTGTTGGTGTGATTTAACAGTTCTCGCTTAAGGGTTTCTTTGACTCGACTGATTTGTATTGTGCAAATAATGCCGTCACGAGAAAATTTACCTTCATCATCAATTAGGATTAAAGTCGGAATCTGTGGATCTTCAGCAGCTCTGTCCACAAACCACTGGAAAAAATTAACTTGCCTAGGATAGTCTGCTTCGATCAGAGACTGGACCTTTTGCAGATGGTGAGGGTTTTACTGGTGACCATGATGTCTTCGCCACACTATGACGTGATTCACCCATAATTGCCTACCCACTTGCCGGGTACCTCTTTCGGGATCATTTATCAAAATGGTAAGCACCTATACGTATTTTTAATTATTGGCTATTTTTTACCTCTCCGTGTTACAATCACCGTGTCTGTCTGTGGGTCTGTGGGTCAGGCCTGCGAACGCGTTCGCATTTGTGTAGCAAAGTGTAATCATTGCGTATGCAGGTTTGGCAAAACCACCGTGTGACGGTGTGCGTTAACGGATTGATTTGAGGTTGGGTTTGGTTTGATTGTTTTTTTTTTCGTCAACGCTCACCGGATATTGCGTTATTGTTATCTTGTAGGTCGTGAATGTTTAGTTCGTGTTGTGACTGTTGTGGGTGTTGAGTTTTTGTTATGATTGTTGTGGATGTTGAGTCTGTTGTGTTTGTCTGGGCGTTTTCTCTCCAACTTCTTCTTAATGACTTTGGAACGGACCGAGTGCTGAGTGTAATTCTACCTCTCAACGTCCAATGGCAGGGTTTCCACCAGTTGTACACGGTATTCTTCTTAGTATCAATTTGCGATCGCATCGGGTGGGATTTGAACCCGAGACCTCCTGCTTGACAGGCGCACGTTCTACCACAGAACCACCGACACTTGTTACGCTTCATTGAAAATTAGACCTTCAGCTTTATCGGAAGCGTATTTAATAGAGTTATCAATAAAGTTAACACTATTTTCAATAGATTAAAAGGGTCGAAGAAATGATTATAAAAAATGCTAATTTTAAAACAAGGTGTAAATACTAGTTTTTCGAAGTCTTGTGGAAAATCTTCCGTCCTTTCACGATCACATAAGTGTATAATATTTTTACAAAAGTGTGACACTTCCTATTCTTTACATGCAAAAAATTTACTGAGAGCTTTTCTCAATAAAGACTGTTAAACAGGCATTATCGCCGATTGGGGTCAGCTTGCTCCCACGTCACACGTAGCCTTTGACAGCGCCTCGCTAGGGGATATTATCTTCAGTAAAATATTGTCCAAAGTGAGAAACTTAGGAACAATATTATAGACTTATGCTGCTACGTAATAAAATTTTCCTGAATCATAAACCATAAGGCTTTAAAGTGGGGTGGCGGAGTGTTGAAGAAATAAAAAACAATGAAGATATTTTTTGTAACAAGTCTTATCTTTCCGTTATCTTTTAAGAGATAAGACTTCCGCTATATAAAACTAACATGCATATAGCTGTTACCGCTACTCAACATTGCTAGTCAGTTTTATGTTGTACTACCATCTATTCATTAATTGTAATGTATATATATTTTAACCAAGTTGTAAATAAACCGTTCATTACTTTTAACTGAAGTCAGTAGATTCTTTCGGTATCTGCGCTCTGCTCAGCGTTGCTGTTAAAAACTTCAACAGGTTATGGGCCCAGCACGCTTCCACTGCGCACCACTCTGATGCCGATGAACAACTGACGGTCGCTTCTCAACTGGTTCCTGCTCCCTGGTCCACCGAATCCTGACGATGGAAAGTCTCCTGCGCCAAGACATAGACAGACTGTCTGGTCCCGAGAACTGGCGTAGCTGGAAAAGACAAGTCAGCGATGTCCTGATAATCCGAGATGTCTACGGTATTATCACAGGCGATTGGACAGAACCGATCAGATCCACGTCGACAGAAGCAACGTATCCAGCTGCCTTTAAGAAATATCAAGTAGCGGTCAGCGTAACCCGTACGGTCATTTGGTCAGCATTATCTCGAAAAGTCCAGAACATAATTGCCGATTGCGAGACGCCCAAAGAGATGTGGGATAAGCTTCTCGAGATTTTCGAACAGAAGTCATCGAACCGGCTCCGGAAGCTTCTCGCTCAGTTAATGCGAGCCACCAAGTCCTCTGACGTTGATATGGCAACACACTTCACCCAATGGCGTTCACTGTGGGTTGACATTCTGACCACCGCTAAAAGAGAGAAGGATATCTCTTTTGATGACTGCATCCTGGTTGCTTGTATCTTCGAGTCCTTGCCGAATGATGAATATCGAGAGTTCAGTATGCTGTGGGACACGCTTCCCCAAGACAAGCAAACTGTCGATAAACTACAATGACTACTGATCGGCCGTGCGACCCGAGACGGAGATGCTTTCACGGAATCAACCGGGCTGGTAGCTAGATGAGAAGGCAACAGTAGGGTTCAATCCTCGCCAAATCAGAGTTCCCGAAAGCAACGCCCTAGGTGTTCCTACTGCAAACGATATGGGCATCTGACCCAAGACTGCAGAAACGCTAAAAGAACGCCCAGAAGCAAAGGCACCGACGATGAAATCCCGACCGATCTCCTCGCTGCGAACGGCTTCGTGGCTGGTTCATCTGCAAAGAGGCTCTGGTTTTTTGACTCGGGCGCAACTCAGCACGTGACGAACGACGCCTCGAATTTCACCAGTTTTCGCACTTTCGACCGTCCGGCCACGTTACAAGTCGGAAATAAAGCTCGAATGACTGCCAATGGAGAAGGGGACGTTAAATTCCGCGTCAAAATCGGCATGGCAATTGAACACATAGTCATCCACAATGTCTGGTACATCAGAGACTTCGCTTGCAATGTTCTCTCTATCAGGAGCGCCATGAACCGGAACCCAAAGTTAGAGTTTATAGCTACGGCAACGGCCTGCGGACTGTAAGAGAAGTATAATGGCAAGCGTCGACTACGTCTTCCAGGAAAAGTCGAGTCTCTATACCGTGTGGATATGCAGGTGGTCCAACCTCCAAACCCTGTCCATCTTGCCGCTGTTTCAAAGAACAAGCGAGACAAAGTTCGTCGGTCCCGAGATGTAAAATGCGATCCCGAGCGATGTTCCTTTGGGACTCCTATCCCTGCTCATGATGATGTCACCAAACAGGGCGAGCAGATATCAGAGTCCAGCAGCCGAGACGAGCCATCCAGAGCCGGTGACAACCTGAGAGACGAGACATCCAGATCCGTCGATGCATCCCGAGACGTGCCCACCAAAACCATTGGTGTATCCCTAGACGTGCCCACCACACTCGTCAGAACGCCGACCGAAGTAACAGGTCCTGTCCTTCGAGATCGATCGACACTAAGGTCAAGAAAAAACACTTGTTGCACATGCACTCCAGTCGACAAGGTATTCCTTATCTGCGATGTACTTCCGAAGGTGGCAGAAGAGGCACGCTCTAATCTCGTAAAGGTCAACTTACCTCACGGGAAGAAAGGTCATTGGGAACCGTTGAAGCTTCAACGAAGATGGCCCGATACTACAACACCGCCGGAACCTGAGTCTTTACCACTCCTGCGATATCTTCATTGAGAGCGAGTGTTGAAGAAATAAAAAACCATGAAGATATTTTTTCAACACAAGTCTTATCTTTCCGTTATCTTTTAAGAGATAAGACTTCCCCTATATAAAACTAACATGCATAAAGCTGTTACCGCCACTCAACATTACTAGTCCGTTCTCACTAGTCAGATTTATGTTGTACTACCATCTATTCATTAATTGTAATGTATATATATTTTAACCAAGTTATAAATAAACCGTTCATTACTTTTAAATGAAGTCAGTATATTCTTTCGGTATCTGCGCTCTGCTCAGCGTTGCTGTTAAAAACTTCAACACGGAGTAATTAGCACTTTCGCCTCGCAGCAAGAGGAGCCGGGTTCGATCCCAACTTATGGCACTGGGTTTAAACTCGGAACAACTCTTTCTTCGTTGAGTATGAAAGTTATCACCACACTGGTTTAAGGGGTTTTCCCCCGAGTTCTTCGGTTTCCCCTTCCATAAAAACGTGTGGAGGTTAACGGTAATAGTTAGTCTAGGGAGCTTGGGGCACGAAGGGCTTGCCACCACCCTCCTACGCATTGTAACCCGGCCACCTGAATTCATGGCTTTCAAAGTCGCGTGATGACTTAGGCCTAAGGTGGTGCCCTGGGTAATAGCCTAGCTGATTTTTGTTGTTGATTGTTGACATTTTAAGGAAATACAGGATAATAGAGGATTGGTTAGTAATTTTGGAAAGTTAAATTTTTACCTTTCATTTTCGACACAAATGGCTCCTCTGTAAATTTTTTTTAAATTATTTTCAGATTAACTGGTCGCCAAATTGAAATAGTGAGTTTCTAAAAAAAAATCGAGCGGCTACTAATACGAGGATAAAGTATAGTTTGCAGATAAAAATTTTTAGATCCACCCCAACAAATCATAAAAAAACCGGCCAAGTTTTCGCCCAATGGTAAAAGCTGAAACAAGCCCAATTTACTACCATAAATAACACCATTCATTGAATGACAACCAACTTCGACTCAAAAATTGGAAGCAAATAGTTTATTGTTAAATACGCAGCTTATACTAGATTACCATCTTCAATTTGAAACCACCAAAAACACCGTTTTCAATCCAAACTAATTTGCTCCTCAAAACGACCATTGAAAACCAGCCAACTTTCCATCCTGAGAGCTCTTGCTATTTAATATTCAGTTTAGACCGCTTTAATTCGCTTTCGAAAGGAAATTAGGGGTTCAGCTCATCAAATTGAAAAATCGAAAACTCCCACTCGACACTACGATTTATAAACCCGTTTTTGTGGCCAAAACTCTAGATGGCACATAGAAAAATTAAATCAAAAATTATTTTTATACACCACCTAGCGTACAAGTTAGTTTTCTGTTAATTTTTGGAGCAAATCAAGCATCAAAACCAGTTTTGAATTAGTTCCGTATCTTATATAAAAAGTTTCATTGCATTATATATATATATTTTTTTTTATTCAAGGAAGAAAGGGCTGATTGAGTCTGAGAAGACCGCGAGCCCGGCGAAACACCATCTGATTAATCAGGGCGAGATATGTGTAACGGCCACGCCAACGGGGGGATACGTGGGGACAGGGGTGGGGACACCCGTGGCGGAAGTATTCCGACCACCCGTTGGGGAATTGGTAGTCGTCCTCACACGACCATCCACAAACTCTGTATCCCGGACGCCTGGGATTACAGGAGTGAGCCACTACTCCCGGCTTCATTGAATTATATCATTTACTTTTGAAGTTATCGAACAAAAACAACTAAAAATGCACCAAATCCGCCATTTTCGTTTGGGTTTAACTTGAGAACCCGCAGGTTCATTTCGATTTCGTTTTTTTTAAATTAATAGAAAACAAGTCAAATTACCATAATATTTTGAAAAAACTTTGCAATTTCTGACGCGGTAGCGGCAATTGGTTTTTAATTTCAGTAAAACAATTTCTGGTAAATAGCACATATATAGCCAGAAATTGGGCTATTTATGGGCAGGAAAATAAAATTGTTGGCTATAAGTTGAAGCATAAAAATTAAGAACCGTATTTAGGACAATGACCTACAATTTTCACTTACATCATTGCTAAAGAGATATATGTGGACTAGCGATGAAACTACTAAGATGTTAAACTAAATTAAAAAGTAAGTTTTCGTTATCTTCTAACCATAAAAACTTTTACAAAATTAAATTTGAAATATAATAATGAATAACCCAAATGAATTAAAATTGGATCTTTATACATTTTTAATTAAAAAACTAAGCACAATTTAACTTTTCACATTTTAAAATTGAAAAAGTAAAATTGTGCTTAGTTTGTGTGGGAGGTAGAGAATGTGGCCGACCTTGTGATGACGAACACCAATAACCCAATAGGTGGCTGTGGTACTTCCGGCGGGGGTGTCATTTTGCAGAAAATATAGTTTTTTTGTTGAAAAATACAGGTAATTCAAACATTTTATCTGTGTAGAAACTACAGGAATACGGTTAATTTAACAGGTTTACCCTGTTAAAACTAAAATTTTGATCTCAGTGTTGGCAGTGTAAGGCCTGTTTCACATGGTACCATTTTGACGCGCGCGACTCGTAGCCCGGTCGAGTCTTAATTTAATTCACACTATGCGTTTGCTAAAGCCAATAACCAAAAGATGCCTACATTCTTTAAATAAACAAGAAGAAGCCTTAAAGTTACTTTTTGATTATTATTATTTTTCTTTGCATATAAATGCATTTTCCGCATAAAAATCAATTCATCGTTTCTCTTGTTCAATTCTGAAGGCTTGCTTAGAGTTTTCCTCTGATGTTTGCTTGCGTTTCGACATTTTAACCACGGATAAATAAAACCTACTCTACGGACTCCCCTGAACTAGTGTGCGATAAGCCCACAGAGAAAAAATGGCAAAAACCTAGTTCCGCGAGTTAAAATAGATTTTGACCGGACAGAATGAACTTAGAAATACTTCGAAGGAATTACTCCCACTTACACCCACTTTTTGGGCTACTGGTCACCCACGACAAAATGGTCTCGTGCGAACCAGGCTTCACGAAAAACAGGTTGTAATTCCAGTCGTGGTAGCACCAACTCAATATTGGACGTCGTTGGGGAATAAGTGGAAACACCTCTACGTGATTTTCTCTTTTTCAACACTTTGAAGGAGGCTGAAGTACAACAAGTCCGAATGTGTTTTGCAACCACGGCTATCAAAGTTTCACACGCGCGTAGCGACATATGGAATCATTACCGCCGCTTTATTGAAAAATCCACGAACGAAATTTCTAAACAAGTGGCGAAATGTCTTTATTGCGAAAAGTAAGTTATGATTTTGCACACTTGAGATACCGGTTACAAAGATAATCATGTTTAATTTATTTTACACAGCACTACCTACACCCAAGGAGCTCGTCCAAAATATAAGCTAAAAGTAAAAACAAACTTTTTTATACCTGAACCACAAGTTCCGGAAAAGGTTTAATCTTAGGGTTACTTCCCTTTCAATTCCCCCAAAGGAATTGTATTAAACATAAAAGAGTAAAATGGGTCTAAAATAAATTATTAGACCTTTTTTAGTACTTAAATGGTTTGAAATAAATTAAAAGTCCAATTTTAGTCGTTTTATAAGCTTTTATTTTTAACAGTATGGGACGGCAGTATGGTTGTGACAAATAACATGGATGGTAAAAAGTTGGAAGTCAATTAAAGGCGCAACTTTAAAGGCTCCATCACCAGCATGGCGATGACTTCAACGTATTAAGATTCTCGAGCATCGATCAATGAACCCTTCCGAAAGTCACTACCGCACTAAGATTCAACAATGGAAATCGAGTTCGATTTGTTGCACACGTTATTCATCTGTCCGCGAGCGTCATTTTTGAAAATCTTAAATCCAGTCCTAAGCGCAATAGTCAAGAGGATAATGGACCTGATGATGAAGAAATAGACCATGGTGATTCCAACACTATTAGAAGTACCGCAGGAATGGTATTTTATTTCTAAATTTTGATTGAATTTCGTTTTAATGCACTGTTAAAAATTAAAGTTCATAAATCGACTAAAATTGGACTTTTAATTTATTTCAAACCATTAAGGTACTAAAAAGGTCTAATAATTACTATTAGGCCCATTTTACTCTTTCATGTTTAATACAATTCCTTTTGGGGAATTGAAAGGGAAGTACCCCTGAGATTAAACCTTTTCCAAAACTTGTGGTTAGTCCATTTAAATGTTATATAAATCCCTTAAGCGAAGAAAAAATATATGGACCCATTTCTAGACTAGTATTTGATTACTAAGTTATTTCCTTTTTAAACATTTTCTTTAAATTAACACAACGCGAATAAATTCCAATCACCTGGAATATTAAGCAATAGTTAAGTCTTTAAAAGTTTGATTACAGATTTTAAATATAGAGTATATTGATTAAGGCGTCAAACTATTCGTACCCAAATACGGGCGTCGTAAAGTTCTTGTTTAATCTGTATCAACTACCGATAAATTTAACGTTGTGCAAGTACTCTTGGTTCCTCGATTTCAGAGACGGTTATTTGGCTATTGCCCTCGGCTGGAAACCAACTCTATCGGACCAAGTTAATCGATAATATATCGATCCGTATTGAATAATTAAAAATTAAATAAATAAGGCCCTAAAATGGAATGAAAAAGAGCGTTTAAAAGGTCTAACTTCTTACTTGTTGTGAAGAAAAATGGTTAAAAAAGTGTAAAAAGTGCTTAAACACTTCTCGAAATGACTGAATTTGGAATGCAGAAAGTTTAAATATGATTTTTGGCAATACCTTGTATGGTCTAAAATATTGGAAAACGTTCTAACCTCTTTAGAGGTTTATAATAAACCTTTACTCTTAACAGTGTGGCACGAAATACAACGAATACCATAGAAAGACAACAATAGCTGTAGGTCACTAGTACGCGTTGTTTTCTGTCGGTAGTTAGAGAACGCCACAAAAGAACGCTTAACGTTCAACCAAACAGTAAATTTGAACAACGAAATCCGTCCGTTTGGAGTATGAAGCTGTCCTTTAATCCCTATAGGAGAGTTCCAACTTAGCACGATTGCTGCTTCGAGTGACAGAGTCGAATCTTCAAGAGCCTTCGTTCTTTCTTGGCGAAGAGACTTCCGTTTTCTATTCCTCCAGTGCGATTAATTTCAAATTAGCTTTTTTTTAACAACGTCCTTGAAACATCATGCTGAACGGAATGAATCATCTGGTGCAGGGCTACTTGAACGAGCGTTTTCAGCAAAAGACCGAGACAGAGAAGAGATGATGGGAACAAGTATCGTTCTCCAAATATCGTACCAATTTGCACTTTACGTGAGACCGGAACTTGTCCACAATGTCTCTGATTTGAAGCTTCATTTATCGTTTTATGTTGAAACTGAAAAAAATAAAGAATTAAATTACCCCGGGCCAAGAGAAAACGAAGGTTCCTGTTTGTTTGTCTCCCTTCTCCACCTAGACAACTAAGCATTTATAGCAACGATCCCACGCTAATTACATTGCATTAAACACGTGATAGATTCGATCCCTGGTTTTGACACTGAGGTTTTCTAAATTAAGAAGAAAATAAACTAAAGTCATGGCTCTAACGATGTAAAAATGGTACTCGATGTCAAGACACTTAGTAATTCTTCATATTTAATGCTAGAAAGAGCACTACGATTAAAAACGGTGATCTAGTAGTGAGAAATTTGTCAATAGTAATCGCGTGTTCGATTGACTTAACTGTGTATCCTTTGAAGTCTCTTCAAACCATTATACAGAATGACCGTGATTTACAAAGTTTCCATATCAGTGACGCCGAATGGGACAATTTATATAGTCTTTCTTTGATCTATGGTTAACGCTTTTATCCAAACAAATCCCCTCTTGTAACTGATAAAATTTCGGCCGGCAAAACATCCTACCATTTCGCTCGTTATATATGCCAATGAATAAAGTAATGGCCTGCTTAAAGACGCCGGAAAATTAGCTTAAAGGAAAATGTTGCATAACGAAGAATTTTCGAAAACCGCTGCGACATGGATAGCCGTAGGTAAGATTAGAAAATGGATATATCGACTTCTTCGCCAGTCTTAAATTGGTAAATAAATCATACATTTATTATCGTGTATTCATATCGAGAACCATTGCCGCAGATAACACCCCCTTAGGCCCCAACGTGCGTGGTCCCGATGGTTGGTGGTCCTGAATTGTCTATGGAATTGTCGGCCTTGTTGAGATGCTTACTTTGAATTTTAATGATAAACAATTTATTTTTGCAGGAGAACGCTGAGACCCGTATAGGTACGAGGTTTGCCGACACATTATTGAAATTTGTCTTTAATAAAGTTTTAGATACAACTTTGAAGATGGACTTATTTAAAGAAAATAACAGTAAAGCTACACTAAAAGAAATCAGAGACACCATACTAAATATTAACAACGAGTGCTATGCTACTAGGAACGAGCCATTGGGAAATGTCGACACCGAGGGCATGAACGATTTATACGCAATGTATCCCAAACGGCCAAAGAAACTCGTGAAAGGGGCTGAACAGCTCAAATATTAAAAAGACGACTTACTTCTTCCGCAAACTAACATTCTAGAATATTGGAAGGTGCTTTCAGTTTTGTTTTTTGACAAAATTTAATACATTGTTGAAATCTTGAGATTGGATCAGCATAGTGCTGGTCTGAGGTTAGTGGAATATTGTTTACTGGCTCTTCTATATGAGAAGAACTATTCTGATCATCGACCTACATAATATAATTATTATACATTATCTTATTAACTCAAATGAAATAAATGACCCCCCTGTAAGCTAAATAGCTAAAGACTATCTATCTATTCGGGGCTCATCAGATACGGCTTAGATATGTTTCTCAGGTGGATGTATTTGCTCGAAAACGAGGTTCTCTGAAGCCAGATCAAGTGCCGTAAAACGGTAGGAATTTCTGTAATGTTTAAATTGTTAATTTAACTATGGCACGAAAAATGAACGGTATTATTTGACTTATTGCGTTACTACATTTCGTGTAATAAATAATGGAAAAAATAGTCATTAATATTGCACTGAATCGTGAAACAATGTGGGTAGGGGGTCATTTCGATGACCAAATAAATCAACTTCAAAGATATTATGGAGCAGAGCCTGGACTAGCAAACTTCTTTTAATATTAATAGTTAATGTTTTGGGATCGGTATCAAATCTAAGTTATAACACAACATGGATACGTGGTACGGTTGAAGGGTGGTTTCAGAAACTTGGCAACAGTTCTAGTGTTAAGTCTAACTTTTCACCATTGTGTTATACCAAAACTTAGTCTAATACGCCAAGACGGATTGGAAAAGTGCGGGAGCTACCTAGCCTATAAAGGTTAAATTTAACATTAAGATAAACATTAATTAAATAGTTTTAAAGGATTAAATCTTCGGTAATGAATTTGCTAAAATCTCACTCGTGTGTCGTGTGTCCTTAATCTTCTACATTTCAAGTTTTATTAATACACGAGTGTAGGATATGATTTAAAAAGGTCGTTACGATATCCTTAATCTGAATTCAGATTTGTAAAATAGTGCGTTCCATTACTCACTTGGAGTCGCTCTACAATTTCGCCTCTGACGAGTCAACATAGATGTGGCTCCGGGTGAGTGATAAAATAAACATTCTAGTAAACTTGCTTCGAGTATTTTCCTTTTCCCCCTTGACCCGAAGTCTCGTAGCTTTGGACGTACCAATATTTTACGCCATAGCGACTCTTTAACTGTATTTTAGAAGCGTTTGTAAACACCCTTTGTTGACTTAAAGCGATTTGCATTACTCGCTCCGAGTTTCTGGGCACTCGCGCTCGGATCAACCTGATCGAATTTTTACATTCCATTTGCTTGCCAATTTGAGGTTCGAGGAAGATTCGTACGGACCATTTTTTGAAAGTCGTTTGATGACTTAGGCCTAAGGTGTATTAGCTTAGCTGATTATACTTATACTTAAAAATTGGTATAAAGCTACAAGATTTTAGGTCAAGTTGGAAACGGAAACTACCACTTACGATATAGATAAAATAATAGAGTTGGCGGCTCACTCTTAATTGCGGAAATGTTTAATTTGAACAATTGTTGGCGAAAAGTCGATAAATTAACTTTAGTTAAACACCACATACAACATGAACTATCAAAATTT
The DNA here is from genome assembly GCF_980474605.1 of Leiobunum rupestre. Taxonomy (NCBI): domain Eukaryota; kingdom Metazoa; phylum Arthropoda; class Arachnida; order Opiliones; family Sclerosomatidae; genus Leiobunum; species Leiobunum rupestre. Next base: position 91,510,784 of record NC_143385.1, read on the forward strand.
GTATATGTATGAAACAGAGCGAATATCGGTAAATAAATAAAAATATTCGTCGCAACTTCACAATTTCAAACGACATGTCTAAGAAAAATATGTTTGGTTATAAATAAAAATGATATGAATAAATCACCTTGCATTTATTCTATAAATAAGATAGGCTAATTCTAGTTTTATCCAAATGAATAAATTTTTAAATTAAGTTACTCTGTATCTGTTTAACGAAATGTCCATATTTTGTAATTCGTCTTATGAATAACTGCAATTTATTAATTTCTACAACTCTATCCTTAAATAATTCCGTTAAAAAACCAAAAATATTTTAGCATAATATTCAAATTCAATTCCAAGCACTAACCCTTGAAAAATATTAAAAACAAATTGAGGAATATGATGTATAGTACATAAATATTATAACCTTTAAGTTGTTTGAGCTTTGTATAAATATGTATATCAAAGAATAGTTTTGAATATTTAATTATTGATTGATTAGAATTGTACACTAGTGATAAATGATTGAATACCTCTTATTTGAATTTAACTATTCGAGATTAAATGGCACGCTCGCAAATCGGAAGACACCAAATCGATTAGCCCCATTAAACTCTTTTGCTGAAGTACCTAAACGTTTTTGTTCTATATAAACTCGAGTACTCGGTACAAAAGATTTAGTCGCACAGCCCTAGCACATTTCCAATTTAGACTCTTAATTATTTTTATAAATTTTATTTAAAATTATCCCACTTAATCCGTCTTTCTCGATATTTATGATGCTTTATATATGTAGATGATGTTTTATATTATTTATAACTGTTTTTAATTCGTTTATTTTGCAGCTAAGATTTGAATAATTTATGATACGATTTTTGCATCCCAGAGTTGTTATCGTTCACATTTCCTCCTTTTAGAAGATAATTGTAAAACAGCAATTAAATAATAAAAAAAATAATCAGCTAGGCTAATACCCAAGTCACATAGCGACTTATAATGCCATAAAACATATGGCTGGGTTCCAATGCGTAGGCCAGCCCTTCATGCCACGCGAGTCAACAAATCCTTACATTTACTATACCCTGATCCTCAACAAGTTTTTATAGAAAAAGGAAACCGAAAACATCGGGGGGAAACCCCTTTAACCAGTCGGGAGAGGACTCAACGCAAAAGGAGTAGCTCCGAGTTGTTCACACAGTACCACAAGTTCGGAACGAACGCGGTTCCTCTAATCACGAACTCAGCTAAATGTTGTGGCTCTGACCACCTCCGTCTCTAATCACAAACTCAGCTAAACTCCCGTGCTATGACGACTTCCGCCTCTATTCACAAACTCAGATAAACTCCCGTGCTATGACGACTTCCGCCTCTATTCACAAACTCAGATAAACTCCCGTGCTATGACGACTTCCGCCTCTAATCACAAACTCAGATAAACTCCCGTGCTATGACGACTTCCGTCTCTAATCACAAAATCAGATTAACACCCGGGCTATGAAGACTTCCGTCTCTAATCACAAACTCAGCTAAGCTCCCAGGGTATTTCGACTTTGGGCTCTAATCACATACCCAGATAAACTCCCGTGCAATGACGACATCCGACTCCGATGCTTATTATATAGATACTCCACCTACTTAACATTTAATGTAGTCCGCTGTGGATTTCAAAGGGAATATTCATTGTGTTTTTAATGTTAATTTTATTTAACCCTCATCATTGACGACATCCGCCTCTAATCACAAACTCAGCTAAACTCTCGTGCTATGACGGCTTCCGTCTCTAATCACAAACTCAGCTAAAATCAGGGGCTATGACGGCTTCCGTCTCTAATCACATTCTCTACTTAACTCCCTGGCTATGATGCTTATTATATAGATACTCCGCCTACTTATCATTTTATTTATTCCGCTGTTGATTTTAAAGGGAATATAAGTTGTGATTTTATTGTCAATTTTTATCCCTCATTATTCAGGTTAAATATTTAGATTTAGTTATGGAGTAGAATTTATTATTGAAATCAGTGAGCCTTACAAATACGTGAAAACACGGAAGATGGACTTGTTGACATTTTCAGTTTTCCCTCAGGCTGAATCATTTTGTTTTTGAAATGTAAAATAATATTTTTCGCATAAATAAATAAATAATAAATCGCCATAAATATTATATTATGTAGGCGTTAATGCAATAATTCATTTTGGAAATTCTGAAATACTGTTTTCTAAATATGTAGCATTTAGTAACAGTTGATTTTATTGAATTCTTATTTGTAACACTTTTATAATAAGTATATAGTAACGTTTTAATGAACTAAATAAATTAATGTTCTATTATAGAAAAAAGATAATTGCTGATTACATCAGTTATTCATTAAATGAAGCAAAATTTAATAATAAATTAAAATGTTCCGATATAGCCATAGTACACGGTTGAATATACGGTCCAAAACAGCTTATATATATATTTAATGGACACGATATTAGCTCAAGTATTTGAAAACCTGGATATTTCTTTTTTCCTAAGCGAGAAAAATAATTAATTCTATGTCTGGCCATCAGCCCGATAATTATCCTCCGGGGTAGGACAGCGAGAGAATATTAAAGACTTTTCTCGGGAAAAAGATGGAGTAACTTTAGCGCTACATGCTAAGCTTTCAAAGGTGCCATCTATATAGAAGATGAAAATAGAGCAAAATCGAGAGACGCCTACGAGATACGAAGAGAGTTTGTGATGAACAACTAATTACTTTTTGAAGAGTTAGGATATCGGAAAACTAATCATAATTCTGCCATTATATATTGACTCGGCTGAGGCTGGTTCGTACATTTTTCTTCGCGGCGAACAGATTGAAAATTCTTTCATGCAGATGAGCAGACGTTTCCTCCATCGCCGTGCTCTAACCACCATCAACAGGCAGAGGGAAATGTATCTATACGGCCTAGCACGTCATCTAGACCAGCGCGAGATTAAAAATGTAAATGCTAAGGCAGAGAGGCTGGTTGGTTTTCATCGAATATTTAATTTTTGTGACACTAACACGGGACGTATTGCATCGAAACTGACGTGGATTCGGGAACTGAGGATAAAGAACTGTCTCCACGAAATTTAATTTACGTTATCCTGCTTAGTATTCGATCAAAATTTGTCATACTATGCTTTACAATAGACCAATTCACAAATTGATCTCAGGGAAACGCAATTTCATTTGTTTTTTATTTATACTAAATGGCCTTGTTTTAAATCTTTATGCGGGAAGGGTATTACTATACAGGGTCTTTTTTTTTGCTCGGAAAAGTGTTTTTTTTCTAAAACTATTTATAGTACCGATTTCAAATTTGGAAGGTCAATTCTCTATACCGGGGGACATCAGTTTGAGAAATTTGAGCGTTTTCGGTAATGTTTTTCACCAATTTTGAAAAATTATTTTTCGACCACTAGGTGCGAGATAAAAAATGTCTATTATAAAGTTGTAGGCCGTCATCGAAAACCCTTAAAAATTGTTCACTCGACGAAAAACAACTTATTTATCAGTGAAAATTCGAGCTTGAAAAATTTACAAGTTGGTGAAGCCAAATTACGATTGTTTGAAACGATAATTGAAAAGGGAACAAGTCTAATACAAACGTAGTAGAGTTTTCACACTTGAAAAATGTACACGTTTGGTTTTTAAATGCAGATATTTTATTCACATAAATTTTTACAAAACATTTTCAATAATATCACCATTGGCTGCAACACAGGTTTGTGCGCGGACAATTAAGTTCTCAAACGCTTTCTCTACCATTTCTGGTGTGACGTCTCGGCAAGCACTGATTATTCGTCTAATGAGTTCCTCCCTAGTTTCAATGGGCGTGGCGTATACCTTTGCTTTAACGAATCCCCAGAGAAAATAATCCAGCGGTGTTAGGTCAGGTGACCTTGCTGGCCAATGCACTGGACCATTTCTTCCTATCCACCTTTCAGGAAACTCGTTGTTGAGGTGCTCAGTTACTTGCCGGGAAAAATGCGGAGGGGCGCCATCTTGCTGAAACCACAACTGACGTCTTTCAGCCAATGGAAGGTCGTCGATTGCGTCACTCAGTTCGTTCTGTAGAAAATGTAAATACCTTTGGCCGTTGAGGTTCGTCGGCAGGAAAAAGGGACCAATCAAACGGTTTCCAACAAGTCCAACCCAAACATTGACCCGTTCAAATTGAACCTGGTGATGATATTCAAAACCCCAATGTGGGTTGATGTCAGACCAAAGATGGCTGTTTTGATGATTAAAGGGCCCATCTCTAGAAAATGACGCTTCGTCGGAGAACAAAACATGGCGCAAAAATTGTCTATCTTCTTGGACAGCATTTAGTAACCAGTTGCTAAATTCATAACGTCTTTGATGGTCTCCGTCAATTAGTCCTTGGTGGAGCGTAGCTCTGTATGGGTGATAGCGATTCTTACGAAGAATTTTCCACACACGATTTGCAGAACAACCCAAATCAGCAGCGGCGTTAGCGCAACTGTGACGAGGATATGCCACAAAGTACGCGAGTACATTGTTCTCGAAGTCTAAATCCGGTTGACCCAATCCGCGAAACCTAGGTTGCAAGTTACCAAATTGATTGAAATCGTGAATTGCTCGTCTTACTGTATTTACAGATGGTGCTCCATTTGAATGTCTTTCTGCGAAGATTTCAGTCACTCTTCTAAGGTTTTGCGCTGCTTCTCCATAGTAAATGGCAACTATCTCGGTACGCTCAGCTACTGAATAACGAGGCATTGTTCGAAATATTATCAAACACTGATAATAATCTCCCAAAGTTTTCCTTTAAATACCCAATGCATGTTTAGGATTGACCTATAGCCTCGTGTTTTTTAAATCCGGTCGTTTTTTTAACCAAAGTTTCAACTGGATTAGGTAATTCGGTTTCAATTATCGTTTCAAACAATCGTAATTTGGCTTCACCAACTTGTAAATTTTTCAAGCTCGAATTTTCACTGATAAATAAATTGTTTTTCGTCGAGTGAACAATTTTTAAGGGTTTTCGATGACGGCCTACAACTTTATAATAGAAATTTTTTATCTCGCACCTAGTGGTCGAAAAATAATTTTTCAAAATTGGTGAAAAACATTACCGAAAACGCTCAAATTTCTCAAACTGATGTCCCCCGGTATAGAGAATTGACCTTCCAAATTTGAAATCGGTACTATAAATAGTTTTTGAAAAAAAACACTTTTCCGAGCAAAAAAAAAGACCCTGTATACAAATCAAATCAAATCAGCTAGGCTAGTACCAAAGGCACCACCTTAGGCCTAAGTCATCAAGCGACTTTTAAAGCCATTAATTTAGGTGGCCGGGTTACAATGCGTAGGAGGTTGGTGGGAAGCCCTTCATGCCACGCGAGCCAACAGCTCCCTACACTAACTATTACCGTTAACCTCGACAAGTTTTAAGCATTAAATATGTAGAATTACTAAGTGTCTTGACATCGAGTACCATATTCACATCGTTAGAACCATGACTTCAGTTTATTTGACGACAGTTTTCTTCTCTTAGGTTAGGAAACCTCAGTTTCAAAAGCAGGGATCGAATCTATCACGTGTTTAACGCAATGTAATTAGCATGGGATCGTTGGTATAAATGCTTAGTTGGCTACGTGGAGAAGGGAGACATTAGCGAGGTTCACACTTACCCCTGAAATCGCTTCGTATTAGATAACTAGTTTTCCAAACCAGCGTGAGCAATCGCTTCGTGTTGGTTTGGGAAGCAACTCGTCCAAGTTGGTTCTCCAACAGCTCCCCACATGTTATTACCGTTAACTTCATCAAGGTTTTACGGTTAAGACTAAAAATCGAAACTTGTAGGAGTGAAGACGTAGCTTTTTTCTGTATAATCAACACTCAGAACTACAAGTTATCCTTACACTTTTTCGAAAGCTGGCTTAATCTGTCTACATTTTTGGGATATCATTAACTATTGGAAATCAATTTAAAACCAAATATAATAATAAAAAATATTATTGGATCATTTGAAATTTCATCTTTCTTCTTAAATAACATATTTTCGTAGTTCATGAATTTAACATATATGTATGGCACTATGCCCTATCTCTGATTTATGATGTTTATATTCCATAATAAGCAACCACACCGATTCCTAAATAAGTTCCAACTACAATAATCGTATAAAATGTTCGAGATTTTCAAACCGGTAACTTCAGAGAAGAGAGCTGAAGACGGTGCTACTGCTCCCAATTCCCGTCACTCTGTCGGCCATTTTATTTCAGTGATAGTAGATGGTGATATTGAACAATTTACAAAATGTCCCTTCAATCATTTTACAGATTTCTGCTTGAGTGCTTATTCCCTTTTGATTATGTTGGGCGATCACAGTTAAGTGTATCGATGGCTCAGAGATGTCGCTGTAGGTAGGTGACTCCAGCCTACGGTATTAGGTCAAGACTAGGCTAAACCCTAAATTTTATTTGGTAAATTATAACAATGATATTGTAGTACTCCGTAGCCTAGATTCGAATTACGCGCGTCATCAAAGTAACCATGGTTACTATGGAGCTATTTTTTTCGGAGTTGCGGCAGGAAGTGGGTAAACGCTATTGACCGGGATCGAGGCAGTTATTTAGAATCTATGGTACGAGGCTTATATTATCATTGATTATTATAAACGTCTTTTCGATTCAACAAAGTAAAAGTAAAATATAAAAATTGTTACTTTTATCAAGAACGTATATATCTATAAGAACGTTGAACAAAAGGCATCGCTTGGGCCATGATTTAAACGGTTTCAGAATAACTCCGTCCTAAAATCTGCTTGCAGCGCGCGCTTGAACTAGAAACGGTTTTAACCTTTAGAGGTCGCAGGCCGGTTTTTTGGGCGGAGTTATTGACGGATTTTGAAATGACGTTTTAGCGCGCGACACTACCGGTACATGTCTTGGGCACACAGACTTCTTTGCGTGCTTTTTTGACCATAACATGTAGAGGTATTTTCACGCGCAAAATGAATTTTAAAAGGCGTCAATTCTGTAACCGATTGCATCATGGCACCCGGCGCCAGTTTGATCGTTCAACGCTCTTATACATATATACGTTCTTGCTTTTATCAATATAATTTTTATTAAAATTTATCTCCAGCTTATATAATAAGAATATTTGGTGGTTCAGGGTTTTTCCAGTGACAACGGAAAGCATCAAACTGGTTTTGTTAAATTCGCATTTATAATATTTGGAAAATCACTCTAATTTACGCTCTCACAATCACGGCGGAAAACCAGCCCTAACATGGACCTTGTAAAGAGGAGCTTTGCAATTACAGACTCCATTATTTTGCGTAGACGCAAAAAATGTCCGTTAAGCCTAGCATATTTTTTTCGCGTCCACGGGAAAAATCTCTGTTAGGCCTAACGCAAGTTTTTCGCATTTACGCTCTCACTATCTCGGGGGAAATGCAGCCCTTCAAGGACCTAATAAAGAGGAGCTTTTAAATATCCCTAGCGATTAGCTGAATGAGTTTTATTGAAGGATCTATTGGAAAGATTCCTTCCCTTAAATTAAATAAAAATATTTGAAGCCCATCAATTACAATAGCACAATAGACCATAAAATAATGGAATTTATGTAAGGTTAAGCCTATTTTAGAAAACTAATTTTAATGAAATGATAAAAACAATTTACTAACAAATTCTAAATTACCACTCCAAGTTGAAATAATTAATAATTTGGTTTAACGTATAATATTATGATATTTAAGGGACCCCTTTTCAATCCCCCTGTAACATTTAGCAACGATTCCTTTAGCTAAAAGCTGAAAATTGACTTTCTGTCTTTGTCACTTAAAAAATATCAAACTAAATTATACTTTTGTAGAAATGAAATATACTACTAACCAACAAACAACCGTGGTAGCAGTGCCGCCGATCACAAGTTTGTTCAAAATGGCTGCGTCCATATTTGGGCGCCAAATAAAGTCTGAAGCGAATAAAATTATACATTGAAAAAAAAACCTTTCCTAAAGTGAAATTTTCCACACCTTTTTCATAATAAAAAGAAATCTAGAAATATGTTAAATATGCGAAATATAGGACCAAGTGGGAACACGGTCGGCTGGAAAATTGAGATCGCCGAAGAATTTGGTTAATTTTGGAGTCGCGCTCGGAGTCAGTTTTGCTTTATGGGGGTGAGAGTGAGCGTTGCGAAGAGAAAATTTATCGTTGAGCGTCGTCTGTTTTATATGGTCGCGGACGTTTATGGCTGCCCTTCATCTTTCCGTAGACGCTCCTATTAAATATTTGAATTTTTCCCGAGCTTCACGGAGCGGTTGCTTAGCAACGGGTCGTAAATGGCGACGCCTCTCTTCGGAGTGCCGGGATGGTGTCGCGACCGGAGCAACTCCATGTCGTCATCCTTTCGTACGCCACCGACCCTCTGTGGAAGGACGGACAAGTTCGTTACGTAATTCCGCGAAGACCCTAACGTCGAGGAGAGACAGAAGCCGAAGGAAAAGGGGAATTCTGAGAGCGGAAACGAAATGAGAGTAAGAACGTGGAGACCAAGGAGGGATGGTTGGCCAAGGAGAGGGTATTTTTATATTAACTGATGGAATTCCCAACAAGATCCCTCCGCTACCCCGAAAGGGAAAAAAATGATAGACGATACGAAATAGAAGATGGGAACAACGGCTACTACTTCTCGAGGCGAAACATGCCCGTCGCTTCGGTAAACGAAAAAATGCACTTAAGAATTTTGTATTTGAATATGTAGCTCTAAATCAACCGCGCGCGTGTAAGCTGGCGATGGTCTATTAAGTTAAGTGAAACCCGGAAAATGGAAACAATGTTTGCGCCCTTACGTACAGTTAGGGAAACGAGACGGCGTGTCGTGTCTCCAACAGATCCCAGTTCGCAGACGTGTTATTGCAGGCTTGTACTCCCGAGTTCGTGGCGGCTTGGGTATTACATTTCTAGTTCTAAAACTTCAGTATTGTTTGTAAGTAAACGGTAACCTATATGAAATCGGTACCGGTTACCGAAATGTTTTAACGGTTTGGCTTAAAAATACCGATTTTAAACTAGTTCTTCCAAAGGCCAACTGATTTGGTTGTTCATATCGTAATTTGCATATATCTGAAGGTAATCAGTCATTCAGATCACTTTAAAATTTATATACCCCACCCAGAAAACGTATTTAAATTATATCTGATTCATTATTATAAGTAACTTATCTGGACCGATCTTCAATATTTAAGTCAGATTCAGTTATCTTCTGGAGAGCAAATGAAAATAAACAAAATAAAATTTCAAACGGTATTTAATCGAGATAATTGTAAATTCGTAACAGTGAAGGATCTGAAATCCGCTCACCTTGTACTATCTGTTTACAAATAATTCCGATTCGTTTCGGGCTAAAGCTATTTGGTTTGCATTTGGACCCATATCAACTCATCTGATTCAATCTGAGCGTTATCGCGGTCAATCCGATATCTGTAGGAGCTTCTATACTTACAGCCTTATATACAATTTGGATTCTGCTTCTAAACTCACTGTGAAAACATGGGGACAAAACTCCTATTACTATGCAACGTGTGAAATTAAATTATTTCTTTCAATCTATCCAAACACTTCTTATATTGAAAGCTCTATGTGTTGGTAATAAAACTAGTGCTTCCCATTTCAAACTGCTAAGGAATATCTTTTTATTAATAGCGATCGGGACAATTCAGTCCATTTGATTAATCAGGGGTAAGATCTGTGTTACGGCACGCCAATTAGGGGATACTTAGGGATAGGTACAGGACACAGGCGGAAGTATGACAACCATCCATTGGGGGATTAATGGTCGTCCTCACACGGCCATGCACATCCTTCGACTCCCAGACTTTTCAATTACAGGACTACGCCACCATTCCCGGTCCGAGGAATAACGGTATCTGCTTTTCATACACGTCTTTTATGCAGACAACATAGCAGAAAAAAACCGTTTACATCCATTATATTTTCTCTGATCAGAACAAATCTGTTCGCCTTATCTCAATTTCTTCACTGATCAGGTTTTTATGTTAAGCAATCAAATAAACAAATAGCTACAGATTTTTGAAAAATATTACGTTGTCTTACTAGAAAACAAAATAAAATTTATTTTATTATAGGCTTTACTTAGACTTCTGCAACGTAAAGCTTTTTGAAACATTTATCTAATATCTTGGATAAGAAACATTATAAATCGGTTAAAAAAATTGACTAAATTTAATTGGTTTATGTTTATTCAGATAAGGGTAAGCTAGGTTACTACTATTGGCATATGATTTCAAATTTAAAACTAATTTTAATTTAATTTGCGCGGAGATCAACGCGTGAAATTAATTAGTAGATAATTTTGGGATTTTGAACTAGTAGTTGCCGTTAAAAGGTTGAATTGGTACCTGCGGATTTTTGAGAAAAACCTCTGACAACATGGTCGAAAATGGGATTTTTCACTTTTCTTTCGGTGGCGGAAACAAAATGGTCAGTGGAAAAATTCTGAAAATTTTAAAATTTACTAGTTCGATAGCAAATTACAGATTGCGATTAGTGTTGTTGCGATATTCCACCAGGGGGGCTAGTTTCTCCTCTAGGGGTCGCTTAGAATCAAACTTTATGTGGGTGCAATCTGATTTTAAACTTATACATAATATGCAAAAATATTTTTAAGATATTCGATGGGGAATTTTTGCCGTTTTTTGGGCGTTTTGGAACATAGTGCTCCGCCACCTCACCTTCGGCGAGTCACTCCGCCACCTCACCTTCGGCTAACCAGTCCATCACTCAACCTTCGGCTTACCACTCCGCCACCTCACTTTCGGCTTACCACTCCGCCCCCTCACCTTCGGCGAGCCACTCCGTCACCTCACCTTCGGCTAACCACTCCACCCCCTCACCTTCGGCTAACCACCCCGCCAACTCACCTTCGGCTAACCACGGTGCCACCTCACCTTCAGCCAACCCCTCCACTACTCCACCAGAACAGATAACCTTTCGTGGTTGGTAGCACTAAACTAAACCGAAGCTAAACATCTCTACGATTATAATTCGAAAAGTTGTATTTCGCCCGAAACAATTTTACCTCCGAAACGTGTTTATTTCGCGGAGAAACAGCGTCAAAAGCATATTGGAAAGTGAATAAAAAGAAACAGTTCGGAGATTGGACACGGACACGTGTGGGAGATGTTTTTCCAATACCGCCGTGGCCAGTGGTTGATTCCGCTTTCTTAAATTCGAACATTATTGTGCTCGGCGCTACCTGTCATAAACAGATCTTTTCCAACGGTTGAATGGCTCTATATCTCTTCTTAAAGTATATCTTCACCAGGAAAAGAAGCTTATCGGCTATTTATTTGCCGAGTTAAAGTCAATCCCTGGTGTCTAGTACCTCCTTCCACCGGCAAGTGCATCTCCAAAAAGACTTCTTTTCTATGAGATACGCTCTTGTACGTAGGGATAAACTCCTCCCTGTTATACTTTCCGCCTAGTAGACTATATATAAGGGTTAGTTCACACCGCGTTATCTTTCGATTTTTTAGTCTGCGAGGTCTTTCGGAACTTTTCATTTCTTAATCTTAAAGGGAGTCTCAATTAAAAAATTCTTGGATTTTGTTTTTATCGTTACCAGCGCCAATCCCTCGTGGCTTCTGTAACACCTGGTGGCAATAATGTGAAAGTATGGAAGTTCATACTCCCTTTAACGAATATCTGTAACTTGTTTAATGTTGTAGATCAGCGGTTTCCAAAAGGTGTTCCTTGGGTTCCACGGAAGGGTCACAGGGGTTCCGAGAATTCGCAGCGTGGCCATCTTTGATTGTGTCAAGAGTGCTTCACAAAAATTAGTTGCGATTCCGCCAAAATAAGGTGGATAATTTAGGGTTCCAAACCAAAAAAAAGGGAACCGCTGTTATAGATAACATACCAGAAAAACACGTTTACCCCACTTTTTGTTATATGATCAGACAAAATAAGTGAGCCTTAATTATATCAATAAGACAATTGATTTGCTTTATAATTAAAAATACGTTAATCAGATCGCTATCAGAAACCAATTTTAATATTTTATTAGGTGGCTTCAACGTTAAACTAGGGAAAATGACTATGTTGAGGCTATCCGTAAGCATTATGATCGAATTTACCCATAGTATGAGTAGTGTTCGGCAGTCGATAAATTTTTATCCATGAATAAAATAAGCTCGGCTATATTTAAATAATATTTATTTAAATAACCAATAGTTGAATAAAAATTGTAAAATGTTTAAATAATCGAAAGTGAATTAGCCTATTATTTAAATAAAACCAACAATTATTTAAATAAATACCACTTTTATTCAAATAAATGCTTGGTTGAGTAAAAAAACAAAATTAAATAAGTTAAAATGATTTTCTTTTTACCAACGTTTTTTAAATAAATCGGAAAATTTGTGGATAATGAGTAAACAATTCCGAACACTAAGTATGAGAGGGGAAAAGGAAAACGTCACCAGTGTGCACCTCAATCGCGTCGGAAGACGTCAGTCTTGGGGAACCAATGGAAAAACGGGATGATTTGATTTTTTTAGAAGAGAGGGTTTAATTCTCTTCGCTTTCCCCTTGTTGAGATTATCGGTAATAGTTAGTGTAAGGAGCTGTTGGCTCACGTGGCATGAAGGGCTTACGACCACCCTCCTACGCATTTTAACCCGGCCACCTAAATTAATAGCTTTAAAAGCCGATTGATGACTTAGGCCCAAGTTGGTGCCTTTGGTACTAGCATAACCGTTATTTTTCTGGAGAATCTTCTTACTTACATCTGTTAAAATTTAACACATAATTCTTTATTATTCCCATCGATGTTACTTTGAGTTGCAACTTAAAGGTAGCCATACGTGGAAAGCATTTTGGTTCCTTTGTGAAAGGTTTGAATATTCGTAATTCACCTAAAAATGTTATCAAACGTTTATCCATCTAGGGCATTAAAGTTAATCATATACCTTAACAGGCTCGACGCCGAGTCTTTAACTTGGGCATAAGGGTGTAAAATATGAAATTAACACTGTGTAGGTATATAAACCTATTGATAAACCTTATTTTTGTTATGCTATAGTTATTTAACAATCGTCGTATGACGGTCTTGGAATTGCACAAGTATTTATTCCCAAAAATCAGCCTGAGTACTCTGATATTGATCATTTTATTTTGATCTAGTTTCAAACTTCTAGTGTTTATCTGACAAAGCAACAAATAACCTATTGCCGTTGAAAGCAGATGGCCTTTGAACTTAAAGTTTATATCTTTAACATACAACATCGTTAATAAAAATGGTACAGCTCAATATAAGCTTTTAGATAGTTACAATTCCTAAAATGTATGTTTTGAAATGTATTCAGACCGGAATTATTAAGCATCAATGGGAAATGTTCCAAAATATAAAATTTTTGCTCATCCCAAATTAAGTTAACAACTCTATTCAACCATTAAAATCCGTATAAGTTGGGAGCTGAAGTCTCCTTTGAGTAAACTCGTTAGACCGGATTGTAAACTCTCCAAAGAGACAGAATCCATTTGGCAAGTTCAAATTAATATTTTTTCTTAATTTACGTATTTTTCGATACGGATCATTTGAGTATTTGGTTAACACGACTTTATATTTGAACCTAAAACGTTTCATTTTTATAAGTAAATGTACAGTATGTTAATTGTATGTTTGTTTTTAAATAAAATAAACCATACAGGGAATCTAATTGATCAATGATGTCGTTTTCTAGAGGGAAGGAGTTTACTCGAAGTCCTATTTTGAAATTTCTAATTTGACTTTTATTTAAAAACGGAACTTCACTTGGTTTTAAAACTTTAAATATTAAATGATAATATGTTTATTATATTTAAACCATTTAAATGAACAAAACAATATTAAACATTAAAAAATAACAACATAAATTATATTTGATATTAGTTTCATAAATAGCATACCAAGTATTAAAAATGCATGATAATTAATATTAATTATACGAATAATTATTTATAGGCATAGTTCTTATAATTGAAATAATTAATAGTAAAATAGATTTTATAAAATAACCGAATGCATTACGGGCTTCGTCGCCATTTTGCGTCCGCTTGTTAACGCGTCACACGTAGCATTTGACAGCGTCTCGCTAGGGTGTGATTTTATTCTTGTGATGACGTCACTCAGTTACTAGCTCTCACAAGGAGACTACCTGAGGTGTAACACACCGATTTGGTTCAAACTCGGGGGATTGGTAGACCTTTATGTAACTTGAAAAATCCTAAAGGGATTTAATTCAATGGGCAACGGGTTTGCCATGGCAACGAAAAATGTTTTTGACAACATAAAATTGAAATTTTCCCATTGAAAATAACATGGGATTTTGACCGATTTCCGTGCGAAAAAAATTAAAAAAATTGATCAAAAAGTGAACAATTATGATTTTTTTCGTAATTGTTTATATTTTTTTTTATAATTTTGGTATTTTAATTTACTTTCAATTTTGTAAAATGTTTCACAGTGTGGACCCTTGGAATCGGTCAAAATCCCATGTAATTTTCATTGGGAAAATTTCCATTTTATGTTGTCAAAAAAAAATTCGTTGCCATGGCAAAACCGTTGCCCATTGAATAAAATCCCTTTAGGATTTTTCACGTTACATGAAGACCAATCCCCCGAGTTTGAACAAAATCGGTGTGTAAGACCTCGGGTAGTCTCCTGTCAGTAGAATATTGCCCAATGTGACAAGCTTATGGAACGAAATTATAGACTTATTTTATTAACAATTTCATCCATTATATCAGGTTCATTTAAATTATCACAGACTGTTGACTAGGACGGTGATATAATATTATGGATATATGGCTCAAATTCTGTCCAATCAGATGAGCATAAAAATATATTTTTAAATAATTACACAATCTATCGTAAACTAAGTTATATAAAATAAAATGAATGAACACATTTAGAAATGTTGATAGCATTTTGTGTAAAATAAAATTTTTCAGACATATATGAAACCTATACTAGCTCTGTATATTTCCAAAAACTCAGTTATAACATAAGAAACCCAATTCGAACAACTGATCCTTAATAACAATGCCTTATGGATATTCCCATTATAAAACCTTGACGTAAATTACGTCACTTCCAACTCTGACGAAAAACACGTCATCAACTTTATAGATTTGAAACGGAAATTAGTGAAGCGGATTTTAAAAACACTTGGAATTCCTGGCGCTTTGACAATCTGTAGTTTAGCTCGTGCCTCGCGATTTTGTTTCTATGGTAACCTTTTCAATTGTAAAAGGGATAGAAAATTTCCCATTGATATTTTTTTATGAAAGTTGTAATACTGAAGTTACATACTGTATTGTTTTAAAATAAAATAATTATAATTTTTTAAGTTGAAAGCTAAGCATTGATTACCTTTGCTGCTTTCGTGTTAAACCGTTTTATTTTAGAGAAGAAAACGATTTCGGTGTAGGACAATAATAAAAATATATTATATCAATTATAATAATTAGCTCGGCTTATACCCAAGGTTCAATCACTTTATTTCAGGTGGCTCGCTTAAATTCCGAAAGAGGGTGATGTCATGGAAAGCAGTCATTTCACGACAGCAAACAGCTTCTTACACAAAGAAGATTTTAGGAAAAGTGAAACCGTTTAAGCATTATTACTCGAAGATCTATTTGATCCGAGTTTCGCGTTTTTTGCTCGAAGATCTATTTGGTCCGAGTTATTAGTAGTTTTTCAATTTCTTTAAATTTGTTTAGGATTTAGCTGTATTATCCCTTTTAATTAAGGACAAATCTACCTTTTCGCGTATTTGATCATCCTTCTCACAGTACATAGGTGGTTTCTTCTAACTTAACTTATCAAGGTGCACTGTATCTTGACTGTAAAGACCCCTGGTAATCAAACCACTTATATTACTTAAAACATGAATTTGCAAAACGCTGCAATTGCAAGTAGGAGCAACAAACACAAGGAGAATGCAGCTAGCCTATAAACACCCTAACGTAGACATGTGTACAAATTTCATGGACGAACCTTTACGCTGAACCGTACCTTTTTACGGAAAGGGGGAAGATAATTTCGGAATTTTCCCCTTCCGACGGCAGCAGTTGCTAAAGCGTCTAACCAATAGTCTTAGTTGATAATTCAAAATAACGGTCAAAAACGCCGCCGATCAGTTTAGTAAAATATTTTAGGCGGCGTAATCGTCGGCCATTTTTGGTATGTAGATACAGGCCGGAAGGCAGGAAAGGCTGCCAGATTTCGATAGCCCGAAAACGGTCAACTCTCTCAAATGTTTTCGTTTTCAAAACGAAAATTTTGCGACGTAGCTATCGACTAAGACTAAGAAGACTGTACACATGAAAATACACGACTTTTGACTGGTTGCGTTCTCCTTGTGTGGGGTGCTGTGTTTGTTGCTCCTAGCATTGCAAGTGGATGAACGGACATAATAGAAGATGTAAAACATATTTTAACGTTAATTGGCTGGCCGCTGCCTCAAAGAAGCCGCCCTCCCCTGCGAATGAAAATGTATGTCGTCCACCCTTGGAAAGTAAACTAATCAGAAATAGTAATTAATAAACCGCTAATTCTATATAATAAAATATTTCTTAAAAAAACTGTTATGTTCTATGTTTTAGTACATTTCCATTTTCAGCCAAGGCCTAATCTCGATTCGGCGCAACACGGCTGAAAACCACGGTATTATCCTAACATTCCAAGTGCATACGTAAATGATTGAAATCTAAACCAATAAAAATCTAGTTAAATGAGTACCTTTAGAGTATAGATAGACACGCAATATGATGTGAACAGACTAATTCTCAGTTTAAGTTTCAAAGTTCTGTAGCCTGTCCTTATACTATGTTATTAGTATATGGATTGGTCGGATTCATTACAGTCTAGACTTAACAATATGGAGGCTATTAGCAGTGTGCTCATTCACATATCGACAATTTCGTCTACAGAGATAATAGAATACTTGAAATTGGTGTCTAAAATTAACTCGCGCTTCTTAACAAACGTCTCACATTGTTAACAGATCTACCGGACCAATAAGCGCCATTTTCTACAACCGCTAAATGGCGATCTCTTCCCGTAATTTAACGGCTCATTATCCAATAAAGGAGTAAGCAGTAAATAGAGACTGAAATGATATAATAAAAATTGAAATGATTAAATAGAGTTTAAAATGATTAAATAGAGATTGAAATGATTAAATAGAGTTTAAAATGATTAAATAGAGATTGAAATGATTAAATATAAATTGAAATGATTAAATAGAGACTTAAATGATAAAATATAAATTGAAATGATTAAATAGTGTTGGAAATGATTAAATAGACATTGAAATGATTAAATAGAGACTGAAATCATTAAATATAAATTAATATGATTTAATAGAGTTTGAAATGATTAAATAGAGTATAAAATGATTAAATAGAGATTGAAATGATAAAATAGAGACTGAAATGATTAAATATAAATTAAATGATTAAATAGATATTGAAATAATTAAATATATTGAAATGATTAAATAGAGATTGAAATGATTAAATATAAATTGATATGATTTAATAGGGTTTGATATGATTAAATAGAGTATGAAATGATTAAATAGAGATTGAAATGATAAAATAGAGACTGTAATGATTAAATAAAAATTGAAATGATTAAATAAAAATTGAAATGATTAAATAGAGTTTTAAGTGATTAAATAGAGATT
This sequence comes from Leiobunum rupestre, assembly GCF_980474605.1. NCBI lineage: Eukaryota > Metazoa > Arthropoda > Arachnida > Opiliones > Sclerosomatidae > Leiobunum > Leiobunum rupestre. The sequence goes on from NC_143385.1 coordinate 91,528,517, forward strand.
GAAATGATTAAATAGATTGAAATGATTAAATGGAGATTGAAATGATTAAATAGATACTGAAATGATTAAATTTAAATTGAAAAGATTAAATACAGTTTGATATGATTAAATATAGTATGAAATGATTAAATAGAGATTGCAATTATTAAATAGAGACTGAAAAGATTAAATAGAGTTTCCAATGATTAAATATAGATTGAAACGATTAAGTAGAGATTGGAATGATAATATAGATTTTGAAATGATTAAATAGTGATTGAAATGATTAAATAGAGTTTGAAATGACTAAAAAGAGTTTGAAATGATTAAATAGAGATTGAAATGATTAAATAGAGACTGAAATCATTAAATATAAATTGATATGATTAAATTGTGATCGAAATGATTAAATAGAGATTGAAATGATTAAATAGAGACTGAAACGATTAAATAGACATTGGAATGATTAAATTGTGATCGAGATGATTAAATAGAAATTGAAATGATTACATGGAGATTGAAATGATTAAATAGAGACTGAAATGATTAAATAGACATAGAAATGATTAAATTGTGATCGAGATGATTAAATAGAAATTGAAATGATTAAAAAGATATTGAAATGATTAAATAGAGATGGAAATGATTAAATAGAGATTGAAATGATTAAATAGAGACTGAAATGATTAAATAGAGACTGAAATGACTAAATAGAGTTTGATATGATTAAATAGAGTATGAAATGATTCAATAGAGATTGAAATGATTAAATAGAGTTTCCAATAATTAAATATAGATTAAAACGATGATATAGAGATTAGAATGATTATATAGATTTTGAAATGATTAAATAGTGATTGAATTGATTAAATAGATATTGAAATGGTTAAATAGAGTGTGAAAAGTTTAAATATAGATTGGAATGATTATATAGATTTTGAAATGATTCAATAGAGATTGAAATGATTAAATAGAGATTGAAATGATTAAATAGAGACTGAAATGATTAAATAGAGTTTGATATGATTAAATAGAGTATGAAATGATTCAATAGAGATTGAAAAGATTAAATAGAGTTTCCAATGATTAAATATAGATTGAAACGATTAAGTAGAGATTGGAATGATAATATAGATTTTGAAATGATTAAATAGTGATTGAAATGATTAAATAGAGTTTGAAATGACTAAAAAGAGTTTGAAATGATTAAATAGAGATTGAAATGATTAAATAGAGACTGAAATCATTAAATATAAATTGATATGATTAAATTGTGATCGAAATGATTAAATAGAGATTGAAATGATTAAATAGAGACTGAAACGATTAAATAGACATTGGAATGATTAAATTGTGATCGAGATGATTAAATAGAAATTGAAATGATTACATGGAGATTGAAATGATTAAATAGAGACTGAAATGATTAAATAGACATAGAAATGATTAAATTGTGATCGAGATGATTAAATAGAAATTGAAATGATTAAATAGATATTGAAATGATTAAATAGAGATGGAAATGATTAAATAGAGATTGAAATGATTAAATAGAGACTGAAATGATTAAATAGAGACTGAAATGACTAAATAGAGTTTGATATGATTAAATAGAGTATGAAATGATTCAATAGAGATTGAAATGATTAAATAGAGTTTCCAATGATTAAATATAGATTAAAACGATGATATAGAGATTAGAATGATTATATAGATTTTGAAATGATTAAATAGTGATTGAATTGATTAAATAGATATTGAAATGGTTAAATAGAGTGTGAAAAGTTTAAATATAGATTGGAATGATTATATAGATTTTGAAATGATTCAATAGAGATTGAAATGATTAAATAGAGATTGAAATGATTAAATAGAGACTGAAATGATTAAATAGAGTTTGATATGATTAAATAGAGTATGAAATGATTCAATAGAGATTGAAATGATTAAATAGAGTTTCCAATGATTAAATATAGATTGAAACGATTAAATAGAGATTGGAATGATTATATACATTTTAAAATGATTAAATAGTGATTGAATTGATTAAATAGATATTGAAATAGTTAAATAGAGTGTGAAATGTTTAAATATAGATTGGAATGCTTATATAGATTTTGAAATGATGAAATAGTGATTGAATTGATTAAATAGATATTGAAATGATTAAATAGAGTTTGAAATGATTAAATAGAGTTTGAAATGATTAAATAGAGTTTGAAATGATTAAATAGAGATTGAATTGGTTAATTATTGTTTGAAATGATTAAATAGAGTTTGATATGATCAAATATTGTTTAAAAGATAAAGTCATAAATAAATAGCCAAAAATTTTATCAATATTAATTCGACACCTGAAAGCATAATGCTTTAACCCTCTGAAACACATCACAATACTGTAAGGCTCGTCTTAAGGCGATAAATACGATAAAATAGCGTTTTGGTTTCACAATGGAAACTAATCAAATGTTTAAAATACTTAATTCTATGTTCTAATTTAAAATACGGCTATGTAATCACTATTCTTACTTTTCAAATCGTTAAATTTTAAATAATTCTAACTTTCGTTAACGATTTCACTTGCAAAGACTATGAACCTAAGGTTAAGAATTGTTAGGCTTATTCGAACCACTGATTGATTGGAATTCAAAGAATGATGTGAGATGCTAAATAATGATGATATAGATTTCTTCTGTCATTAAATGAAAAAATATCAAGTGTTGTACTTATGTTTATGTCACTTTTTATGACAAAATTAATATTACATTATAACAGCTCCGGATAACTCTAGAAAATCAAGCTATATTTTAAAATGTAGCACTAAATGTTATCTGAGAATGCTCAGAAAACGAGCAAATTTATTTTAACTTTTGTCATTTCCGAAAACTCTCAATTAGCTTTTCTCTACTTTTTTTAAAAATAGTTAACAAGTACATGTAAACAACCAACTTGCACTAATCAAATATTTAAATAATTAAAAAACACCATTAGCAAAAAGCATCTTTAAAGTTAACTTTGATGGTTTGCTGCGTAACGTAGCTGGTTACCTAACAATGACAAACCTAAATGAAGAGTTCGCCTAAGTCCTATCCATTGTAAATCCGTCTTCATTTCAGACTTCTAATATCCAATTAGGCACATTGCAATATTCTTCAGTTTAAACGACAAATGTGGGTGGCATCTAGGAGCAACAAACGCAAGGAGAACGCAGCTAGCATTTAAACACGCTAACGCAGTGTTGTGTACAAATTTCATTGGACGAACCTTTACGCTGAACGTTTGGGGTAGGTACATTTGTTCGAATTTCAATTGTCCGAACGGTGGAACAAATATTCGAATTTCATTCGTCTGAACCGCCGAAATAACAAATGTTTCAATTGTCCGAATTGGACAACTTGTTTGTTTCATTCGTCCGAATCGGTAGCATCACTTGTCCGAATTCTGTCGCTAAATTAGTATTTCTTGTTGCTGTTTTTTTTGTCCGGATTTTTTTTAGTGCAAGAATAAAAAATAGAAAACTACACAGTAAATATCGTTGTTTGTTAGTTAGTGGGAATTGCGTTGAATGTTGTGGATATTTAAGGTTAGGTTAGGTTAGGTTAGGTTAGATTAGGTTAGGTTAGGTTCACGTCAATGTTACTATTTTCTTATATTAACAATATTTAAAAAAAACCCACCAATTCCTAATGTTAGAAAAAAGGGACAAACGATTATTCGAACAAATGAAATTCGCTAGTAAAGTTAACATAAATTGAACTACTAAATCACCAACAAAAATTGTGATAAATTTTTAGGGCAAATGAAATACGTTTTCGGACATACGATCCTGTTTTCCGGCATTCGGACATTTGTACCACCGTTCGGACGAAAGAAATTCGAACAAATGTACCCAAATCGAACGTTTTACAGAAAGGGGAAGACAATATCTGAATTTCTAAAGCGGCTAAGCAATGAAAACTGTACACAAGAAAATGCACGACATCTGACCGGTTGCGTTATCCTTGTGAGGGGTGCTGTGTCTGTTACTCTTAGGTGGCAAAATAAATTGCGTGTTTACGCATTGTAAACCGACCAACTGACTTAAGGCGTTAGAAAGTCGCTAGATGACTTTGGCTGAAGGAGGTGTATAGCTGATTATCATTATTATGAAATACATTTTGTTTACAATATCTCTTATAATATGTAATATTTTAACTGAATAATAATTGAAAAAGCCCTTTCAAGACTTACAGAAAAATTTCACGTTTCTAAGTGGATAAATTCTTTATAGCCATTACCGGTCCCGTTATATGAATATAATAGAACCCACCAAAATACATCGCAAAATTATCTCTATCACAATCGATGTTCAGGTAAAATCTGACACCCAATTAACGAAGCCGGTAACACGAGAAGTTCGTTAGCTGCTTGGATCTTCGTCTGCTTAGCAGCCACTAAATATGTTTCGTAAATAGGGCTCGGCGTTCGGATTGGAAATTTTCCGTTCATTTCTTTTATATCCATATCTGTAAATAATCCGAATAAAAACTTTTTTGTTGCATATTAAATCGTAAAATAGCCGTGAATAATATCCACAAATAAACAATTAATTTAATTTTTTATGATTAATTGACATTTTGGCGGTTAATTATCCCGTGGCACTATATAATTTGATAAAGCAAATTTCTGGAAACCTCTGGTGGCCAAAATCTGATACGAGTTAATACGTTATAGGAAAGTCCTATCGTGAAACACGTATAGTCAACTAGGCTGTCAAATTGCAAATATTAAAAAATAGTTAGGCTTAGAAATTTGTATATCCTGTAAAAATTTCAACCTAAAACATTTATGATTTAAATAAAGATATAATAATATTTGGAAATTATTTCTCGATAAACCACTTCAAAACTCAGTACATGCATTATATATAATAAAAAATTATAAGGCATTTTTGTACCTTTTTGAAATATAAAAAGTAAATCCAACGTAATATGTTTTACCAATAAACTTGGTTTTCTTCGAAATTTCAATGTTTAAACAAATTAACGTACATTTACACGAATGACTTCAATTATTTGAAGTGATAAAATCATTAATACATCAAAATCTGATATACCTAACAATTTGATGCAATCTTTTAACAACAGCGTGCCTAAAATTTCCGAGTAGTCGTAGACAATTGGTATTTTTACTTTGACCCTATAAAGGGTGCTGTTTTGCGAATTGAACCAACCTGTGCAACCCCTCATTACACGAGTGTATTACAAGTTTGGGAACTAAGTGGGAAAATGAGCCCCTTGGTTATAATTATTAGAACTCCTTTTAGAATATACACTCTTTTACGCGCGTCTTTCCCCCCATCAAGGACCCTCCCACGATATGCTCCATAGGCAGCTGCCATAGACGTACTGCACGTAGCTCTACCGTGGAAAGTTCTTTCCCCCAAAACCCGTTCTTTCGCGTGTAGCACGGTAATGGCGACTCCCATGAAATACGCTCGTAAAAGAATCTATTATTTTCTTCAAATGGTGTCTTCAAATGGTTGGCCTTTTTCGTTTGTACAAGCTGGTCCGAGAGTAGATGGAACCACTGTATTGAACCAAGAACTATTATATTTTATGTCTACTAGGATTTATTATTAACGATTTACTCTTCTTCTTAAAAATAATCAATGCTTTATTAACGTTGAAGTTTGTTAAAATATTTTCCAGGGTTTAATTTGAGAAATGTAATACTTTAAATACTTTTAATTATGACTGCGCCCTGAGACAATGTTTCTACCCCGGACAGTCGTCTTCTGATCTAAAGCGCGGTTACTTTAATAGCTTTTTATATTAAATAGAGGTCACGTGATAACGTTAGATTCATCGTGCAGTTAAAGTTAGAGAGCGCGCACATATTTTTGTATTTGTTGAGCTCGCGCGAAAACGCACGAAACCCTCTACATGGAAATATTAAGAAGCGCGCGCTCCAAAAAATATCACTTTTTATACATGTATTCCTACATATTATTTTATAGAAAGAGTTATTGAATAGTTATACAAGAAAAAGAGAAGCTAAGCGAAATACTAACAAAATATAAGCTTATCGAAACACGAAAAAATTTAAAAAAATTTAATTTGGTATCAAATGAAACTTGAAATTTTCAAACCACTTAACTCTTACAGTGTATCTTATCACATGAAACTAAAATATACATATCTTTAAAAACTATCTGATGGGTTTTTTATAGTACTGCCCAGCAAAACACAATGGATACGATATCTTTAGGACATCCATATCTCCAGCTTTGATACAAATTAAATACTCACTAGATATCCAGATGTTATGGGTATGGAGATCCAGTAGATACCAAAAATATATTTTCAATATCTGGAAGATATCATAGGGACATACTAGAGTTTTAAAAAATAGCTTTTGTCATAAAACGTTTAATTTTAACAAAAATTAGGACATATATTTTTAAAATTAATGTAAAGGATAATAACTCTAGTATTTCCCTATAACAACCTCCGGATTTTGAATATCCTGCATTTTGATATCTAATGGATCTTCATACCTATGACATCTGGATATCTAATTTACTATACAAACCTTTATATATAGATATCCTAAAGATATCGTATCCATTGCGTTTGTTGGGTGGGATTTGAGTCTCCTTGAACCAGTGCCGTATTTCCGCCTAGGCCAACCCATCCTTGGAAGGGGCCCTCCAGTGACCGTAATTACTGTATTCGAAGGAATAAATCTATAATATTAATCGTAATTTATATTGGAGAAATTCCTATAGGTTGAAGATTTTGTTTTGAAAATACCAAAATTTCTGCCTGGCAGTTTACGGACGCAGCCTTAAATCGCAATGTTGCATAATTATCGCATATTTAGTCGATGATTGTTAAGAGCTTTTATTAAGTAATATAGCCGTAGAGCTCATACTTCTACGCTGAATCAGGGAAATTCAGGCACAGCCTAGTTCCAAGGATAAGAGTAAATGCAGCGCGTGAAAAGGGGGCCCAGACTCCTTATCTGCCTATGGGCCCAGGATCTCTAAATCCGGCCCTGCCTTGAACCCTCCAACCTATCAAACATTCCTAATAGCAGCTATGATTTCGTTTTGGTCTTCTATCTAGTTTCGAGAATCAATACACAGATGTGTCCCAATTTCAAAATTTAAAGATAGACATTTTTATGGTTTTACTGCAATTTATTATGAAATTCGTCACCGTTACTGCATGGCGGTCACTATACAGCAGACATCTTTGTGTATTTGTTTTACAGATATCGACAGTTTTTCCGAGGAAAGCCAAAGTTCCTACAACGTCCTGATGGGAACCAAAAGGCCGAAACCGGTTTACTGTTGGAAACTGTTTTTCTTTACTTTCAAATTAGGATTATTTTCGAGATAAAATTTTTTGTAGGTTATGATGACGATTTTCTAGGTTGGATCGCTTTATCCACCTGAATTAAAGGCTTCAAAAGTCGCTCGATGACTTAGGCCTAAGGTGGTGCCTTGGGTATTAGTCTAGCTGATTATTATTATTATTATTTATAATATTTTTTAATTTTAATATTTTGCTATTTCTTTAATTAAATTTTATGCATTTTCGAGATAAACAATCGAGCTCGGTATCGCTATTTTGAAAGTCTAGATCGCTATATTAAAGCTTTCAGTATATTATCAAATCAAACAGTTTGAAGATACAGATTACCGTTTTGAAGGTCAATATCGCCTTTTTGAAAGTCGCAATCGCCTTGTAGTAAAAATCGTCCATTTGGTCTCCCCTGAACAATAATCGAAAGACGATTTAATCAATGCATATTTCACCAACTAGTTTCTAAGGTAACCCATTCGCATATAGAGTGGAAGGCCGAATGGAAGCGGATGAAACATTAATCCTAACGGGCCAACTTGTTTTCGAGGCGTGAATAAATATAGTCCGAAGAGCGATGGTGTTGTTTTTACATTTTTTAGAGTATAAACTTACTTTTTAATCCAGATATTGTACATTACCTTTAGGCCAACTTGTTTATTTCACGTCTCGAAAACCAGACGCTGCGTACGAAAAGTGTTCACAAGTTTCGCTGATAGCCTTCCACTTTATGTGAGTGGTTTACTCAATAGACTGTTGTCGTTTGAATTCCTGCGTCGTCACCATTGTAATTTGCCTATTGATAAAAAATGGTAACTGTCATGGCGGCCACTATTAACACTACAGCTGTGACGTTACAAGTTTTCAAAATCGTATCAGACGACAATACTCTTAGGTCATCTAGGAGCAACAAACCCAAGGAGAGCGCAGCTAGTCTTTAAACACGCTAACGCAGTGTTGTGTACAAATTTAATTGGACGAACCTTTACGCCAAACGTTTTACGGAAAGGGGGAAGACAATTTCCGGATTTTCCTCTAACCAATGAGAAATGTACACCAGAAAATGCACGACTTTTGACAAGTTGCGTTCTCCTTGTGTGGGATGCTGTGTTTGTTGCTCTTACATTGTTAGATGGTCATTGCAGTTTTTAACCATACGTTTATCTATCGCATATATAATATCGACTGTGGAAACTCGAAAGAACTGAGAGACAAAAACAAGTACAAAAGAATCCGGGGCCAGCGGGAAAAAAAGTAATGATCTGTGTAGTTGCTTTTTGGAGCCTTATTGTTTTCCCTTGAAGTAATAGCTTGCGCTTTTGTCTCTCCTCTAAGAAGCGAGGCCCAACAGAAGCAACGGCGAAAATACACCGTGGGAGCAAAATGGTCCGAGAAAACCCTATAAGGCAACTTTGACATCTATCAACGCGCCTCTAAGCCTCGAGATTACAATCCAAATTAGAAATAGCCGGTAAATGTCGGAGCTGATCTTTTTCACTCGTGATCAGTCGCGGAGATCGCGAGTCTCGTTACTGGCCGGCGAGCCGGAAAAAGTCTCTTTTCTAGTAATTTCACACTTTCATCTCCAAAATGAAAAAGGCCTGACAACTTTTGAAGGCGAAGACGCCGAAGAGAGTCCCCGGCCCCCAGAAAAATGAGGCTGCGTGACAAACAAGCGTAATCCTACTTTCAACCCCGAATTTTTCGTATTAAACATAATATTTTACTCTGTTTATATAGGAGGAATGTCATCATATATTTTCCTCTTTATATATTTTATTTTATTTTTATTTGAGCTTTCTTACGCGTCTTAGCTTTATATTTTGCTGCCCGAAGAAATTCGGTTTAGGCTGTTAAAATCCCGTTATGTACTCGCAAAACCTGGATACTATAATTAATTTTAATTAAACTTCTACGAATTTCTTAGAATTTGAAGAAGACATGTTTGGAACTGCAAATTGATGACAGTTATTGGGTTTCAATCTAATTCTAAAATAAAGTAAGCTAAAGTGTAAAATTACAGCACGTTAGAACATAATAAGTATGATAATATATCATATGTTATATGATAATAATAATAATACAATAAAATTATCATAGATAAATTTAATAATAAGCTTAACTAGTTTTAAAGGTATTCATAAACGCTTTACATTTTCAAATTTAAGTTAATTATGTCAGCTAATTGTGATAAACCTTAATTTAAAGAAAGGGTGGCGGATTAGTAGGCACTTTTGCCTCGCAGAAAGGGGGTGATAAATGGGTGATAACTAGGATTAACTTCTTGAATTTTAAAAGTCCCTCGGCGTTAATTAAAGGGGTTTCTCCTGAGTTATTTGCTTTCCTCTTTCCATAAAAACCCATAGAGGTCAACTGTTATAGTAGGTTCAGGGGGTGCTAGTAGAAGGCTATAGAGCCACCGATCCAACGCCGCCGACAGTGGCGTAGCTGAGAGCTCAGAGGCCCCCCCGCAAAAATCTCTATGAGGCCCACCTTTTTAATTTTTTTTTAATGTTAGCGGGGCCGCCCTCCGAAGCTCGAGGCCCCCCCTCCCACACCGCGGGCCCTGCGGACCATCAGCTACGCCACTGGCGGCCGCCACCGATATTTTCACTGGTACCGAACCACCGCCGCCGAGCCATTTACCTTTCGGCGCGCCGCAGGAGCCGCCGCCGATAAATTTTGATCGATCCATCGAATTTTATTTTTTTTATATTTTCTACGTAATCTTTTTTGGCCAACTCTTCATTTGGCCGACTGCTCATATGTCCGAATCCCCATTTGGCCGACAGCTCATGATGCAGACCATATAGCCGACTAGTCATTAGGCTGACTACTCATTTTGGCAGACTACTCTTTTAGCCGAAAATCTGGTCGGCCAAATGAGTAGCCCATTTGACCCACTATTCATTTGCCCGACAAATCATTTGACCATCTTCTCGTTTGGCCGACTGCTCATTTGAACGACTGCTCATTTGGCCGACTTCTCATTTGTTCGGCTACTCATTTGACCAACTACACGTTTGGTCGACTGCTTATTTGGCCGACTACACATTTGAACGTCTGTTCATTTGAGCAACTACACATTTGAACGTCTGCTCATTTGAACGTCTGCTCATTTGAATGTCTGCTCATTTGAACGGGCCCTAAATGGGTTAGATTGTGCAATAACTGGTACTTTTACCATGGAGTCGTAGTCCGTCTCTTGTAACCCATAAGGGCGGTGGCGCACTGGGATATGTTAGCTCTGATCAAATGGTCCTATCTCCACCTCCAACTTCGGTCAGGTTTGGGCTGGATACTGAGCTTCGGCTCAGGCTAACGGAGAGGGTCCGTGCAAACTGGCCGTCTCGCCGGATTGGGTAGCCTGCTGTGGGACGGTGGTCCTGTTTCCCGGCCTTTTGGAGCCACACCGGGGTCTCCGGTGCCAGCTGTGCCGGGTAACTTGGGCTGCTGTGTGCTCGTCGTTCCGCTTTAGGAGCTCTCTCCAAAGGGTTTGACTCTTTACCTACGTAGGTAGGGTGTCGGCGGAAGTTGCTACAGCATCCACTCTTAATCCCACGACTGTTTGCGAAGTGGGAATTGGTCCACCCGTTGCTGCACCTTCTGCTGGGTTGAGTGGCTTGCGTCAAAGGTGCGACCATCAGTAGTAGGGTACTACTACCCATGCTGGATTTGTCAACTGTCCGGGCTAGGTGGACGCTGGCGTAGGACACTATGATGATAGGCCTCCGGTGGTATGGTCTTTGTTACTAGGTACACCGGGCTATAAATTCTGACACACTGCTCATTTCAATGACTGTTATACTATAGCCAATCCTAACCTATGTATTTAGTGTTAGGTTAAATAAATAATAATAATCAGCTAGGCTAATACCCAAGGCACCACCTTAGGCCTAAGTCACCAAGCGACCTTTGAAGCCCTTAATTCAGGTGGCCGGGTTACAATGCGTAGGAGGGTGGTGGCAAGCCCTGCATGCCACGAGATCGAGCCAACAGCTCCCTACACTAACTATTACCGTTAACCGAGAAGTTTTTATGGAAGGGGAAACCAAAGAACTGACTTATAGAAGGTTGAATTATAGAACGGGCAATGTATTCAAAGTATTGGAGCCTGACGGCGCCACGCACTTGCCTTGCTCGAGCGCTGGGGGGCCAGACCGGTATATCCCAGCTCCGTTCTTTAAAACCAAGATGGGCCTTCTAAAACGTGACCTAGAGGACAGTACCTAGCCAAACGCACCTAGTATCGTCCTACCACCAAATTAGCAGTCGGCCAAATGAGTGGTCTGCCAAATGAGCAGTTGGCCAAATGAGCAGTTGGCCAAATGATAAGTCTGCCAAATGAGCGGTCTGCCAAATGAGCGGTCTGCCAAATGAGCGGTCGGCCAAATAAGCGGTCGGCCAAATAAGCGGTCGGCCAAATGAGCAGTCGGCCAAATGAGCAGTCGGCCAAATGAGCAGTCGGCCAAATGAGCAGTCGGCCAAATGAGCAGTCGGCCAAATGAGCAGTCAGCCAAACGAAACTGTCCCCCTTTTTTCCACCAAGTTTTCAAAAATGTGGAGAAACGTTTGCCCCTTCGCGCCACCGCCGCCGAGGATTTTTGAAATATCGGGGCGGCGTGCTAGCGCCGTTTCATTTCCAATTGTCGCAATTCTCTAGCTGATAGCGTGAAGGGCTTGCCACCAGCCTCCAACGCATTTTAAAACGGCAACCTGAATAATCGGCATTAAAAGTAGCTTGATGACTTAGGCCTAAGAAGGTGCATTGTGATTTAGCCTAGCTGATTTTTTACATAAAATAATTGACGGCCTTTAAAATGCATTTTGCGCGTGAAAATACCTCTACTTGTTATGGTCAAAAAAGCACGCAAAGAAGGCTGTGTGCCCAAGACATGTAACTGTAGTGTCGCGCGCTAAATCATCATTTAAAAATCCATCAGTACCATAAAAATTACTTAATCGATTAAAATAGTACCTGTTCCTTCACTAATGGTGAAGAAGATTTAATAATTAATTATTAAATAAAAGACATGGCAGATTTTATTGAAAACAAATCAAATTTTCATTGTTTATAAAATAATCTACAAAACAACCGTGTAAATAACGAAAAAAATTCAGGTTTAATTTCAGAAACATTACTGTGAACTCACCTGATACCGCATCAAATGTTTTAACCGTGGCTTGGACATTATCCCAGTAGTTGAATATTGATTTTTACAGAATCAATAAGTCTAACACTTTATTGTAATACATTAGCGCCATCTGACGCGCTTTTATTAACATACCTTTATGTAAATAATTTTAATAAAGAAAATTAATTTATTTAACACTTAGATAATCTCCAGAATGTCAAATTATATCAATATATTTGTGTATTTATTTTTTATAATTTAAATTAGAAGTACATGAACCGAAGTTATAGGTGAGGGTCAAAATTTTATAAGTCATTTTCCTTAATGTGGTGAGAAAATAATCAGTCGGCGTTCCACCCCTTTAGTTCCCGCTAAAAATTGCACACATCTTCACGTACTAGTCGATAGAAGGCGGTAGTGGAGCTAAAAAGGCACGTAATTTGATAACGTCGATTAAAGGGAGATCTAATATGGAAAACGCGCTTACAGTTAGTATGAGAGATATAGCTTTCTAATTACTTCGGTTCAATTACTTCTGTTTAAATTAATATAATGAAATTTTACAACATCTAGATGTCGAAATACACTTTTGAATCAATAAATGTCAAAATACACTTTTGAATCAATAAATGTCAAAATACACTTTTGAATCAATAAATGTCAAACTACACTTTTGAATCATTAAATGTCAAAATATACTTTTGAATCAATGAATGTTAAAATACACTTTTCAATCAAAAAATGTTGAAACACAAGTTTCGAATCAATAAATGTCAAGAAATTGGTTTCTATGAAAATATTTCACATTTTAAATTTCATGTATGAATTAAGATTCATTTTAGTAAATTAAATCGAACACGTTATTTGAACTAAAGCTTTTAAATTTAAAATGTTATTTTTACCTACGTGCATGTAGGTGGCGCCCATAGCCTTAGCAATCGTTAGTCTAAAAATCGAAAACCAGATGACAATAAAAAGTGTTATACACTGTGTACAGTTAAAATTAAATATAAGTTTAGTTAAAATTACTTTATTGAAAAATGTGAGCACCACAAAGCGTAACTATTATGGCAGCTCATTTTCTTGAAATTAGATCAAAACTCATATAATTACCAAAATTTATTTGCGAAGTATACATTTGGAGGGGTAGTCAGAATTTATAGCCCGGTGTACCGGTAAACAAAAACCACACCACCGAAGGCCTATCATAAGAATGCCTTACGCCAGCGTCCCGAGCGCAGCGTCCACAAGCCCGGACAGGTGACAAAACCAGCATGGGTAGCAGAACCCCACTACTGATGGTCGCACCCTCGACGCAAGCCGCTCAACCCAGCAGAAGGTGCAACAATGGGACGACCAGCCCGCCACTTCGCACACAGCAGTGGGATAGAGAACGGATGCTCTAGCAACTCCGGCCGACACCCCACCTACAGAGGCAGGGAGCCAAGCCCTTTGGAGAGAGCGCCTAAAGGGGAACGGCAGGCACACAGCAGCCCGCATAACCCGGCACAGCTGGCACCGGAGATCCCGGTGTGATCCAAAAGACCGGGAGATGGGTCCGCCGTGCCCTCATACGGAGGCCCGCAGCCCCACAGCAGGCTACTCAATCCGCCGAGGCGACCAGTTTGCCTAGACCGTCTCCAATAGCCTGAGCCGAAGCTCAGTATCCAGCCCACACCTGACCGAAGTCGGAGGTTGGAGATAGGACCCTTTGGACAGAGCTAACATCTCCCAGTGCGCCACCGCCCTTACGGGTTACAAGAGCCGGACCCCGACTCCCCGGTAAAGCCACCAGCTATTTCACACTCCGACCCCTTGAGGCCACATTTGGAGGGGTGGAGGGATGGGGCATACATTGTGGAGATAGAGTTACTTTAGCCTGGTGAGAGCTTTGAGAACTAAAAAACCACGAGCCATCGACAAACTAAAAAAGGACTAGTACTAATATACATGTAGTAAGCCACAAATTTTTATGGAAGGGGGAGATCGAGGGAAACCGCTTAAACCAGTGGGGACAAAACTAGCAGGAGTTGTTACGAGTTTTCACCAGTGCCATTCAACTATAATTCCCTATTAAGTTATTAAAAATCTAGTACAAGATGGTGAATAGTGTGGTGTTATTTTAAGAGTTGGTAATTAATTTAACTGATGGCACCGAAAAAGTTATATTATGTTGTAATGACATTCTTTGAATCATAATTTTTCAGACTAGTTTATCAATCGATTGGCAAAGACCATGCTGAAACCTATTTCGTATTAGTTAAACTATGGTTTAAAAATATGTATTAAGTAAATTGTAATTGCTTCTAGGCTATTTTCGCCTTTAAACAATTCAAGCTCCGTGCCCTTGGAGGCTGCCATCTTGTAACGAATTTTAAATTCCAAAAACTACACTGGGTGGCGCTGCGCGTTGTCATAACATCTTCCCAGAAATTGCCAGGACTCAAAGGTTACTATTTATATAGTGCTTGTTGAAATATTAGAAAGCTGGAAACTTTTTGGAACATAACATCGGGTTTTTGCTAAGCCTTAACATACCAAAAAAGTTACCTGGTTAAAAGGAAACACTTGTTCTGCTTCTCTCCATGAGAATGCCTAAAATTTCCCGGTAATATAAAAATATTCCGTATAATTTTAATTATTTATACCATAAGCGGATGATAATAATAATAATAATGTTATCCTCTTATACTTTATACATTATATATTTTACCTTAAAATATATTATCGAAAATTATCATTAGTATGTTCCTTATACACGTGGGCCGATGCATTTCTTATTTGACGGAAAATTTTCATGAGGGCAAAAACTCGTCTCCAATTTGCTTATATATGACTTTTTGGCTAGCCATTCTAAACGTTTAACCGACCGATCGGAAATAGTTAAAAATACTTAAAAATAAATTAACTGGTCATGACCACCTGAAGAAAAGGTAGATCAATTAGGTGGGAGAGGGTTAATCTAAATTTGGAAGAGCTGATTTATAATCCTAACGCCGACTGAAAAACGTTAGATTTATTTTGGTTAATTAACGAGATTCTTTTTAAAACGATAACAACTAAATTTATTTTCTTTACAACGACACAATACTTCGTGTCTTAATCCCTCTAAAATTTACACTATACGGCGTGCAACAAACTCCTTTTGACTGAAAGCGCGGTCTATGCGTCGACCTACGCTCCTGAAATCTTTTCGTGCACTCTCTATTCTTTTTCTTTTCTTAGGGGTCTCTTCGCTGACCACCTTTCTTACAACAATTTTGAAAACTTTCCGTTGTGCGTCACGGGTTTATTTGGGGATTTTACCCAAACGCTCGCTCTCGGCCTAGCCCTCTCCGTTACAATGGAGAGGAGCCGCGAGCTCGCATCTGCAAGGGGGGTCGAACCCCAATATCCTGTTTTACCATTATAGATACATTTAAGGGTTTACAAGTTAAAATTGAATACAAACACTACCAAAGGTAAATCATCAAAAGTATACACACAAAAAAACCACAAAGAAATACAAATCCAAATCTTGCAATACGTTAAAAATCCAAAACCAAATCAATACAATTTCGATTATACAAATAACAAACAACATAATACACTTATTTACAATGGGGGAAAAAAAGGGGACGCGTTTCATCTTTTTCACACCACCCTTTTCTGACCCACCTCTCTCTCCCCCCACTTTTATTTTACCTTTGAAAGTGAATTGTTAATAGCGATTAGGAACTATAATGAGTTTTATTTATCACAAACTAAAGAGCTTTGATATTTATCACATTTCTTAAGGAACTTTAAAAAATATTTCATCATCTTCTTGTTCGTCGAATAAAACAGTTTTACTCCTTATTGACCTTCTTTTTATTTCTGAAAGTCATAAAGAAATTGCCATGTCTTCTATGCTTATTTTCTTAAACATATTCTTAATGATTGATCTAGATGTTTCGCATTCAGTTCGACGAATCTGACTGATTGTAGCGGAAGAACGTCAAATTGCATTGCTGCCAGATGCCACGAAATACGCTCAATTTAGGAGTCAAAATCCACGATTTAATTGACTGTGAGGAACTGAGAGCGCAACGCTTCTATCATTTTCTCTTTTCGGTATAGAATTATACTTTTAATTAAAAATAAACTGGCGGTTATGACCAGTGAACCCCCTAGATTCTATTTAATTTACTGGTCATAGCCCGAAATAAATTGGTCTTTGACCGACGCCACCGCCTTATTTCCAACACTGGAGGGGAGTAGAAACCGGGTATCTTTTATTGAAACGTCCATTAGGACCAAAATTTATAGCCATGTAGTAGTTTGTCGATGGGCTAGCAGTCTTATGGATTTTTCCCACTCGATGGGAACACTACCGCCATCTGTCTACGTTTTAATAAAAAAACGAAAGAATGACAATAAAAACATATGTAACATAATTACTCAAAAGTATGCCTCTGTATAATATTTCCATTGAAAAAATTCAATGAGACCGTGTTTCACGCGGAACATACATTGAGCGGACCCAAAAATGCAAAAATGCTTATAATCATTGCGCTATTGAAAAGGTTACCATGGAAATGAAATCATGTGATCGCGAGTCACGAGCAGGGGCGGCTCAAGGGCCGGGCAACCCGGGCAACTGCCCAGGGCGCCGGTTTGAGAGGGGCGCCGAAATTGAGTTGTGAGCCTTTTTGGTTTACCAAGAATCGGATTTGTTTATAAAAATTTTAATGAAAGCATAACATAATTTGAAAAATCTTTAGCTAATTGGAAATACAAATTGTTTTACCAACCAAAATGTCCAACATCGTCGATTAACGTTTTATGCGACTATTTTTTTACAATAGTAAATAAACCATAAAATTACGGTGCATAGTTCTGACGGATAAAGCATTTTCCTGGTATTTTCATTATAAACCAGGGTATATAATATGAAGAAGAAAAAGTGGTTGGGCGATAGTAGAAGAATAGAAGGGTGTCAGAATTTTTAGCCCGGTGTACCTAGCAACAGGGGCCATACCACCGGAAGCCTATCATCATAGTGCCCTACGCCAGCGTCCCCAAGCCCGGACAGGTGACAAATCCAGCGAGGGGCTAGCCAGTAAGAATTTGCCTGTACACCAATTACGTAATCAATAATGAGTACAGATGAGTACACATGATTACGATGAGTACAGACCGATTACGATGAGTACAGAATGATTAGGATGAGAACATAATGATTACGATGAGTAAACAGGCAACCCAAATCTTTAAAATTGTTACAGATGAGTAATTAAGTACGGGGTAATTCCAATGAATACGCGTGATTACAGATGAGTACGAAAATTACAAATGATTACGGGATTACAAATGAGTTCAAAAGATTACCGAAGATTACAGTTAGGGTGAACACCGATTACGGGAAGTGGTTAGCCCCTCGGGTAGTAGTACCCTACTACTGATGGTTGCACCTTTGACGCAAACCACTCAAACTAGCAGAAGGTGCAGCAATGGGTGGACCAATCCTCACTTCGCACACAGCCGTGGGATTAAGAGTGGATGCTATAGCAACTCCAGCCGACACCCTACCTACGTAGGTAAAGAGTCATACCCTTTGGAGAGAGCTCCTAAAGGGGAACGACGGGAACACAGCGGTCCACATAAAACGGGCACAGCTGGCACCGGAGATCCCGGTGCGACTCCAAAAGGCCGAGAAACAGGAACAGAATTATCAAAATTATTTTAAGCACTAGAGGAAGGTTCAGCCTAATAATAAAAATATAATTCAATTATGTAATTGTTAAACGTTGAACGAAAAAGAGGGTTTTACTGTATTCTTCCCCCTTAATCTGTCGTGTGTCCGTGGTTAGCGTTAGTCACTTCTATTTTAAGCGCACGCGCAGAAAGCCATTTATTAGTTTCAGTTAAATAGTTTTAGTTAGATAGATATTAATTAGAGACACGTTGAATTGAATTAAGATTATAAAAAAAGGAAATTAAGAGAAGCCGTTGAAGCAGAAAAGAAAGCGACAGCTTAAAAAAAGTTCTTAAGTGTAGGCCTTAAAAAATCCCGCCAAATACTCTTTTAATTAAGTTGTTAAAGCAATAAAGCGTTCTATCAAATAGGCCCAAAACCGGCCAAACGTTTCATACAGGCTATAGAGCTAGTTCATCAGGACTAACAAAGTTTGTTATTCTTTGGTTTAAGAGAATTTGGCTTATATCCTGTCTTTATATGAATATTTTAGAGACGTACCTTTAAGCATATGTAACATAATTGCTCAGTAGTATGCCACTGTACCTTTATTCCATTCAAAAATCTTCACTAACGGTTTGTTTCACCACGAACCAGTAAAAAGGTGGACTACGTTAGATTTTAACCTTTTTATTCATCCTAGTAATTTTGGGAATCACACTATTGGCTACTAACATATTTATTTAAGCCAATGGAAAACCTCTAAATTGAGAAGGAATTTTTTGCGTCGGAATTTAGTCAGCCCAATGTAGCTTTATTGAAATTTATAAACTCGCTCGGTTTGTGCGGATGAAGTTAAATACTGAGTAGTTTAGAAAAATAAAAGGAAAATGACCAATACGGTTCGGTTCAGAGATAACTTTCCGAAAATGAAATAAGTAGTCGAAGTGGGATATTCCACCAGCGTTATTAAATCCCATACCAAGCCTAGAAGAGTTAGGCCTAGGCTCAAAAGAATCTGCAAAGACTCCAACCTTATAGTTGCGCCAGAAAAGATCAACCTGAATTTCAACTATTTTTTCCAATAAACCTGCTTCTTTTATTTGACAATGCAAATTTATTTTAGAACGTGAGTCTCCGAGAACTCAATTAATTGGCAAAATAATTACATTAGCAGAACTTGACACTATATTTTAGCTCCCAAGCCTTGGTTGTTCAAACCGGTTTGTTTACTAAAATAATGGCGACGGTATTATCGGCATTTGAGATTCGATGACGTCAAATATGACATAAAATATGATATCAAATATTACGTGGGTATGTATGACGCAATATCTGTGAAACAAACCGTTAGTGAAAAAATAATGCTAGTGGCATACTTATGAGTAATTATGTTACATATGCTTTTAGGAGTGGTAGCCTGTAGGAGGGACCCTAGGTATTGAAGTACGTTTGGGGTTAAGAATATTTTCATGATCTAAGTTTCTTTTTAAACCCATGGATTTGAGACTAGTATTTTGCTTATTTACACAAAGTATTGAGAAAGTGATTAAAGGGATTATTTATTGTTATGAAAACGGTAAATTTATAACATGGACATGGTTATGTTTTTTACCGGGGGGGGGGGTAGTTTAATTTAGTCTCAAAATAAAAGGGGTGCCAAAAATCCCCCTTGCCCGGGTGTATAAAATTTCTTGAGCCGGCCCTGGTCACGAGCTAAACTTGACATGGGCAAAGCCAGAAACGTGCGAGGAATTCTCACTAACTTCCGTTTCCCATCATTAAAGTTGATGACGCGTATTTCGTCACGGAGTTGTAAGTGACGTAATTTACGTCATATCCCGTGAACAAGGTTTCATTCACGAAAATGCTTTTATGGCATACTTATGAGTTATTATATTACATATGATAATAATAATATTAGTAAAATAGATCGCCTGTGGGATTACTGCAAAAACATAGGAAAATTTTTACAAAATCGCCATTAAAAAAAAATGCTAAGTGAGTGAGAATGGAGGACAGGAATTTATAAAAGCGAGCAATAGAAATGTGTAAAGGTCATTTTCCATCGGGCTGCCAATACACGTGTAGGAACGGACGTCATTATTAATACGTAACCATATTTTAAAAGTAGCCGACCCCTGTCAATAAAAATGGACGACGCTGAATCGAAAAAAACTTGACATAAATTAAATTTAAGAAACCCTAAATTCTTTATCAAAATTAAATCCTTAAAAAAATTATTACATTATTGTCGAAACTGGTTTAGTTGGGCGTAAATTCATAATTACGACGAATAAAAAAGTTAATGAAGTACGTGAATTTATAATTTTAGCCAAGGCTTAATCCCGAA
Organism: Leiobunum rupestre; assembly: GCF_980474605.1. NCBI lineage: Eukaryota > Metazoa > Arthropoda > Arachnida > Opiliones > Sclerosomatidae > Leiobunum > Leiobunum rupestre. Next base: position 91,548,989 of record NC_143385.1, read on the forward strand.
AGGGCGCACCACGGCCTAAAACCAAGGTCCTTTAAATGGGAATCATGTACGCTACCACAGTCTTCTATGAACATTCCTAGTATATATACGATTTCCGTCTAAAACAATAAAAATCTCAATAACTGAGACATGTCACGCATTATGATAAGTTGATAAAATAAGCTCATGACAATTTTCTTGAATCTCTTATTAGTTGACGTTTTTGGATTGGTCGGATTCATTATCGTCTAGACTTGAGATATTGTAAACGACACATAAGATTTATATACCAAAATAAATGGTATAAAAGGAAATTTGGCAAAACAATCAAATTGCTATAATACAATTTATTCATGCACGACATTACTCTGCAACCGGTACGCGGCCACTGAGAGAAATGTCAAACTACTAGAAATTACCAAAAATGAACATTTAACTTAACCTACGTGGCGCGTTTTGGAGAACGGGGAAAGTAGGGTTTAGATTAAACAAGTTGGCAAGCCAAAATATACCTCTCCTCGGAAGAATTGTACCTAGTGGTATTAATTTCTCGAGATAACCCTTAAAGATATATCTCCGAAATTTAGGTTATTTGTTAAAAATGTTATCCCAGTTCTATCCCGCCTGGTATAAAATTTTAATTATAATTAAAATAATTGAGACGAAACGACCAATTTTAATTTATTCAGAATATCATTAGTTAAGTAGTTACAACAGTGAGTTAGACGTACTATAACAATGCACAATTGAATTAAACCCTTTTTACAGTACAAGTTTGTCAGTTGAATATAATACAAAGTTAATGAAAGAAATATCTACAGATGGTATTATAACGACCATTCGCTTTTTGGTTTATAATTTTAACGGAATCGGGCCGATTTTAATTAAACGATAGTTATCGAAATTTTGTTAAAAGAATATTCTCTAAGGCCGCGCGATAAATTTACGATAATAATTTCCCGTCGCCGTTATATCGAAAATTTAGTTGATTCGGTATTGCCAGAACTGTAATTTTGTGGGCGAGTGATTAGAAAATAAAATGACAACCCGAATTATGCCAAATTATAAATGTTTATTTTTATTCAGAACAGTTTATGGAACGTTCTAGATTTAACTTTCATCAATAACCCAACAATATATATCCCTCCTACGTAATTGTACAGAACTGGTACTCAAGTGTCTAAGATTAGATTTGTCTTAGTTCACTGTGATTGAAAAATAAACCAAAACATACTTACACTTAAGTAAATATCATAAATTATACTGAGTAATTTTAACTAAATTCAAACTACCTTACTATAAACTCTTGCCTTAATTAACAGCTGAGAGCTGTTCGCTACTAATTACTTCCAATCTACTTAATTAGCCTCACAGGTTGAGTTGATAATTTAAAGGGTATATTACGACACTATAGCTTTCAGGGGGGTTTTAGGGGAGTCGTGGAGATTGGAAGGGAGGGAAGATTCAAAAAGTTCCAATTGTAACCTTGAGAATCTGACCCACGCGCTAAACTCGAGGGAAATTTAAATACTATTTCCCCGTGCCGTATGTATCGAATTTATTTGTTCGGGATCCTTAGAGTCGGTATTGTCACAGGGTAGGTAAATGAAATCAACTTTAACTATGCAAAACAGTAACTCTTTTATTTGTACTTGGAATTATCAATGGTAACCGTATACAAATTTAAATGGTACTTCTTACCTAACTGTTAAAGGATTAACAGTTCGCGGCTATGGTGGGCCTTGGGGTTGTGACGAATAATATATATATACAAAAAAAATACTTTGGTTGGTAGTTTTACAAAAATAAATATAAAGAAACTGGCTTTGGCTAGCCTGACATAAATTAAAAATAGTTAACTATCACCAATTTCATATTTAGTTTCGGATGTGGAGGATTTGACAGACTAGATAATAAAGGAGTATGGCTGCTCTGACAGTTGAACAAAAGAATTAAATCTACGGGGTTTCTGGTTTAACAAAAGGGGTGGCATGTAATCGTCTGCTAAACTCGCAGGAAATTAGGTTGGGACATAAGAGTTTCAGTTTATACAATACATTTAAACGAAATAAAGAAAAATTATAAAGGAAATGTTCAAAAGTACTTATCGCTCTTCAAGTAACCTTCCAAGGAAGAACCGCACATAACTTCTACACCAAAGTCATCGCGCACAACCACGAATTCGACCGAAATACCCGCACAAGTACCGTGCACTTTTAACCTTCATGTCGAACCGTGTCACCGAATGCTGTACACCACATTCTGATCACCCTTGAAGAAACGATTAAAACAAAAATGAAAAAAAAAAACTGAATGTCTCTCAAAATTGTCTTGGCTTTATATACAAGATAAATAGATGACCCCTTATCTTATCGGGGTGTGTAAAAACGAAAAAGCTACGGGGCTGCCAGAATAGGCCAGAGAAATGAAATGAAACAAAAACAATATATGAATGGTCCCTAGAGGGCTATACTGAGGGGAAAAAATGATAAAAAGTAGAAAAATAACAAGATGATCACTCCCGAAAGTTAAAGGGTCGTGATAGGTATAATTAGGTTATTCCAATTCAAAAAATAAAAACAATTGATTTTATCTTACAGCTGACTTGAGTTAGTTCACAATTACTTTAACACTTTCAGTCTTAAACACGCACTGTTCATACACTTAAGTCCATTCACTCACGTTCCAAACGCGAAACACAATTTAACTCTTTTCTTGACCGAAGACCGAACATACTAATTAAAACCGCAAAGTTACCTCATAACTTTTGACCGACACCAGGACCCCGTCCTGTAGTAGTTCGTCTGACAGCCAAGAACTAAGAAAGACTAAATCTTCTTTATTGACGGCAACGGCTTTATATACGTTAATTTGGTGTTTTTTTAGACCCATCAAGATTTGACTAAAGTTCGAAAAATTGAAGAGATTATATTTTTTTACCCGGTTTGATTGATAGTTCTTCATACGGTGGCGCTATATTATTACTTTGATATAGTTTCCACGGGAGTTTTGAATAATTATCATTCAATAAACAATATATACAAATATTGTATTAATCCGTTTAGTTAATAATCATAATTGTTCCTTTACTTGAATATTTTCCCTAAGGAAGTCAATGGCTCGGCGGTGAACTATCCGCATTGTAACAATGCGACCCGAGTTCCATTCCTGATCGCGATCACATTTTACATTAAAATACTAAAATATTTAATTAAATATAAGATTAATATAATCTATAAATATTTAATTAAATATAAGATAAATATAATTTATAAATATTTAATTAAATATAAGATTAATATAATCTATAAATATTTAATTAAATATAAGATTAATATAATTTATAAATATTTAATTAAATATAAGATTTATTTAATTTATAAATATTTAAAATGATGTAGAATAAATTATAGTACCTAACTTTATATCTTTGTAAAGGACATTCGCCAAAGCTGTTTTTTAAAAAAACACCGTAACTTAACAAGCGTTGGTGGCTGAGTGGTAAGAGTACATCTCTTGCATGGGTTCGATTCCCGGCCGGCACCAAAAATTCGCAAATTGATACTAAGACGAATACCGTGTACAACTGGTGGAAACCCTGCCATTGGACGTTGAGAGGTAGCATTACACTCAGCACTCGGTCCGTCTCAAACTCATTAAGAAGAAGTTGGAGAGAAAACGCCCATACAAACACAACAAACTCAACACTCACAACCGTCATAACACGTACTCAACATCCACAACAATCATAACACAAACTCAACACCCACAACAGTCACAACACGAAATCAGCATTCACGACCTACAACATAACAATAACGAAATATCCGGTGAGCGTTGACGAAAAAAGGCCAACCAAACCCAACCGCAAATCAATCCGTTAACGCTCACCGTCACACAGTGGTTTTTCCAACCCTTCGAGAAACTGCGTACGCAATGATTACACTTTGCTACACAAATGCGAACGCGTTCGCAGGCCTGACAGACAGACCCACAGACAGACTTTGTCCCCTCGGACAGGTAAAAATGCAATGGCGTCCAAATATTGACGAAAGTTTTCCAAGTGAATTTAATATAATATTCCTTTTATCAAAAGTGACATAATGTTAGTTTTATCTAATTATTTATCTATATTGCTTGAACTAATTAAATCTATATAGTTTGCTTGAACTATTTAATATATATCTATATAGTTTGCTTGAACTATTTAATATATATCTATATAGTTTGCTTGAACTATTTAATATATATCTATTTAGTTTGCTTGAACGATTTAATATATATTTATATAGTTTGCTTGAACTATTAATATCTATATAGTTGGCTTGAACTATTAATATCTATATAGTTGGCTTGAACTATTAATATCTTTATAGTTGGCTTGATCCTTTTATATCTTTTTAGTTTGCTTGAACTATTTAACATATATCTATATAGTTTGCTTGAACTATATAATATATATCCATATAGTTTGCTTGAACTATTTAATATATATCTATATCGTTTGCTTGAACTATTTAATATATATTTATATAGTTTGTTTAAACTATTTAATATCTATATAGTTTGCTTGAACTATTTAATATATACAGGGCGTCTTAATTTGATCGGCCCAGGCGTTTTTCTCAAAAACTATAGTTGGCAGAAATGTAAAATTATCAGGAAATACTCTCTCGGGGAGGACCCTTTTCTTTTGGAATTATCAAAAAAACAGTGGCGTAGTGAGGTTATTTGGCGCCCAGGGCCAAACTCCCAAATTTGCGCCCCCCACCTACGCTAACCCCAATTTCCGCCATAACATTCCTTGTTTTTAAACGAAACATAATCATTATCAATAACAAAAAAATATTAATATATTTCAACTTAATTGATATATTTAAAAAAAATCCAGTTTCCAATATCCGTTTTAATACTTTGGCGCCCCCTGGACCGTCGGCGCCCAGGGCGTATAACCCCCCTCCCCCTCACTACGCCTCTGCAAAAAAATCGTGAAATTTTTCACTGTTTTGAATTTTTTATTTTTTTGAACGATAGGTGGTAGACGAAAATTTTCAAGCAACAAGACATAGTCTTAGAGCGTACTCGAAAACCTGTAATGAATACAAATATTTCTGACAGTATAGTTCGATACAGTTATTCAATATACATAAGTTTAGAAAGTTCTTATTCTTAAATTTGGTTCTTGTAATGCAATGCAAGTCGTAAAACGTTTTTGTACGAGCCTTTTTAAAAATATTTAAAACATTTAGAGACCAATCTAGCTCTGCCGATTTCGTGAAAGAGTAAGGGGGGAAAGAGGCCGCGAAAGTAATGTACTTTTGCTACTATACTTTTACAAGTAACCTAAGGGGATCAATCCCTTCCATAAACTGCAACCCTGAACCTCTTCGTGGTGGAACGGAGTATCAGGTGGGGGTAACTTCATGCTGGCCAATCAGGGCTCTGCTTCTTCCTTAAGCCTAGGTGTAAGGTAGCGTGCTGAGGGCTGGGTGGTACCAGGGATGCGTAATTGTGCTAACGACCCCCTCGGGGCACCAGGCCGAGCCCCGTTGTATCTGAAGCCTTCTGCCCTGGACTGAGGGTAAAGGGTGGTGACATTTTTATTTTCCTCTTTTCACGTGGGATCCCTAATGGATAAATCAAACAAACAAACAAAAACAAAACAAAAACACATCGGGCAAGAATTCGAAAGAAACCGGCCTTAAAAAGGGGGCGGGTTCATCTCCGTATGTTACCCCCCCCCTATTCTTAACCTTGGGGGAGGGGCGGACTTACCCGGCCTAGCCTTCCAGGGTCTGCCTCTGGCAAGAACCAAACCTATAGTGAAACCTTAAGCTCCACAAAGATGGCCATCGTTAAAGAAGACTATCCTGTGAAGACCATCTCCGCCGAAGAGATGGGCACCATTCAGCGTGAGATTCTGAAGCGCATAGACGGGTTATTCTCGGGCGACCCTCTACCTCGTTTTGGAAGCTTTCTGCTGATTGAAGGCGCCGTTCACTACCTCTGTAAGGATGGGTTTACAGCGGATTGAATGGTGGGAGGTTTTGACATGAAGGAATTGGTCTCCGGGGGTCGCGGCTTTTAGTAATGAAGGCCGCGGACCTACCGAAGCCCTTCAAGGTAGCCTTCCGCACCAGGGACGTCTACACAATGGATGGCACTTTCCTTCTTCGTAGACTCAGGACCTACAATAACGCGCTAAATACGCAGTGTTGGAAGGTTGTAAACAAAACCAATGAGCCAACTGCCATCCACTGGATCTTCCAGATGGATGGAGATTCGGTTAAGGCTATTGCAAAGGAAGGCTTCGATGTAGCGCTCATGCAGGAACCGTGGACAGCCAATGGCAAGACACTTGGTCTTCATAGTGCAGGTAATGTATTCTTTGATTATAAATCTGAAAAAAAAACTCATTGTTTCATCTACGGATGGAAGCGGTGAGTTAACAGTAGCCTCGGCATACCTTCCTTATGATGATGATCTACCGCCTCCCCCGCAGGGGCTGATCAGTCTGGTTAGCTATTGTGAGGGTTTGGAGAACAGGCTGGTCATAGGGTGTGATGCCAATGCTCACCACGATATTTGGGGTAGCTCAAACTACAACGAACGTGGTAATGACTTACCCCCAAAATGTGACACTTTTAAATATATGAATAAGAATTAGGGTCAGGTTGTCTAGGGGTATTAAATGATCCTAAAATAAAGTGTCAGTATTAGAGATAATACACACGTGGTTTAATGATACGATCAAATTAATATGACGCTGGTAACCAAGTACAAATATAAAAGTTATTGCCCCACTAATGAAGACAGTTTATGATGACTTAGGCCTAAGGTGGTGCCTTGGTATTAGCCTAGCTGATTATAAAACATGGCTCTTGTTTAAACGTGTTGTTCTTACATATAGCAAAATAGTCCTTCGATGATTCAATCGGCTGAAGTTCCTGGGCTCCATAACGAAACTCGGAACGCGATACATTAATGCGTAAACTATTCGGACGCGAATTAAAGTTGTCGCCGACACATTACTCGTTTCTTTTACCGCGAAACAGTAAGATGGAAAATCACGAACTGGGGGACCGGCGAGCCGGTCGCCATTGTCACGAAGGAGCGAGAGGACAAGTTGTTGTCATCTTCAGGTCGAGAGAACAAAAGAGAGAAGGTTCACGCACGTGGCCCTATTTAAGCTCTTCGTGTGCCATCGCTACTACGGGATCTAAAACAGTCTTCCCAAAACTCGAGAGTTGCTACAGGTGAAGCAATACTCCGCAAGAGTCCAAAGCGCACTAGGGGAAAACCATGGCCAACTGATGTATTAAAACACGGGGGACACCCATAAATATGTATAAAGTTCAATATACGAATTATTTTCGTTACAAGTACTTGGTTGGTACAAAACTACAGGTTTTAAACAGGAACAATGAACCAGCTTTTGTTAAAGCAAACAGAAGTGAGGTAATTGATCTTACTCTGTGTACAGATAATGTCGCAGTTAAAATTATGAACAGGCATGTGTCTAACGAACCGTCTCTCTCGGATCATAGACACAGTTGCTTTAACATATCGGTCAAACTCATTCGGGCTAGTACCACATTTCGTAACCCCAGGAACAGAAACTGGTCCGGTTACAAGGATGACCTTGGTATGTTCCAAATAGATAACAAACCGAGGCTCTCATCG